>NC_091639.1:32532906-32835936 GCF_027580195.1 Bos mutus | reverse complement strand
TGTCAGTGGCTCCTTGACCACAGTCAGGGCTTACCAGCACGAGCTGGGGGTAGTCACGACACATCTTGATGATGGAGGAACACGCGTGTCTCCTTACATTCCTCACCGCCCGGGTCCTGGGAGCCTGGGAAGAGATACTCGATCAACTTCGAGCCACTTTAAATATAATTTACAGATGCTGCAGAGAATCGTGTAAGTATCTCCTTCAGAGGCAAACACAACTTTTGTAGCTACAGGAACATAATGAAATGACATTCATACTTAGCATGAATGAACCCACACGTTTACTGCCTGCCCTGGAGTGTCCTAGTGCCCAACACCACATTATATGACTATCTGTCTCCTGCCTTTATTAACCCTTTTTGCTTATATTTGTAGGTTGAATGAATGGTCTTACCTTACTTTCTTCAACAATTTCAAAAGTGACAGATGAAAACAGCTAAGGGAAAGAAAAAAGGTCATTCATCAGTACCAAATGCATAAAGTATTTAAAAATAATAGTTATAAAAATTTCAACAAAATCCCCAAAGTGCGAGTAATATGGTAGCAAAAGGGTTTTCAACTGGCTTTACAAAGTTTCAGGTGTTCCCTTCCTCAGATAACTGAAGAGCTTGATAGTCGTAATTTTGCCATCAAATATTTTACAAATAAAAAGTTCACAGAACCCCTGAACAATCCAGGCCATCACCCAAACACTTGGCCAGGGTAACATCACTCCACTTTTTATTAAAAGTTGAGTGGTCTACTCTCCCTGATTCCATTTCACAACTTCCCACTGAATCCAGTGTGGTGGAACTGCTGCCCTAGTCACTGTGATGGAGTACTCTAACAAAGGTCTGATCGAGGAACTCAATGGACATTTTCCAATTCTTAAGAGAATTTCTGCAGCAACAAATGAGTCTGTTTTGAAGTCTGAAGTTCTTCTGGACTTGGTAACACATTTTCTCTCTGGTCATCCCTTTCTTCTTCTTTGAGGGCTCCTCCCTCGATGGTGATCACCAGCATTCTCTGCTTAAGGCCATGTCCAACTCCACATACATCTCCTTTGCTAAGGTTTCATCTCCACTGTGGAGGAGGGCATGGCAACCCACTCCAATATTCTTGCTTGGAGAATCCCCATGGACAGAGGAGCCTGGTGGGCCGCAGTCCATGGGGTCGCGAAGAGTCAGACACGACTGAGTCACTAAGCACACAGACTGTCTATACTGTTGGCATTTCTATCACGGCTATGCCTTAATTTTATCTCGTTAATTCTCTGAGTCTAGACTTAATCTCAATTAGCCAATTTGGTGTGACACATCTCCACCTAGAAACTGTATGTATACTTCAAACCTAGTCTTGCAAAACAGAGCTCACCCCTTCTTTTCCTTACTCCTACCCTCCTCCTGGTCCAATACTCTCACTCAGGTGGGACTCCAACTCTCACTAATCACCTAAACTGGACCCCAGAAACTTTCCTCTTACACATCTCCTCCCAACCTGCCAGCACACACTGACACCTCCTCCTTCAGGTACTCCTCCATTTCCCAGTGCACACGTCTACTAACTGCAATGCCACGGAGGTACCACACCTGTCTGTGTGCGTTTTCTCTCCAAACAGAGAGGTGCTTATGGACAAGGCTTTCCTTCTAGCACGGTTCCTGCTCCACCGTAAGTACAGAGTAAATATTTGATAATTGAATAAACAACTGTTTTTTAGCTTATCTCATATATTTATACAAACAATTACAAAAATAATTAGCTTAGAAATGGCAAAATAAAGTTTACAAAGGAGGGGGAGTTTACCTTAGAGAAGACCTGGGGCAGGAACTCTGGTCTGTAGGTGACAAATGGAAACAGTGCTGAGACGTTAGTGAGGACACAGGACAGGATGAGGGGGTCCTTGGTGTCAAAGTTCAGAACCATCTGCAATAGCTCTACTCCATCAGTAACAGGAATTTCCTGGATACAGACATTAAAGGAGGTTGCAAGAACTGAAACTGCTTCTGTTAAATTTCCTTCACACTCTATAATTACGGCCGCCAAATATGGTTTTATATACTGCTTCTTAACCCTTAAAACAATCTAAGCATTACACCATGTTATTAAAATTTTCATAAATGATGCCGCCATTATTAGGGCTGCAGCATCACCTACTACTGGAAACCGAACAAACTCAGAAAGCCATCATTTCTAATTGAAGTGATGTAAAAGCAGATGAAGTCAATGATCCTAACATCTAATTTGTTAATATGCCATTTATGTGAAAAAGCAATAAATCTCACTTATCGTCAAAGGACTCAGATTCGACAACTAACCTAGAACACACTAGGTTAAGATGAAGTGAAGTCGCTCAGTCATGTCCAACTCTTTGTGATCCCGTGGACTGTAGCCTACCAGGCTCCTCCGTCCATGGGATTCTCCAGGCGAGAATACTGGAGTGGGTTGCCATTTCCTTCTCCAGGGGATCTTCCAGACCCAGGGATTGAACCCAGGTCTCCCGCATTGCAGGTAGACGCTTTAATCTCTGAGCCACCAGGGAAGCAGGTTAAAATGATTACCCCTCAAACAAGTGATCCAATTATTTTAATCTAATTAATGTAGTTAATACAGTATATGCTGTTATCCAGATAATTATATAATTCCCTTTAACACTATAAGAGATGGGTGATAGGTGACATCAAGTATAGAAAAGCAAGATCTACTTAATCAGATTACTTAGCAAACAGGGACGCAGATCAGCCATCATGAATTTCTGGCCGATCTGCCATAAACTGAAAAGGTAATTACCATAAATCCTAATGATAATTATCTCTCCAGATTTTCCGATTCAAGGCTTCTATCTATTCAAGGCCTCCCTGTAATTGTTATCCTGCTTGTGGTTTACTGTACTATCAGGCTTATCTTATTATGTAAAAATGAACACTAAACCCTGCAGGGCTTAAGAGTCAGAGAGACCTACCTGGTCCCAACTCTGCTATTTCTTAACTATTTGACCTTGAATACATTATTCACCTTCTCTGAATCTCAGTTTCCTCTTCTGTGAGATGCACATTCACATATTTTCCTATCTCCCTACCAGCTTTAAAAAGATCAAAATTATTATGCAACCAGCATGGGAAACAAGCACTTACTTCTTTGTCTAGCGTTCGAAACATCTGGTTGATCACACTTTCCAAAAAAAAGGTCATGGCTTCCCACTGCACAAATGATGGTGAGAATATGGAGCAGAGGCTGCTTTCTCCAGTTCCAGCTGTGGGAGAAGAGGATTTTAAAGACACATACACACATACACACACACAAGCACTATAGGATCACAGAAGACATCGAGCCAGTGGGGCCTCAGAAACCACTAGGTAATTTCACAGTTGAAGGAACAGGATAATCTAACCCTGCTCAGCCAGGGAAAAGAAAACGATGAAAAGCAGAAAGGGGTCCTTATCCTGCTTCCACCTCTAAAAATGAGCTATCTAGATTTACCTCTGTGAGCCTTGTCTGCAAAACCAGTTTGACTACTGAATGAGAATATACACATAATCATCAAAACCAGTGCCTGGCCAATTAGACAATTGAGAAATATTAATTTCCCCTTCCTTCCCCTTTATAATCTGTCCATGGGAATCTAAATAAAGATATCTAAACCATAAGGAATCCCTCCAACAAGGAACTGATAATTAAGATACAAAACTCTGCTTCACATCCAGCAGTCTCATGACAACTACAAGGGCTGTGTGCAGATAATGGTGCCCCCTCCAATTTCACAAGTATCATCGAAGCACATCACTCAAACAGCACGGCACAGGCCAAAGGAATCCCAAATTACTTTTCCTGCTGCTGCACAGTGCTCACATTTACTAGCTTCATCTTGCTACACAACCTGTTCAGGCCTCCGTGAATACTGAAGCTACTAATAGATACCAGGGACCTTCAGAATACATTGCGAATACACAAAACTGAATGTCCCATGAACGTCAAGTACCTAGTGTACTTGCTAACTGATCATAGCATGGAGCTTTTCCAAAGCAGTGACTTAAACCCTTCCCTTAAAACCCTCTCGCCCCCCGCATGCATTCATAAGATGACAGACAGCAGATACAGAAAAGTTACCTGCCCTACGCTTTTGGGTAGGGGGGGCTTATTTTGATTTTACATAAAGTGACATTTCCCAAAGACTTGGAGGGGAGTTGAGCAATATGGGAAACCCCTGCACTGCTCCTGCTGAACATAACAAGCCATTCTTTTCCAGTTTAAGAGAAATGCTATGCAAAAACTTTGTTGAATAGCTTTAAAAAGTTAGGTTGAGACATGTTGTTAAGACGGTGCCTGAGGTGAAGTAGTAAAATGAACAATAAACAACTGGTTGACTCTGTTAGAAAGGAAAAATGAAGGCAAAACTGACAGGGTCATGGTTTTCCCTAATTAAAACAGAATTACAATCTGCATTACATCTGTCTTCTCTGTGTTTTCCAATGAAAAGGCTCACTCTCTAGGATGGGAATAGGCAGTGAGCAAAGCTATTTCTGAACACTACTATCATAATGTATTGATATAGATGGGGCTCAGAGGTTTATTTCTATGCAGTTTTGATAAAATACTTCACTAATGTTTGGGGGGAGAAAACAAAAAAAGTCTTACAGTTCATGGAGCCAGGGTCAATAGAAGTTGAGAGCTGATACTTCAGCCACTCCCCAGCCATCTGGAAGCTAGTCTTGGGATCCAAACGACATGCTAACCTTATTACCTCTCCTTGTTGGGCCCGAGAGGCTGCCAAGAGAAAGACATGAAGCAAGGATCAGAGTATCATAGATACTTAGGTAACGTTTATTCATTCATGCACCCCAAGAGAAAAATAATCAAAAAGATTCTGTTTTGAAGAAAGAATCTAACAAATGTTCACTAAAGCTTTGTTAACAAATCTAGAAATTTTCCAAAATAAATTCTAAGAAGCTGTCACACCAGCTAAATCCTCTAAGCGGCAAACCAAACAGAAACTCCCCTTTCTGTTGGAATTAAAACATCAAGTTGGTACAAATGTAAAATGGTATGACTGCTGAAGAAAATGGTCTGGCAATTCTCCAAAACATTAAACATGGAATTACCATATGATCTGGTAATTCCCTTCCTAGGTATATACCCTAGAAAACCAAAAATATACGTTAACTTAAAAACTTGTACACAAATGTTACAACATGATTCTTAAAGCCAAGAAGTGAAAACAACTCAAGTATCTATCAGCCTATCAACGGATCAATAAAATGTGGTATATTCATATAATGAAATATTATTGGCAATAAAAGAAATGATAAACATTACATGATCAAAGTACTGATAAACATTACAGTATAGATTAATTGTTAATATATTACACTAAGAGAAAGACAGCAGTTATCAAGACAATACACTGTATGATTCCATTTATATCAGATGCTCAGAATAGGTTAAATAAAGAAAAATAAATGGGTGGTTTTCCAGACGGATACAAGGGTCGGGAGATGACTGCTAATGGTTACAGGGTTTCGTGAGATCAAAAAACATCTTAATATGGACTGTGGCTGTAAAACTGAAAATACACAAAAAAACCTCCACTGCATTGTATACTATAAATGGGTGAACTGTATGATTAATGAATGATCTCAGAAAAGTTGTTATTGAAAAAAGATGGGGAGAGGAAGTGTGGAACCAAGCTATAGAAAACCTAGAACAGAATTAGGAATTGTGAGCTTTCCTTCTCTCTTTTAGAAAAAAAGACCTACAAAGTAACATGGTATTTAATTCTAATATATTAAAAAAATCAAAGTGCCTTACATATGGTTACCATCTCTAAACATCAATGTCCAAAGAAAGTGTGCATGTGCGTATTTTAAGAGAGAACACCAAGCCTGGAATGAGTGCAATCCCAGCGCCCTCTGCCAATGTGTAACTGGAGATTAAACAGACTGCTGTCCACACTTGGGGAGGGGGCACTTCCCAGGTGGCTAAGTGGTAAAGAATCCACCTGCCAAGCAGGAGACATGGGTTTGATCCCTGGGTTGGGAAGATGCCCTGGAGAAGGAAATGGCAACCCACTCCAGTATTCTTGCCTGGGAATCCCATGGACAGAGGAGCCTGGCGGGCTATAGTCCACGTGGTCGCAAAAGAGTCAGACACACGACCTGGTGACTAAACAATGACAACAACATCCAGACTTGGGGCTCTATAACATAGAACCCTGGCTCATGCACCATGACTCAACGCTAGATGCCATGCTGAGACTGCTGGGAAAAATTTCAGGACAGTTCACTCACAGTTGAAGAAAGCATTGAAGTCCTCATCGCTATCAAAATCAAATCGAGAGTATTCACAGCTAGGGCTGTCAGTTTTAGAAGGAAAGCCCATCTGGAAACAGAAAGATAATTGGGGGAGGGAATGAAAATGGACCCACTGAAAGAGTTTTCAATTTTAGGAGCTCAGAGATCTTTCATTTAAGAAGAGCTAAGGGTTTACATGAGTTCAGGGTTTTATGATAAATAACTGCTTCTGTTCTACACCAAGTCCACAATTTGTTCCCAGTTGGAATAGTCCTGGGAGTTGCAGAAAGAGAACAGTTTTATTTGATACTCTCTTTCAAGTTTCTTATGGAAAATTAAATTCTGAAATCAGTTTAAGGTCTTAGAGTATAAAAATGTCTCAAAATAAAGTGCGAATACAGCAAACAATAAGTAGAATTGAGACTATTTGTCTTCTTAGATGTTGAACCCTGGGAATAAGCATGGGACTTTGTGTTTCATTCAAAAAGTACCAAGGACCACGACGGCAGAGATCTGGAACACAGTGCTCTACCTGAATCCCTTGAGGAAATAAGAGAATCCTTGAAGGGGTCCCATTCTCTGATGTTATAAATCAAGAATAAGTATCTGTCAGTTGCCAAGAGCCTCGAGGAGACCTCCGCGTGTTCATAAGCAACTCTCGACTGAGGGAGTGAGCAATCTGCTTCCACTCTCCCTTTCTTCTCATTCACATTCCTGACTCTCATTTGGCCTTCAGAGAGTCAGATATTCACTTCCTTTGGGCATCGCCCTGACTCCACCCTCCATTCTGCTTTTAGCTTCTGAAAAGCAGTGACCACATTTTATGGTCACCGTCACTGCTCTCATCCTACCACTTCTTTTTCCTAGCACTCGGCTCAACACTTGGCACCTAAGTGCTCGCAAATATCAAAGAGTAGACACAGTAGTGAGTAGACATAGTAATGAGTTTTCTTTTTAAGGAATCAAAGACTAATATGCCTAAGGAAAGGATCTCAGTGACCAACACAGGGCTGTCAGTGGTGCCATCTAAGTCTTAAGATGTGTATTCACCTACATTCCACTTTAGGGTCCCACTGCATACCTTGACCAAGTTAGTCATAGAAGCACGCAGATATTTTGGTATTATTGCTAATAGTAAAGGGTCTCGGGATAGGATCTCATGTCGAAAGAGGGCTCCCCAAGTCATCTGAGTTGAAGAGCGCAAAAACTAAAGGAAAAAAAGAAAAACAGTCGGTTTAAGGATTTAAGTTTTATATAACCAAGACTATTACTTAGCTCAGCAATTATCCACTGTATTTTTCCATGGAAATTAAGTTCTGTAATACTTTGACTGAAACTGTCCATACTGGAGTACGTCAGCAATGACTGGTCACTACGGACCATACAGTAAAAGTAAGACAGGCTGTGGGTCACGCGCAATACCCAGAGAATGAGCTGAACTCTACCACTTTTATGCAAGAAAGCAGACAGACACCTCAGGATGATACTACAAGGAAAATCTTGGATTGGATGAAAATTTTGTAATAACACAATTAATCAAACCTTTTTATTTAAAGTATGCTTAGTAGCAAATTACCTGAGAAACACCTCACATCTGATTGAGCATTATCAGAATGGTATTACCTGAGGGGGTAATTGCTGATCTAGACTGCAAAAGCTAACTTGGGAAGAAGATGCAGCAATTCTCTTAATGAAATCCCACTAAAGTAATTCCCCAGGATCTTAAGAGTCACATTTTATATGTGAGCTGCTAATTATTTCAGGTCATAGCACTTGATTTTAATTTACTAAAATTTTGATTAGTTATTGCCATAAAGTTTACCTGACTTGGATGAGTTGTGAAAGCAAGAAAAGATTCCAGGTATTTTCCAAAGTTTGCTGGTATTTCTACATCAGAATCCACACCCTGTAGGACAAAAAGGCCGCTATATTAATAATGCTGATGGGGAGGTCAGGGTGGAGAGTGGAGTAAGACAACTTATATCCTCAAAACTTTCAGTTTTGAAAGGACTTTATTATACTTCCTTGTGGCCTAAGGAAGACATCATTTCAAGGGCAAAACCCCAGAAAAGCTGCTCAATCATCATTAAAGTCTATTGGTTCGGTGGTTAAGAATCCACCTGCCAGTGCAGGGGACACAGGTTCGATCCCTGGTCCAAGAAGATTCTACATGCCTCAGGGCAACTAAACCCGTGCACCACAACTACTGAGCCCACTCGCCTAGAGCCTGTGCTCTGCAACAAGAGGAGCCACCGCAATGAAGAGTAGCCTGCTCACCACTACTGGAGAAGACCCTTGCACAGCAATGAAGACCCAGCACAGCCACAAGTAAATGAATAAAAATTAAAAAAAAAAAAAAAAGAATATTCATTTCAGAAATCACTTATTTCTTCAGACCTGGTCTAGTCACATATCTGTGACTCAACCGATTAAATAATCCCTCGATGGTACACATCTTATGCCTGAAACTTCTATCCCCTCAAGCCATTCAAGCCACCAAAAAAGGCACTGATATCAAGTACAAAAGTCTGTACCAACATTCGATCTTTGAACATGTAAGGGAGTTATTTTCAGGTCAATCAGACTAAAGATTTTTTTTAAATGATTCAATAATATATCCTTTAATTTGGGAAAAGGGTTCTTTATTCGAATCCATGTTTCATGATCTAATAGGACTTTTTAAAGGGTAAGGCAACAGGTAGACTAAAGTTTTACAAGTACCAAAATGAAGAGAAGCAACACTGATTTTATGGAATAACAGATGTGAACATTTACTATAAATATTAATAACTGACATTAAATAAATCTCTATCATTCAAATTCAACTAAGATAATTTAATCTACAGAATTATAAGAAATAATTTGTAGGGCAATGTTCCCTCAGGCTAAAGTCAAGGACACGTGTTACCCCTTACACAAATACAACTTTCTAAATCCTGTCCTCAGATGGCCTTGAAACGCTCCAGAAAGTGCTCACCAACAATGCACACAGCTGATTGCCCAGGGCACGCAGCACCTGACAGAGTCTCTTCAGGAAGACATAGTGTTTTTCGACTAAGCCTCCTCCATCAGCGGTCCTGTGAGATGAGAGGACAGTGAGATCAGCAGCACATCAAGAGCACCACAGATATTCCCCTGGAATAGACTGTATATGGTCTGTGCTCCAGTATTCAAATTTCAGGTGATTGTTACTGTTGGAAAAAAAAAAAAAAAATCAACCCCCAGACCTCCAACCAAATGCTGAAAGATCGATGAGGAAGAGGGTTCAATGCAATCTCATCCTTTAAGAGGCACCCTAATTTGGGGTATTATATGGTACTGGGGTATTTTGGAATAGTAATGTAAACTCTAAGCATGACTCCACAAAACAATGCATATAAGAAACTGCATGAAAAGACAGCAATACCTAGGAAGGACTCGGATCCCTAGGGAAGCATGTAGTAACTTCTTAAACCACTGACAAAATCAAAAGGACTATACTCAAGAGAGTGAGGGACTTCCCTGGTGCTACAGCAGATGGGAATCCACCTGCCAAGGCGGGGGACAAAGGTTCAATCCCTGGTCTGGAAGATTCCATACGGTACAAAGCAACAAGAGAACCACTGAGATGAGAAGCCTGTGCGTTGCGATGAAGAGTAGCCCCTGCTTGCCACAACCAGAGAAAGCCCACACACAGCAATGAAGGTCCAAGTACGGCCAAGGACAAATACACAATAAATAATTATTACAGAGACAGAATGAAAAGATTAGTGATAGGCTGGGCGAAAATATTTACAAAAGACACATTCGATAAAGACTATTATACAATATACACAAGAACTCTTAAAACCCAATAAAAAAACTCTGATTAAAAAATGGGCCAACAGACACCTGATCAAAGAAGATACTCAGATTAGAAATAAACATATGAAAAGAAGCTCCCCATCAAACTGCTATCAGGGAATTGCAAATACAAAAATGAGATAGCACTACACACCTATCAGAATGGCCAAAATTTGTAACTCTGAGAACACCAAATGCTGGGGAGGATAAAGAGCAACAGGAACTCTTATTCATTGCTGGTGGGAATGCAAAATAGTTCAGGCACTTTGGAAGACACTTTGACAGTTTCTTATAAAACTAAACATACTCTTACCATATGATTCAGTAATCACACTCCTTGGTAACTATCCAAAGGAGCTGAAGACATCTCTATACAAAAATCTACATATAGATATTCACAGAAGCCTTATTCCTGATTGCAAAAACTTGGAAGCAACCAAGATGCTCTTTAGTAGGAGAACGGATAAACTTTGGTACATCCACACAATAGAATATTATTCAGTGGTAAAAAGGAATGAGCTGACAAGTCATCAAAGACATGGAGGAACTCTAAATACATGATCCCGAGTGAAAAAAACAACTTGCAAAGGCAGCACACAAGGAAATCAACCCCGAATATTCACTGGACAGCCTGATGCTGAAGCTGAAACTCCAATACTTTGGCCACCTGATGCAAAGAGCCAACTCATTAGAAAAGATCCTGATGCTGGGAAAGACTGAAGGCAGGAGGAAAAGGGGATGACAGAGGGTGAGATGGTTGGATGGCATCACCAACTCGATGGATATGAGTTTGAGAAAGATCTAGGAGTTGGTGAAGGACAGGGAAGCCTGGTGTGCTGCAGTCTATGGGGTTGCAAAGAGTTGGATATGACTCGGTGACTGAACAACAATACAACATCCTAGAAAAGGCAAAATTATGGAGAAAGTAAAAAGGTCAGTGGTTGCCAGGGATTGGGGTGGGAGAGGAAAGAACGGGCAGAGCATAGAAGATTTTAAGGGCACTATAATGATAACGCTGAAGCCCACAGCATGTACCCATAAAAGGTAGAACACAATATGTGTAACATGCTGTATAACACACTGTGTGTCATTGTAAGTTCCTCATCCGTTGTAACATCTGTCAGATCATAGGAAAAATAAGAGAGTTCCAGAAAACACCTACTCCTGCTTTATTGACTACGCCAGAGACTTTGACTGTGTGGATCACGACAAACTGTGGAAAAATCTGAAAGAGATGGGAATACCAGACCACCTTACCTGCCTCCTGAGAAACCTGTACGTAGGTCAAGAAGCAACAGTTAGAACCGGACATGGAACAAACAGACTGGTTCCAAATTGGGAAAGGAGTATGTCAAGGCTGTATATTGTCACCCTGCTTATTTAACTCATATGCAGAGTACATCAAGTGAAATGTTGGGCTGGATGAAGCACAAGCTGGAGTCAAGACTGACGGGAAAAATATCAATAACCTCAGAAATGCAGATGACATCACCCTTCTGGCAGAAAGCAAAGAGACACTAAAGAGCCTCTTGATGAAGGTGAAAGAGGAGTGAAAAAGCTGGCTTAAAACTCAACATTCAAAAACTGAAGATCATGGCATCCAGTCCCATCACTTCATGGTAAATAGATGGGGAAACAATGGAAACAGTGAGAGACTTTATTTTCTTGGGCTCCAAAATCCCTGCAGATGGTGACTGCAGCCATGAAATTAAAAGATGCTTGCTCCTCAGAAGAAAAGCTTTGACAAACCTAGACAGCATATTAAAAAGCAGGACATTACTTTGCCGACAAATGTCCATGTAGTTCAAGCTATGGTTTTTCCAGTAGTTGTGTATAAGCTGAGCACCGAAGAATTGATGCTTTTGAACTGTGGTGTTGGAGAAGACTCTTGAGAGTCCCTTGGACTGCAAGGAGATCCAACCAGTCAATCCTATGGGAAATCAGTCCTGAATATTCATTAGAAGGACTGATGCTGAAGCTGAAACTCCAATACTCTGGCTACCTGATGCGAAGAACAGACTCATCTGAAAAGACCCTGATGCTGGGAAAGATTGAGGGCAGGAGGAGAAAGGGAAGACAGAGGATGAGATGGTTGGACGGCATCATGACTCAATGGACATGAGTTTGAGCAAGCTCCAGGAGTTGGTGATGGACAGGGAGGCCTGGCGTGCTGCAGTCCATGGGGTCACAAAGAGTTGGACACGACTGAAAGACTGAACTCAACTGAAGTTCATCAACTCTAACAAATGTATCACTGCTGTGGGGGGAGGTCTATAATGGAGAGGCTGTGCATGTGTGGGGGCAGGGAGCATATGGGAAATCTCTGTACCTTCCCCTGAATTTTTCTGTGAACCTTAAACTGCTCAAAAAACAAAGTCTTTTTTTAAAAGACTGTATTAAAAACATTAACTTGGTGTCTCATTTCTCCAAGTCATTTAGTTCAGATGAATAATCACTTAGGTGCTATTTTAGAGTGCAAATAGCTCTTTAAATTAAAAAGAAAATTTTTATTTAGTGGCAAAACCTGACCTAAAATGATGTAGCACAATTCACACTCACAAGAATTAATCAGGACTGGTGTGGACAGCAGCCATGGAGGCAGTACACTATAATGCAAAAAGCATGGGCCTCGGGGTAAGAAAGACCTAGGTAGGTGCTAGTGATGCTGAAAGGCAGTGTGGCACCTGGTTTCTGGTGCTGGCTCTGAAGTCTGACCACCTGGTTTGAATTACAGCTTTACTAACCAGTACCAGTGGCACTAATGGAGATGGGATACCTCAGTGGGAATGTCATAATCTTTAGGGAACTAAGAAATGGGACTTGGAAACAGTAACTAAAGTGGCTACCCAAAAGACACATTATTCATTTAATTAACAAGCCTCCTTAAAAACAGACCTGTAGTATCCACAGGAAAGAAAGCCATCATAAAATCTGTGTTAGAATGGACAGTGAGAGAGTTCAACTAATACATATGTGTCTCACATCTTTTCATTTGTCCTTGGCACCAAAAGTGAAGAGTATGGAAGAAAACTGGGTGTTGTGACAGTTTGAACTACTTATAATACACAGTTCTATCTGACTCTTGGGTAAGAAACACATATCAGGAAATGCTTTAATATTTTCCAGAGCAATTAGAAGAAAATAAGCACAAGCCATTATTTCAGGACCTAGAATGTGTTTACAGGTTGGTGGAATATGAGTGGGTGCTAAATCAACAGCCACAATTTATTTCTAGCAGAAGGTCTTCAAAAAGGCTAAACAGTCCCTTTAAGGGTGCCTGATTTTTCTTCTAAAAACAGGGAATTCCTGGTGGTCCTGTGATTAAGAATCTGCCTTCCAACGCAGGGGACATGGGTTCCATTCCTGGTTGGAGAACTAAGATCCCACATGCCAACTAAGCCTGCATACCTGGACTAGAGAGCCCACATACATTGCAGCCAGAGAAGCCTGCACACTGCAATGAAGATGCAGCATAGCCAACACACACACACACAGACACAGACATGGCAAAATAAACCATAAGAACTTCACACTGTCCTTAGAATAAAGCTCAAACTTAAAACAAAACCCAAAAAAACAGTTGACTGACTGCTAACAGATAGGAACTTTGGATATATCTAAATAAGATACAAAAATGACAAAGAAATTAGAAATCACATAGAAAAGTAGACACTCACTGTGCAGCGGAGAGTATATAATGCATGGCAACATCTCCAAATAAGACCATCAAGGGCTTCCGGTCTTCCAACTTGCCCTAGACCCAATTTTAGGGAAACACAGGTAATACAAACTATGTTACTAAAGACTTCTAAGTACTAACAACTTCTACGGCTATACTGACTTCCTAATTTTCACATAGCCCTGGGGCTAACTGAACACTGGAAAAAGGTCAACTCTTTAAATTGAAATCTGGATAAGACATATTTTAAAATGTGTTGGTGCTCCAATTAAATAGATGAATAAAAATTAAATATGCTGGGTAATTATGATGATATGAAAACAAATTACATCTAAACATAACATTCTTCATGGAGAAAAGTCATGATCTCATTTGTTAGCTAAATCAGCTATAAAGTCAGTTAAGTCACCTTCTACAATTCTTTGACATAACACTGTGAGTTTTAACATGACATATATACAGTTTTTCAAATGTGAAGCACCAAAACCCACAAATGTTTCAAGACCCATGTAGCCCTATACATCTCTGTATATCCTGCCAGTGGATTCCTAGAATACCGGCAAACTGTTGTGCAAAAGGCTTGAGTCAAGTAAAAGAAACAAAACACCTAACCCTTTAAATGCCTTTCACCACAGCATGGAGTGGAGCACACACAGGCATCCCTCAGAGGCTGAGGATCCAAGTCAGCCTGAAGTGGCAACTTACTTTCCTGCTGACCGCGATGAGAAGACACTCAGCTGCCCCCAGCTGAAGCTCCTGTTCGTTCAGGAGCAGGCACAGCACCTCCAGGAGTTTGCAGTTCTCAGCAGTAACGTGACTCATGGGCACCCAGTCAATGTAGCCTGCCAGAGTGTTCAGCGCCGCGACTCCTACTCGACAGTTTGCTTGGGCCTGCATGAAAAGAAGTAACTCTTAACCGTTAAGTCCTCACTAACAGGCAAGAAAGCTGTGGTTATACCCAACCTCCTTCTGTTTTCTAATTCTAAAAAGAAAACAATGGAAAAAAATTGCTCACACAACAGTTATTGATAGGCAACTAAAAGGTTTTTTCTGATACACAATCATTTCTCAGACAATGGCGCCTCAATGTCCGTCAATAAGACCACACTGGCATGTGTGGTCATTTTATGTCCTTCAAGCAATCTCAGATATTATAATTTTAACTCCCTTTCACCATAGCTAAGTGATGAAATAAACCAAGGCTGAAGGAATTCCCTGGTGGTCCAGTGGTTAAAACTCTGGAGTTCGATGCTGAGGGCATGGGCTTGATCCCTGGTAGGGGAACTGAAGCTCCTACAAGCCGCACAGCATGGCCAAAAACAAAACAAAACAAGGCTGAGGTCACCCTCCACCAGGTGTATGCATCCCCGTGTGCTCCACAGAGAGCTCTTACCTTTGACTCCTGAGAATTATCTGTCTTCTGAAAGAAAAGAAGTATAAGGATCGCAATGTTTTTAATGAACAAAAGGCTGTGTAATAACTTCCCACCCCCATAATCTAGGCCCTCAAACAACGATTTTCAAATAGACTCAACTTTTAATTTTGGAACAGAAGACAACTTTACTAAGAACACATAACTGATATTCTCCAGAGGAGGACAGGTTATTTTAGTTTTAGTAATAAGACAGAAGGTTAATATTTAAAGAGCTTACATAAATTTATTAGAACATTAAGATCCAAAAAGACAGTTTCAAAGCGCAGTTTACAAAGAAATACAACTAACAAATGAACAATGGAAGCAGGCTTCATTGCTACTGATGAAAAGAAACAGTTAAAATTTAAGTATTAGCGATTTTTCCATACTAAAATAGACACAAATTATAACTGGCAAAGGTATACTGAAATGATGTAATGTTAGCGGAAAAAAGCAAGAAGCAAAATTAAAATGAGTAGTACAATTTATGACCATGTATATATGGACATAACTGTAGGAAAACCACATATACAAAGAATATTAAATGCTAAATAGACCAAAATAATGTCTGTTCAGTAAATTAAACAATTTATAATTTTATAAGCAGGAGTAGCAACTCCTGAAGTACTTGAAAACTTACCACCATCAGCATCAGAAAAGATTTGTTTTATAATTCTTTTTTTCAACTTTCAAAAGGTATTTTTTCTAACAAAGAACAAGTATTAAGCCTTCACCAGCGGAGATCAAGGACGGGTGTTAATGGGACAGAGATGAGTAGTACAATTTCACCAGTAGTACCAGTAGTACCTTTCACCAGTATCTACTGATGCTGCCCGAGAAGGAAAAGGGATCCAGGCAGCAAAAGCCCAGGCCAGCCTTGACCCTCTACTCCCACAAGCCTGCATTCCCATTCGGATCCTATTCTGCCCCTGGAACGAGTGCAGGGCCAGGGGACAGACAGGGAGAGTGAGCCTACACATCCCATCCTAGTTCACCATTCAGCCTACTGCCCAGGGCAGGGGAAAGGATGGAAGCAGAGAAGGAACTACGAGCCAATAAGAAGCTGCAGGTATGAGAAACGTCCCTGGGTATGCTCTGGTCCTGGGAGCCTGGTTTAACAGATGGAGAAAACAGAAACTGAGGCTAACGAAAAACACCAGTGGATGTTTTTCTAACTTGTGTCACCCTGCTCTAGCATACTGGCTAGATGTCTAGGGCATCAAAGCATTCATAATTTGTTCATTTCTCTTAGGGATTAAATCTCCTAGGGGAAATAAAAATAATACCTCTTTCACCCTCAATACACATAGGTTTTTTCAATTAAAATACTTTTGATATTTTCTTTTGAAAAATCCTGGGGAGGTATTTTGGGGGAAAGAGTCCATTCTAGTAAAAAGGATGGGGCTTGAATTCCCCACAATCATTAATCAGGGGATCTTCAATAATTACTCTCTGAAAATTGGTTTCTTTATCCATAATATGGAGACAATAGTTTTCGACTCGGGGTTGTTTTTGAGGATTAAGTAACATGTAAAGCATGAAAAAGTATACAGCATAATATTAGATACTCATTGTGTCTCCCTACCCTGACAGCTAACAATACTTTGTCTTATCATTTGTGTTAGTATTCCAGAGCTCTCAAAATAAACTTTAGGAAGCTGCTGAAGGCAGAAAAAATAATGAATCTTAATGAATGCTATTTGTGTGAAATAAACATGTATGAGGAGTCTAGATTAGGGTTCTGAAACCTCAATCCTATTGACATTTTGGGTCAGATAATTCTTTATTATGGAAAACTGTTCTGGGCACTACAGGATCTTCAGCAGCATGCCTGGCCTCTACCCACTAGATGTCAGCAGCAGCCCCTAGGTGTGACAACCTGGATGGCAAAACTGCCCTCCCACTGAGAACCACTGTACTAAACTTTAAAAAATTTAGCTTCATTTTTACACTATCTCAGGAATTTTCTTACTAAAAAGGGAATTATTTTTTCTAGTATGTTCGGAACTCACTGACTTGAACCTCCTAGAAAATTAATTCCAGTTTTTCCTGTCATCTTTCTGTTTTGCTTATAAAATAGCCTTTTCTTTTACTGACCTGAACACCCTAATTCCTTGCTGCAGGATTAACTTCAAAACACACACAAACCCACTCATATCAGAAAACAGAACTTGATGAAAGGTGGGGGGTATAACCGGTATCCCTTACCACTTGTTGGTACTTGTTTACATTTTCTTGAAGTGTGTTAAGGAGAAAACTGAAGATTCTTTCCATGTTCTGGGTTAATGTTTGCTGGATATCCCTTCGTCTTTGAGGGGGTAGTGTCTGAAAGGTCACTACATCCTCTGCCAGCCGCAAAAGAATGAACATCACTAATTCAGTCTGCGTTTCCTACACCAACAGAAAGAAGGTAGTTAAATATGCTTTTTTTAAAATTGGGGTATGTATAGTTGATTTACAATATTGTGAAAACGTTGTGCATCATAAATATGACCCAAGGCTCTTTTCTGCTGACAGGACAGACAAACCAGAAAAACTCAGAAGAGCAAACAAAAACAAAACCCTGAATTGATACAGCTGTACTGCATACCCCTTGTTTGGAAAGAGTGTCCAGTTCTACTAGCATGTCAGGCCAGTGCTGTGGCCACTCCCGCTTGATCATTTCTACTACAATTCGAGACAGAACATCTTTAATATGGTTCTCCTCTTCCAAAATGTTCAGTGTTCCCTGCAAAAGAATAAGTGACATCAAGAGGTTTGCAAGACTGAATTCAAAGGAAAAAACTGGGCTGTAAGAGTGTAGAAAACTTAGGAGCAGGCCTACTTTCAAACTAAACCAACCAACCTGTTCTTCATGTCTGAGTCACCTGTCCTGCATTCTCACTGATCATTCTTCCCTCTTAAAGCTTAACAGAGGGTTGCATCAGCTAATAAAATGGCTGTCACATGGAGCAAGGAAGACATCACTGTTCTTTACAAACTGAAGAGACTTTCTTATTGTTTCATTTTGTATGAGGGCCAGAGTAGAAGAGTATGGAAATAAGGAATACATTGAAAGGCTGATAAAGTGAGAGATTCAGGAGCAACTGAATATTTTCCTAACAGTTCTAGGTTTAGAAGACACAGGAAGACCATTATTGGGACTCTCTTCTCAAGTCTGGTATCAAGTTTAATGGATTAAGATTTCTATCACATCTCCCCAGAACTAACAAAATATAAATTCTAGGTAGCTCAGTTAATAATTTTGAAGGGAGTTTTTTTTTCTATCAAAGACACTAGACTCTGGGGATGAAAAGGACATGAATTCCCCTTTTCATGTCCTTTGTTAAAAAGAACATAAAGGCTGTGGATTCTAAATGTGTTTGTACAGTTATAGTCGAACTCCCAAAATAAACTCATTTAGCCTATTTTTTTATTGCTAGTAACATAAAATAATTCAGTTTAAAATAAAAGGAAACAGCAAAGTGCAATCTAATCTATAACTGATTAATCTAAGACTTTTATTCATTTGTTAAAAATGTTTACTTATCTCTACCCTGTCTTCATAATTTAAAAAATAGAAGTCAACACATAAAGGATTAATTAAACCAAGTAAATGGGATGAACTGTGACTTCCAGTGATGCTGGTTCTTTTTAATTTGAAGGTAACATTTAATATTATATAAATATTTAATATTATGTAGAACCCGTGAATTGTTACACAAATGCTACACTGGAAAAGTCACACTTTGTCTAAACTATCTCGTAAACCCAAGTCTTCCAATCAACCATTCCTTACATTTGCGATCAGCTCCATGACACTGTTCTTCAGATAGACCTTCTCCAATCGAGACATGTTGTTCCATCGAAACCTGGCCACCAAAATGTATAAAGTCAACAGAGCAACATTAGAAGCCTTCTCTTCAGGAGAGATTAGCTTTGATTCCTATGTTAAAATTATGCTGGTGATTTTACTCAGAAATTCTACTGTGGATTTTGTATCCTTCAAAAAATGGACAGAAACAGTCCACATTTAATCAAAATGCTAAAAGCAAAAAGAGTTAAATATAGACAGTGACCCATTAATTAGAATTCAGGTAGGATCTGTGCAGCTGAGCTTTCCCCCTTGATTTTATTGACAGACCATAAGCAAATACGTCTCTGGGACAACTACAACAATGTAGTTGGTTTTCAGA
The DNA here is from genome assembly GCF_027580195.1 of Bos mutus. NCBI lineage: Eukaryota > Metazoa > Chordata > Mammalia > Artiodactyla > Bovidae > Bos > Bos mutus. Next base: position 32,816,580 of record NC_091639.1, on the reverse strand, counting down.
AACTAGAATCTGATAGTACTGACTCCCTTTCTAGACTTGCTTTGTTCAGTCACTAAGTTGTGTCTGACTCTTTGCAACTCCACGGACTGCAGCACACCAGGTTTCCCTGTCCTTCATCTCCGGCAGTTTGCTCATATTCACGCCCACTGAGTCAGTGATGCTATCTAACTATTTTAGGCTTAGAAGGTAATAACAGCACAATTCCAGAAAAACTGTGACTAAATCTTAAAAGCTGATGGATTCTTCAGATACACAGTAGGGGTAGGAGACTCAAGTTAGAACAGGTTTTTAGTTATTCTCATATAATCCTGGTTAGAATCCTGCCATGCACACTCAAAACTTAAGGAAAAATAAATTAAAGGCAGTGTCTTTCTAGTGTCTAATCAGGTATTTATTTACCTGTACACCACATTATTATAAAAAGACTCTGAGATTGGTGGGCATATATTAGGAGCTCAATAAATGCTAAGTGATGTGAGCTAATATTTGCAGAGTGCTTAGTATGTACCATGCACTTTACACAGATGAAGAAACTAGGGAAAGGTTAAGTTCTGTATGAGAGCTCCCAATAGGCTGTGATGACCTCTAGGAAGCATTCCTTTCTGCCTGGGGATTGCTCTTTTCTACTCACCTAAAGACTATCTCTAAGAGTTATATAAGAAATAAAGATTTGCTCTCTCACATACTTGACAACGTGTTCCAGGATCTGAAGGCCAAAATGTCTGACGATGGCAATTTGTGTTTTCTCAGCCAACCGCAAACCACAGGGGACACAGACAGGGCACTTTTCTTTAAACTCCTCACAAAACTGAAAAAAAGAAAAGTTAGTGTTTCCCTTAGGAGCCAAGAGAAAGTGGGACTAGGAAAAAAAACAGAACTCCAACCTGAGCTATTGTTTTAAGTGGCAAAATTTAGATAAATATTATATAAAGGATTATTTTCACTTTGATAGTTCCAGTGCAATGGCCAATTAGTGTTGGAAAAAATAAATAATGTGACCTATATGAGTAAAAAACTGTTAGAGATAAACCCGTGAAGCACATGGGGGTGAAATGACAATTACTAGGGTTAAAAACCTTTGGTTGGGGGAGGAATAAAGCAAATGTGGAAAAGTCTTTACAACTGCTGAGTTTAGGTGATAGGTATACCCAAGATCATTACAGCATTCTACTTATGTTATTTCATATGAGTTTAGGTGATAGGTATACACAAGATCATTATAGCATTCTACTTATGCTATTTCATAGTAAAACAACAAACAGAACCCAAATACTTCTGATTCCAAATCCTATGGCATACATCTATACATTGTAAAACTTCCTCCAAGTGATGTTCACTCTACTTCATGAAGTTACATCTCTTAAAACACACACAGTACTGTTCCAGTGGTCATTTCTCATTGCCCACATACATTGTTTGATGGGGGAATAAACTCAAATCGTATTAGCATCCCCATTTGTTTTGTGTTAGCTTTCCTAATTTACACAAGAAGCAGTCTCAGTAGTAGAGAATCTGGCAGTCAAGAAAACTACTTTCAGGAAACCAAAAACCCCTTGCTAAAATGCAAAATAAGTGGTAGAAGTTCAGCTTTGCGCAAAATAGTCTAAGAATATCACACAGTAAAAAACATGGGGGTGGGGGGTTGAGAATTAAGCCAGAAATATCCAAGACACAGAAGCGGGTTAGGGAGAAGTGTAGGGATGTAAGTAAAAGGGCACTAGAGAGGCTGGAGCTCGGTTAGGGCGAGTCAGGAGAGTGTGTCAGCAGGAAAACGTTTAGTGAGGGAGACTATAAAGAATGTGGCCGATGTTGGGGACGGGTTGGACACGTGCTCCACGGGAAGGAGATGGGATGCAGGAATGTGGGGGTTAGGGGAATAAAGTGGGTTCAGCCAGCTGTGGAGGGGATCGTGGTGCGAAGAAGAGTAAACAGAAGCGGGGAGAGGGGGAGGAGAGGGCAGTGGGGAGTGTCGGTGAGAAGAGATGGCTAGAAGCAGGGACCAGAGCGTCCCGGGAAAAGGGTAGGCGCGGCGAGCAAAGAAGGCGGGGAGTGGGAAGAGGCGCGGAGAGCTGCAAGGGGGAGGGCCCCCCGGGGTTGGGACCGAGGTCCAGGGGCCGCGTGGGCGGGAGACGGCCAGCGTCGTGGGCTGCGCCGGGACTGCTGAGGCTGGGGGAGGGTCTCGGGGCAAGCCCGGGTGGCCAGAACTCAGGTACCTTGAGGGCTTCTAGCCGGTAACGCTGGGTGGAGCTGGGGTCCATCATGATCGTCACCGCTTTCACCAGCTGCTCGCACAGCGCGTTCACTCGATCCATCGCCATGAGTAGTGCCACGCACCACGAGCGCGCAGCACCGCAGTCCTGGGAGCACGAGGCACGGACGGCTCCGTTGGCGGGACCACACGATGGTACCGGGCCGCGGCGGGCCGAGGCGGGGCAGTGAAGAGCAGGAGGAGGAGCGTGAGCCGCCGAAGATCCAGCCGGGAAAGAGCCGGCGCTGCGCACGCGCCCGACGTGCCAGTGCGCATGCGCCCGCGGAAGTGGCGGCTCCCTTATGACGGTTGCTCCTTGGTGGGCGGAGCGAGAGATTTTGGGGCCGCGGTACGCAGGCGCGTCAACGGTCCCCGGCGGCGCGCGCGCTGTGCGATTGTCAGGAAGGCGGTGTGCCGGTTGTGCTAGCCAAGGCTGGACCCGCCCGTCTGTGCTGGCAGCTGCCTAGGCAAGAGCCGTCTGCGACTCTCGGTTCTTTTCTCCGTCGTCCCGGGGAACAAATCTGCCTCGAAACCGTTCCCAGAAAGCGGACAAATATTCAAGACCGCTTTAACGTCCTTCCAGTGGACACTTAGCCCAGTCTCGACGGCGTCCGCGGGTGGCGGTTTTGCCAAGTGTCGTCACATTGGTAAGAGAATTTAGAACCGTTCGGTATCTCTGTTTTTAGACTTTTCATGTTGCCTTGGCTATTGGTTGTATAATATAGCAGTGATTGAGGACAACATTGGACCGAAATTTCAATGAAGTAGAAAGCGTTGCTTACAGAAAAGGCCCTCGTATTGCCTTTTAAGAGAATTTTTCTTGTGGGGAAAAATGGTAGCTCTTAAACTTCCCTCTTCACTTGTACTTGTTTTCCTTGGCTGTGTTATCACCTGATAGGCACTAAATGTGTTGTGTACAGATCTTGGTAAATCGAGATCGTTAAAGATGAGGAATTGCAAATACCGAAGGTTTGTACAGTTTTGGTCATTTGAGGTGTTTGGTCATTTGAGGTGTAGCCTAATCCTTATTCCCAAAGGAAAGTTTTAACATAGAGTGTGTTTCACTTTTTATCTTTAAAAAGCTGTTGCTTTCTCCAGCAAAATACGTAAACTGAAAACTAAAACAGTTAAAATCTAAATATCCGTTTTTGGTGTTTGAATATTTAGGAAATGTTTGCTGTACTTAAATCACTGCTCCCTGTTCCTACTCCACTTCTAGTATTTGTATCTAATATGGTACCTAGGGGTGTGTCCGTGAGACAATGCATTTACTATTTTTAATCCAATGTAAGTCTGTGTGTGTATATGTGTGTGTGTGAGAGAGAGGCATTGCATTTACTGTTTTTAATCCGATGTAAGTCTGTGTGTGTGTGTGAGACAATGCATTTACTATTTTTAATCCAATGTAAATCTGTGTGTGTATGAGACAATGCATTTGCTATTTTTTAATCAATATTAATCTATTCAAAGACTACACAAAAGCCACTTCAGGGCAAAGTGATTTCTGGTATGGTATGGTTTAAAGTATTACATTCTGCCTGTTTTCAGTGAGTGGAATTTGTAAGGAATTAATACCTTGACTCGGGGAAAGCAATGGCACCCCACTGCAGTACTCTTGCCTGGAGAATCCCATGGACGGAGGAGCCTGGTAGGCTGCAGTCCATGGGGTCGTTAAGAGTCGGACACGACTGAGCAACTTCAGTTTCACTTTTCACTTTCATGCATTGGAGAAGGAAATGGCAACCCACTCCAGTGTTCTTGCCTGGAGAATCCCAGGGATGGGGAGCCTGGTGGGCTGCCGTCTATGGGGTTGCACAGAGTCTGGACACGACTGAAGGGACTTAACAGCAACAACAGCAATGCCTTGACTACTCTGATTTTTTGAAGTCATCATTTTTACCCCTAATCTTTCAGCTTTGTAGTAGCATGACACTTTTTTCAAGGTGAATGTTAATTTTTGACACTTAAAAAAAAAATACAGTTGAGTGCCTACTCAACTGTAAAACCTGTGTTCTTTCATATTTAAATCATGAATTACTGGTATCTCCACAAATATCTTGTTTACGTTAGGTCAGTGGTTTCCAATCTCTGCTGCGCATTAGAGAAGACTTTTAAAAATTGCGATGCCCATGTCACACCCATACTGATTAAGTTAGATGTCTGGTAGTAGAAGCCAGAAATCAATAGTGTTTAAAGGTTCCTAGGTTATTCCAATCTGTAGTAAAGTTTGAGAGCCACTGCTTTCGTTTACTAAAGGCTTCTTTCAGATTTCTAACAATGTTAAATGAAAACATTAGCCTCTGTCAACAGTTTATAAGGTTCTTTCAATCTAGCATCCATACCTTTACATATGTCTGTCTACAAATAGTGTGTAGTATTTTTTTCTTTTTTTTTGTCTTCTTTTTGTCTTCAAAAGTTGAACATGAATAGATAGAAAATCAGTATCAGAACACTACAAAGTAATTGTTACAGGCCAGATCCACTGATGGGTGCTCAGAAGTTCAAAATTTGAAGAGAAACAGGGTATGTGCATAGTCTCAAAGTATCTCTTCTAAGAAAGGAAAAAATAGTAACTTTACAGTGAGAAACCTAGCAAACACTGTCAATATTCAATGATACGTTTACCATCACTAGTATTAAGACATAGTGACATCATGTACCTCCAAACATGATACATGACTTGAGAAAAGCAGAACACTTCCACAATGTTCTTGCCTGGAATGTATAACCTCAATCTTATCAAGAGAAAACATCAGGGCTTCCCTGATGGCTCCGTTGTAATGAAGCTACCTGCCAATGCAGGAGACACAGGTTTGATCCCTGACCCAGGAAGATCCCACATGCCTCAGAGCAATTAGGCTGGTGTTCTAGAGCCCAGGAGTTGCTGCTTCTAAAGTCCACACACCTAGAGGCTGTTCTACGCAACAAGAGAAGCACTGCAGTGCGAAGCCTGTGCATTGCAACTAGACAGTAGCCCCCACTCACAACAACTAGAGAAGAGCACAAGCAACAGTGAAGACCCGGCACAGCCAAAATAAATACAATTTTTTTAAAAGAATTTATTTAAAAAAAGGGGGGACAACATCAGACAAACCTAAATTGAGAGATGTTCTCAAAGCAACTGAGTAGTTCCCTTTGAAACTGTCAAGGTCATGAGAAACATGAAATGGCACTGATTGGAGAAGACTAAGGAGATGTGATGACTAAGACTGGATCTTAAGCTGGATTCTGGAGCCAAAAATAGACATTAATGGGAGTAACTGGTAAAATTCAAGTAAAGTTTGTAGTGTGAATATTATACTAATGTTCATTTTTTAGTTTCGATAATTGTGCTGTGTAAAATGTAGCATTAGGGGAAACTGGGTATGGGAGAACCCTACTATGTTTGCTACTTTTCTGTAAGTATAAAAGTTTTTCAAAATAAAGAGTTTTAAAATGCACAGGAATGCTTTGATACTATATATTATTTTGTGCTTCTCTTTACCCTGAACTTACATTTGAAATTTGTCTGTCCATTAGATTAACTGTTGGCTTTATCCCACCACTGATGTACACTGTAATTTGCATTTGTACATGCAGTTTGCATTGATGTACATGTAATTTGCATTTCCCTATGCCTAATGACATTGAAAAGGCAGAGGAACCAGAGATCAAATTGCCAACATCCGCTGGCAATGGAAAAAGCAAGAGAGTTCCAGAAAAACATCAATTTCTGCTTTATTGACTATGCCAAAGCCTTTGACTGTGTGGATCACAATCAACTGTGGAAAATTCTGAAAGAGATGGGAATACCAGACCACCTGATCTGCCTCTTGAGAAATTTGTATGCAGGTCAGGAAGCAACAGTTAGAACTGGACATGGAACAACAGACTGGTTCCAAATAGGAAAAGGAGTACGTCAAGGCTGTATATCGTCACCCTGTTTATTTAACTTATGTGCAGAGTACATCATGAGAAACGCTGGACTGGAAGAAACACAAGCTGGAATCAAGATTGCCGGGAGAAATATCAGTAACCTCAGATATGCAGATGACACCACCCTTATGGCAGAAAGTGAAGAGGAACTAAACAGCCTCTTGATGAAAGTGAAAGTGGAGAGTGAAAAAGTTGGCTTAAAGCTCAACATTGAGAAAACAAAGATCATGGCATCCTGTCCCATCACTTGATGGGAAATAGATGGGGAAACAGTGGAAACAGTGTCAGACTTTATTTTTTGGGCTCCAAAATCACTGCAGATGGTGACTGCAGCCATGAAATTAAAAGACGCTTACTCCTTGGAGGGAAGGTTATGACCAACCTAGATGGCATATTCAAAAGCAGAGACATTACTTTGCCAACAAAGTTCGTCTAGTCAAGGCTATGGTTTTTCCTGTGGTCATGTATGGATGTGAGAGTTGGACTGTGAAGAAGGCTGAGCGCCGAAGAATTGATGCTTTTGAACTGTGGTGTTGGAGAAGACTCTTGAGAGTCCCTTGGACTGCAAGGAGATCCAACCAGTCCATTCTGAAGGAGATCAGCCCTGGGATTTCTTTGGAAGGAATGATGCTAAAGCTGAAACTCCCGTACTTTGGCCACCTCATGCGAAGGGTTGACTCATTGGAAAAGACTCTGATGCTGGGAGGGATTGGGGGCAAGAGGAGAAGGGGACGACAGAGGATGAGATGGCTGGATACACAGTGATACACTGACTCGATGGACTGAGTCTGAGTGAACTCTGGGAGTTGGTGATGGACAGGGAGGCCTGGCGTGCTGCGATTCTTGGGGTTGCAAAGAGTCGGACACGACTGAGCGACTGATCTGAATGACATTGAGCCCATTTTCATGTGCCTGTTGACTATCTGAATATCTTCTGTAAAGTGTTCAGTTCTTTGGGGGGGGAAATGGGTATTTTTTAAAGCTTTTAATGTTATTATCCTTCTAAACTTGTATCAATTTGTTATTCTCCTGCCAGCAGTATATGAAAATGCCTGTTTCATTCTTGTTAGTTTCCATGCTCCCATGCTTATGGTAATTCGACAATGAAAGAATGGAAATACAGCTTTCTTTGGTGATTTAGATTCAATATCCTTTCTAACTGTTCATAATATATTGTCTTACAGGAAAATGACTGATGGAAGAGACCGGGTAGTTGCTCTAGTGGACATGGACTGTTTTTTCGTTCAAGTGGAACAGCGGCAAAATCCTCATTTGAGGAATAAACCTTGTGCAGTTGTACAGTACACATCATGGAAGGGTGGTGGGTATGTATCATAGTTATTCTTATAACTCTAAACTACGGTTTTAATTTCTGAGAATACATGGCACTATGCTAGGTCCTGTTTTTGAGAGTTCTGAACTGCTGTGTTTGAGAATGAATAGTAGTATCAGTGGGACTTCCCTGGCAGTCCAGAGGTTAAGACTGCACTCCAGAGGGTATGGGTTCCATCCCTGGTCAGGGAACTAAGATCCCATATGCTGTTGTGTGGCCAAAAAGTTTAAAAAAAATAATAGTAGCATCAGTGGCCAAAAAGTTTCTACCATTATGTTTATAACCTAGTTGTCATGAAATTTTATGATCATGTGAAATTGTTATGATCATGTAATATTTTTGCTCCATGGCCAAAAAATAGTAGCATCTGTGATCAAAAAGTTTCTATTATGTTTTAACCTATTCATCATGCTGAATTTTAATTACTTTTGCTTATGATCATGTCATGTTTTTGCTCCCCCTTTTTTCCTAACCTTAGAATAGTTGCAGTAAGTTATGAAGCTCGTGCATTTGGGGTCACTAGAAACATGTGGGCAGATGATGCTAAGAAGTTATGTCCAGATCTTCTACTGGCACAAATTCGTGAGCTCCATGGAAAAGCTAACCTCACCAAGTAAGAAGAGAAGATGGTTTAAGGGGAGTGGAGGAGTTGGAATCATTTCATGAGGCTAGGAACTGATGTTTTCTAATTTGTTTTGTGTAAATCACATCTGAAAAGGTTCCAGTCAGCCAACTTTTCAGTGTGAAATGAAAACAGATTTTAATATTATATTTTAGGACAGTTGAGAATCATTATTACCTATAATGATATCTACCCTTAATACCTTTTCAGTTCCTTAAATGTTTAAAAATTGGTTATTGTAATTAAAACTTAATACCAGTTCCCATGTTCTCAGGCCAAAACTGTGAAATTTTTCATTGGCAGTGTCTCTTAAATTTCACATCGTTATAAAGTAAATTCTAGTATTATCTACCCCACCCCTCCCCACTCATTCCTACATACACACACAGATGAGGGGCAAGTTTAGAGAGGTTAAATAATTTAATTTCACACAGCTAAGAAGTAGAAGACAGGATTCAACTTTTTTTCAGATCCCCATGTTCTCACAGTACACTATACTGTGTGTGGTGGTGTGTGTAGGGATCATGCTTTGACTTGGGACTTGAGATATTCCTGAATTCACCTATCAGAAGTCTAAAAGTGAGTGTCATAGCCAACCTCGCATTGGAATTACTGCCAGAAAAGAAGACAGATTTAACTGAAGATTAATACTATTACTCTAAAGTAGAATTAATTTAGCTAATGGACATATGTTACATTGCATTGAATAGAATTTTATGCTGGCTGGGAAAGACAGTGTCATGTCCCAGAAATATAGTTGACTTCACAGTGTGATTTTGAAAAGCCACATGCCACCAACTTTATACTGGATCATTTATTTTACCCTTAAAATCTTCATCAAGTAACGAACAAAGGCAGTTTTAAAAAATTTAAGAATATGTTTATAGACCAGAAAGTTATTAAGACCTGGATAATTTAAAATTATTTTAATAGTTAACTTGAGATGCCACATTATAAAAATAAAAATATGATTTGCAGAAACATATATATATGTATATATACACACTAAGTTTTTCAAGTATTTGTAAAAATACCTTGGAGTAATTTATTCAAGTCTGTGAAGGAACACCAGCTACTGCAAAAGAGCATCCTTTCCTTGGTCTGTATGTATGTGAGTATATTATGCTGTCATGCTCTTAGGTACCGGGATGCCAGTATGGAAGTGATGGAGGTAATGTCTCGTTTTGCTGTAATGGAACGTGGCAGCATTGATGAGGCTTATCTAGACCTGACCAGTGCTGTGCAAGAGAGACTACAAAAGCTCCAAAATCAGCCTATCTCAGCAGACTTGTTGCCAACCACCTGCATTGAAGGGTTTCCCCAAGGGCCTACAACAACAGAAGGGACTGTTGAGAAAGGTACTTCCATAGCATCAGTATTGCTTCTGCTTCCTGCCTTTGGAACCTGCTTTGCTTGGTCACACTGCTCCTCCTTGGATTCAATGAAAGGAAACTTAACCTACAACGGGAATGAATCTCAAGGACTCACATGGAAGGATATACAAATTCTCTTATCTTTCCAGGTATATGGATATTGAGAAGCTGTGAAATCTGTAAAATCAAGTTTCTCCTTAAGCATAACTAGGGCAGGTTAAAGTTATCAGTAGAAGGCTGACTGAGCACTTCCATTATTTGTAGGTTAATGTATAACTTGGTTCATAAGAAGGGTGAGCTTTTTAAAGGGGACCTCAAAAACGGAGTTGAGCTACTCACAGGATGATGTCATCAGTGAGCTGCTCAAGGCCTCTTATTTTATTTGACTTATTTTACTCCTTTTCCCTTCATAGTGATTCCCCTCACTCCCTTCCTACCCCACAAACCCTCTGGCATTCACTTACATAGATCTTCTTAAACATGTATATGTCTTTACAAATTGTACAGTAGTGTTGCTTTGTTTTAATTGTTTATTTAGTTATTTTATTTGATAATTATCATTTTTTCATTTATTTTTTTGAAGTGTAGTCAATTTACTATTAGTTTCAGGTGTACAACATAGTGATTCAATATTTTTATAGATTATATTCCATTTAAAGTTATTATAAAATAATGACTATATTTCCCTGTGCTGTATCTATTTATTTTATACACAATAGTTTGTAACTCTGAAACCCCTGCCTCTAACTTGCCCCTTCTCCTTCCCTTTCCTCACGGTAACAACTAGTTTGTTCTCTATATCTGAGTCTGTTACAGTTTTGTTGTATTCATTTGTTTATATTTTAGATTCCACATATAAGTGATAACATACAGTATTTGTCTTTCTTTGACTCAATGTGTGCTATTAAAACTTGTGCTTTTATATAATGTGTCCTTTTAAAACTTGTGCTAGAGTTTTAAAAGCACACATTATATAAGTGAAAAGATGTTCAACATCAATAATTAGTAGAGAAATGCAAATCAGAAATACAATGAGGTATCCCTCATACCAGTCAGAAGGGCCATCATCCAAAAAATCTCCAAATAAAAATGCTGGAGAGGATGTGGAGAAAAGGGAATCCTTGTACACTGTTGGTGGGAATGTAAATTGGTACAGCCACTATGGAAAACAGTTTTGGAGGTTCCTTAAAAAACCAGAAATAGAACTACCATATAACCCATCAATCCCACTTCTGGAGTATATACCCAGAGAAAACCATAATTCAAAAAGATACATGCACCCTAGTGTTCATTGCAGCACTATTTACAATAGCCAGGACATGGAAGCAACTTAAATGCCCATCAGTAAAGGAATGCATAAAGAAGATGTGGTACATATATGCAATGGAGTATTACTCAGCCATAAAAAAGAAGAAAATAATGCCATTTGTAGCAGCATGGATGGACCTAGAGATTGTCATACTGAGTGAAGTAAGACAGACAAATACATGATATGTGAAATTTTTTAAAAATTGATTTTTTTGTGTGTGAAATAAAAAAAAAAAAGAGGTACAAATGAACTTATCTACAAAACAGAAGTAGAGTCGATGTAGAAAACAAACTTGTGGTTACCAGGGGATAAGGAAGGGAGGAATAAGTTGGGAGATTGTAACTGACATATATACACTACTATATATAAAATTGGAGAAGGCAGTGGCACCCCACTCCAGTACTCTTGCCTGGAAAATCCCATGGATGGAGGGGCCTGGTGGGCTGCAGTCCATGGGGTCGCTAAGAGTCAGGCACAACTGAGCGACTTCCCTTTCACTTTTCACTTTCATGCATTGGAGAAGGAAATGGCAACCCACCCCAGTATTCTTGCCTGGAGAATCCAGGGACAGAGGAGCCTAGTGGGCTGCCGTCTATGGGGTCACACAGAGTCGGACACGACTGAAGTGACTTAGCATTAGCATATATAAAATAGATGACAAGAATGTGCTGTGTAGCACAGGGAACTCTACTTAGTACTCTGTTATGGCCTATATGGAAGAAAAATCAAAAAAAGAGAGTGGATATAGGTATTGATACATGTGTAACTGATTCACTTTGCTGTATACCTGAAACTAATATAACTTTGTACATCACCTATACTCCAATAAATTTTTTTAAAAAAGATGCAGTTGAGTATAAACTGCATTAATTTGCCATGAAACAATGTTAAAAGAAAAACTTGTGCTTCTTAATTACAAGATCATGTTATGGTACTATAGATCTCATTCTTTTTAATTTTCTTTCATTGGTGGTTTTACAGATCTATCCATGTAGCTGTATTTATCTGTAATTGATTGCTTTTTAAAAAATCATTTATTTTTGGGGGGGCGCTGGGTCTTCATTGCTGTGCGGGCTTTTCTCTAATTGCAGCGAGCGGGGGCTGCTCTCTAGTTGTGGTGCATGAGCTTCTCAGTGAAGAGGCTTCTCCTGTTGTGGAGAGTGGGCTCTAGGGTGCACAGGCCTCAGTAGTTGGGGCATGTGGGCTCAGTGGTTGCGGCTTCCTGGCTCTAGACCACAGGCTCAGTAGTTGTGGTGCATGGGCTTAGTTGCTCTGCAGCATGTGGGATCTTCCTGGGCCAGGGATCAAACCCATGTCCCCTGCATTGGCAGGCAGATTCTTTACCACTGAGCCACCAGGGAAGCCCAGTTGATTGCTTTTAATTGCAGCACAATGTATGGTATGGATCTACTGTGTTTACAGACCCTTCTGTTTATATGATGAATGTCCTTATTAGTCCTCTTTTGGACCTATGCAAGGGTTTCTCTTGAGTATTTTCAGGAGTGGACTGCTAGATCATAGGGTATACACATATACTTAGTTTCACTAAATATTGCCAAATTGGTTTCCAGAATTGCTGTAACAATTTGCCTGACCCCTGACAGTACATAAGAGTTCCCATTTCCTCCCTATCCTCACCAGAAATTGGTATTACCTGATATTTTAAAATGTAATGGCTACAAAGGTGTACTTTATATTGGGGCTTGTTTTAACTTATATTTCTCAATTTACTAATTGAAGTTGAGCTTTTTTTCATATACTTGTTAGCCAGTTGAGTTTCTTCTTTTATGAGTTTGCTTATTTATAATCACCCAATTTTCCATTGGATTTCCTGCCCTTTTTGTCAGGGGAGAAGTCTCCTTCTGTATCCTAATTGTTGGTTCCTTGTCTGTTTTTGACACTTCAAACATCTTTTCCCAGGTCTGTCATCCATTAACTTTATTTATACTGTACTTTGTTGAACAAATTCTTTTAGTCCTTCCATTTTTCACCTTATGGTTTGTGCATTTTAAATCTCATTTTAGACATTCATTTCTCCCAGATGTTCCTGAAGACATTTTTCTACATTTTCTTCAATTTGCCTTATAGCTTATTTTTAGGTATTTCAACTATATGGGGTTTACCATTTTATTTGATTTAAAGTAGGAAGCCACCTTAATTATTAATCTTTTAGTGAGTCAGTTTTCCCAACAGTTATTTATTAATAATCCATTTTTCTCAACTTCTCATATATCAGTGTTTGTAGAATAGCCCATTAGGGTCTCCTTTTGCTTCAGAAACACATTGTTTTTATTAGTTTGTGGTATGTTATAATATTTGATAAGGACTCCCCTCTACTTTTGTTTTTCAAAATTGTCTTGGCTATTTATGGACTTTTATTGTTTGGTATATGTTTTAGAATGCATTAGTTGAATTCCTCAAGAAATTCTGGAAGTTACATTGAATTCACATTTTTATTTATTTTTTAAACATATTTATTTAGTTAGGTGCACTGGGTCTTAGTTGCAACATGTAGGATCTAGTTCCCTGACCAGGGATCAAACCTGGGTCCCCTGAATTGGGAGCTCAGAGTCTTAGCCACTGGACTACCTGGGAAGCCCCTGAATTCACATTTTTAGAAAGGATAGTATCTTAATGTTAAATTATCCCATCTATAAACATTTCACCATTTTTTTAGGTCTTCACTTATGTACCTTTTAGTGATTTTTATTTATTTTTTAAAATGCATTTTGTTGAAATGTAGTTTTTTAAAATTTTTGACTGGGCTGGGTTTGTTACTGTGTGGGCTCTTTAGTTGTGGCCAGTTGGGGCTACTCTACAGTTGCGGAACACAGGCTTCTTCTTGTGGTAGCTTCTCTTGTTACAGAGCACAGGATCTAAGGCGCGTGGGCTTCAGTAGTTGTGGTTCCTAGACTCTAGAGCACAGGCTCAGTAGTTGTGGCACATGGTCCTAGCTGCTTCTGACCAACCAGGGATTGAACTTGTGTCTCCCACATTGCCAGGCAGATTGTTCACTAAGCTACCAGGGAAGCCCTGTTGAAGTATAGTTGATTTACAGTGTGTTAATTTCTGCCATACAGCAAAGTGATTCTTTAAGACACACACACACACACACATATATATATATATATATATAATTCTTTTTCATATTTTTTCCATCATAGTTTATCACAGGATATTGATATAGTTCTCTGTGCTTTACAAAAGGACTGTGTTGTTTATCCATTCTATGTATTGTAATAGTTTGTATCTGCTAATTGCAAACTCCCAGTGCATCCCTCCCTGCCGCCCTTGGCAACCACAGGTCTGTTCTCTGTTTTGTAAGTCTGTTTCTGTTTTATAGACAGTTCATTTGTGTCCTACTTTAGACTCCACATACCTTTTAGTAATTTTTAAATTACGATTTTTATCATATAATTATGATTATTTCTGCTTCTTCTGAAATCTGGAATCCAGTAGGTTTCCCTTTTTCTTTCTCATCTAAACCTTGATATACATAAAGTGTGTAAATTAAGTGTATACTTGACTGATTTTCACAAAGTAAACCCACTTGTATAAACAGAACCCAGATCAAAAAACATCAGAACTCTAGAAGCCGCATTTGCTTGCGCTCCCAGTCATTCTCTGTCCCTCTCCCCTCTGTCCTATATAACAACTGTCCTGATTTCTATTTAACTTATTTTTGAAGTTTCTAAAATTGAAATTATGCAGTACATACTTGAGTCTGGCTTCATTCGTTCAATATTGTCTTTGTGAGAGTCATCCATTCTGTTGTATATAGTTGGGTTTGTGTAGTATTACATTGTATGAATATACCACAATTTACCCATGGATATTTTGTGGGTTTTTTTTTCCAGTTTTGGACCACTAATAACAGAGTTGCTATGAATATTTTTGTAAATATCTTTTGGTGAACAAATGTATACATCCTGTTGAGCATGTGACTGACGTGCTCAGTTGTGGGGTTTGCCTGTATTCACCTTTAGTTTGTCTGCACTCAGTGTTAGTAGATACCCCCAAAAGTTTTCCAGAATGGTTGTACTGATTTATAATTCTACTAGCAGTATATGAGAGTTCTAGTTGTGCCACATCTTTGCTAACCTTTGCTTTTTTCTCTTTTGTGTTTTAACCATTTTGATAATCGTGATATCGTATATGGTGATGTCATATTATGGTTTTAGTTTGCATGTTCCTGATGTTAATGAAATTGAGCACCTTTTTGTAAGTGATGACCATTCTTTCATGAAGTGTCGGTTTAAATACTTGCCCATTTTTCTTGGTTGTCTTATCTCATTCATCTATAGGACTTCTTTATGTATTCTGGATATGAATCATTATCAAATATATATACTGCAGCATCTTATGGCTTGTGGCTTTTCTCTTTTTAAAAATTTTTTGGCCATGCCAAGTGACATGCAGGATCTTAGTTACCTGCCCAGGGATTGAATCTGTGCCCCCTGTAGTGAAAGTCCAGAACCTTAACCACTGGACTGCCAGGGAAGTCTCAAGACTTCTTCTTTTTTTGAGGAAGGCCTGTATTGCTATGAACTTCCTTCTTGAGACTCCTTTTGCTGTATCTCAGATTTTGTATGGTTGTGTTTTGTTTTTATAATACTTAAAATAATTTGTTGTTTAAGTTTTTTTTAAGACTGTATGCCCTTTTAGACCTGTTGAAAGCTATGGACCCTTGTCTCAGAAAAATAGATACCTACATATAAGACAATTTTGCATGCAGTTTTCAGGAGATTTGCAGACCCTCTCAAAACCTACATAGTTCAGAATAAGAACTATTTATTACATATTACATTGGTTTTGTGGGAGGCAACTCATTGTTGAAGAGCTCTCTGGTGAAGATGATGGTGCATACCTTTGTTGGTGGTCAAATGTTACTTCAACTCAAATGGTTGTTCTATACCTATCTTTATTATGTTTTTCTATAAAATGCCGGTGTTTTAAAGAAGTCTTACTTCTGTATGAGGAAATAAAAGGTATTTGTATTATGAAGGAACAAGTTGCTTTATTGTGTCCAGTTTAAATTTTAAGCTTCCAGATGCAGTGATAACATCTTATTATTTAGAGTGTTCAGAATAATACAATGTCTAGGAAATGATTTACGGTGATATTTCATATCATACTCCTGAGTCTTCACATGATGTGTGTAGCCAGAAAAAATCTGATAACAGAAATTAGCTGATCTAAGTGTATATAATCTCCCAGAAATTATTTTTCATGAATATGACATATATTTCAAAGCTAGGAAAAGAATCCAGGTGTCTGATGTTTTGGTACTAAAGTTCCCATTCAGCTTTACCATCCTGCCTCTTAATGGGTCCTATTTACCCATTTGCAACTTTGGGTTTTCTGTTTCTGAAATAGTTGTGTGTGTGTGAAGTTTAAGTAGTATGATTACTTAAAAATAATACTCAGAAATTCCCAGAGTGAAAACTTTCCCTTTGGGGCCTCTTTGTAACTGGTTTGTGTTAGCTAAAGAACTCCTTTGTTTTCTCCTTTGCTTCCTCTTAATTCATTTCTTTCTAAGCAAATATTGAACATGTGAATGTGTATAACAAGAAACAGTTGTGTAGCTGTATTAATATAAAAAAATTATAAATCAACTGTCAGGGACTTCCCTGGCAGTCCGTGGTTAAGACTCCATGCTTACATTGCAGGGGCTATGGGTTCTATCCCCTGGCCCATGTGCTGCCCAGCTCAGCCAAAAAGAAACAAAAAGAAGATAAAAATAAATTAATATTTAAAAATTAAAAAAAAAAATCAGCTGCCAAAGTTGAGAGCTATAGGAGTTAGGATAGACTCCTTGCAGGCTTTGAAGAAGGAAGCTGCCATATTGCAAGAGGGCCTTTGGAGAAGCCCCCATGTCTGTGCTTTGAGAGCTACCCTCTGCTGACAGCAAGCAAGAAAGGAGGACCTCAGTCCTACAGCCACAAGATGATAAATTCTGTGAACAACCAGAGGGAGCTTGAAAGTTAAAGTATTAGTTGCTCAGTCGCGTCCAACTCTTTGCGACTCCATGAACTGTAGCCCTCCAGGCTCCTCTATCCATGGAATTCTCCAGGCCAGAATAAGTAGCCATTCCCTTCTCCAGGACATCTTTCCGACCCAGGGATCAAACTGGTCTCCTGCATTGCAGGCAGATTCTATACCATCTGAGCCACCAGAGCTTGGAAGGTACTAAGCTCATGGCACAGAAGAAGGTACACCAGTTATTAGTATAAGGACTTCTCTTTTGTATTAATAGTTATGGATCCTAGAGTTGTGGACCATAGCTAGAGTTTATCAGTTTAATCCTGAAGTTTTGGCACAAATTACCAGTGCTCACTCTTATGACAGTTCTAGTCACCATTGTATTAGAGGTTCAAGATGATGCAGTCAGTACAGGAAAAGAAATAAAAGATGTGAAAGAAGAGTGAAATAGGAGACATGGCCATGTTTATAGAAAATCCTAAGGAATCTACCCTCCCCCCACTCCCACTAAAAGAACCTAGAATAATTGAGTCTAGTAGGGTTGCAGGGGACAAAGTCAATGTGCAAGAATTTGTAATACTTCTATATATTAAAATGGGAAGTTAAAATTTAAAAAGCAATGGCATTTTTGCAATAGCATTAAAACCATGAAATTATTAGAAATACATCTAACAATATATGTGGAAAAAACAGTTCAAGATAGATGCAGGTCAAGCCCCAAGCTGATCTACAGATTCATTGCATTTTCACCAAAATCCCAGCAGGATTTTATAGAAATTGACAAATTGATTCCAAAATTTATATGGAAACACAAAGGATGAGGAATACTCAATTTTAGAAAAAACTAATTTGTAAAACTTAACACTACCTGATTTTAAGAGCTAACTCTAAATTTATGGGTACTTCCTAGTGATCCAGTGGTTAAGACTTTGTGCTTCCAAGCAGGGGATACGGGTTTGATCCCTGGTATGGCCAAAAACAAAACAAAAGTTAAGGTGGCACAGGCAAGAATGGAAGAAATACGAATAAAATAGAGTGAGTTGCAGTGGATATGCGGAATATGGTGAAGTGGCCTTGGTAACTAGATAACTGCAATTGTGTTAGTTGCTCAGTCTTGTCCGAGTCTTTGCGACCCTGTGGACTGCAGTCCACCAGGCTCCTCTGTTCATGGGATTCTCCAGGCAAGAATACTGGAGTGGGTTGGCATTTCCTTCTCCATAGATAACTACAATAAAGGGGAGTAAAAGAAAAGAAGTCAATATTAGATTTTAAACCTTTAAGAGAAACAGGAAGTTGTTTGGGAAAGAGAACCTTTGAGGAGGAAGATATAAAGATTGACTTTAGTAGCATTTTGTTTGATACTTTAATGAAAAATTCAAAAATTTAATGAAAAATTTTCTGTAGGGAGGTAGAAATAAGGGATTAAAGTTTAAGAATTTGGGGAAGGAGCTTAAGATTTGCGTGTACTCAGCATAAGCAAATTGAAACGTAAGCCAGTACCAGTTCACCAAGAGAAAAGGTATCTACGGAGAAGAATGTTGCTCAGTATCCACAGTTAGGGCGTTAGAGGAGGAAGACGGGTTAGCAAAGCAGAGAAACAGCAGTTGGAAAATCCTTCTATGTGCTCCTCTTCCTCCTCCTCATATATATGAGCCTTTATTCTACCTCTTCGAGACACTCTGTATTTTCTTGCCTTGTTCATAGCTCATTTGTGTGTGTGTGCTCAGTCGTGTCCGACTCTTTGCAACCCTTTGGACTGCAGCCTGCCAGGCTTCTCTGTCCATGGGATTTTTCAGGCAAGAATATTGGAGTGAGTTGCCATTTTCTGCTCCAGAGGATCTTCCTAACTCAGGGACCAAACCCATATTTCCCACATCACCTGTGTCTCCTGCACTGCAGGCAGATTCTTTAACATTGAGCCATCAGGGAAGCCCTCACTTCAGCCTCTTTAAACCAGCGTGTATATTTCTTAACTTTCTTGTTACATAATGCTTATGCTTTTAAAATGCTTTTCCAAAACTGACTAGTCCTAAATTGGATAATAAGATATTTTCAAGGCCGTAAGTACAAAGCTACATCTAATTTAAATACTTTGTCAAGAGAATAAATCTAGTGGTGCTGATTAGATTTAAGCTATTCAACTGGAACCAGCCTCTAAAAATACAGAAGTGCTAACTTAAGTTTATACTGAAGCGTGAGATAATTCTGAATAATTTCTAATTGAGTAACTTAATAGAATTCTTGGTGGCATGCAAGGGAAGTTGGAGGAAGAAAGTTCAAAACTGGAGAGAGAAAACAGAAGTACTTTTAAATCATTGCTCATAAAAGATAATACAAAATATTTGTTGGTTATTGGAGCTTATAAGGTTCAGCCTAGGCTGGAAATTAAGGCTGCTGGACTTGGTATGAGAAATTGATCTCTGTTGTGATACTGAGTAGTCTTCTAAAAACATATCTAAAGTACCTGAAATCTAAGCATTTCTGCATTAGATAACACAAATAAAACCCTGATTTTAAAAAAATGTCTACCTGTGACCTCTCAACTTTTTCAGAGGAAAGGCGAAAACAAGGCTTATTGCAATGGCTTGATTCTCTTCAGACTGAAAGCACCAGCTCTCCAGACCTACAGCTCACTATGGGAGCAGTGATTGTGGAAGAAATGCGAGCAGCCATCGAGAGGCAGACTGGTTTTCAGTGTTCTGCTGGGATTTCACACAATAAGGTGAAGGCTAATAGTAGATTTCAAAGAGAAACATAGATATATCTGCAGTTAAACACAGGGATAGAAACAAACACAAACTTAAAAAAACAACAACAATAAAACATAGACGGGATAGATACGAGTGGAGCATTTAAGATTTTTTTTATGTGGACTATTTAATAGTCTTAATAGTGTTTCTGTTTTATGTTTTTCTTTTTTTGACTTTGAGGTATGTAGGATCTTAACTCCCTGACCAGGGATCAAACCCACATTCCCTGTGTTGGAAGAAGTCTTAACCACTGGACCTCTAAGGGAAGGAAGTCCCTGCATGGGGCATTTAAACCATTACACATCTTTGAAATGGGTTCCTCTTTAAACTTCACATTGAAGACAAAAACCTAAGTAATTCTTCAACGTGAGAATTGACATTGCACATGTACTTGCCTAAGAAACAGGCTGAAAATTTTGCTGGAAATGGCTATTTACATAGTTGTAGCCACAATATTTCCTTAATGATTGAACTATCCAAAGAAAGGAGGAAGCGGGAATTCCTTGGTGATCCAGTGGTTAGAACTCAGCTGGGGAACTTTCACTGCCCAGGGCCTGGGTTCAATCCCTGGTTGGGGGAACTAAGATCCTACAAGCCAGGCAGTGTAGCCAAAAAAAGAGACTAGTCTTTTTATTTTATATATGAACTTATTCCTTATCTTTTCACTTGCTGAATATTCTAGTATTATCTCACTTCTTCTGTGGTGTGACCTAGGTATTCTCTGCTTTTTTCTATTCTAATTAAAGTACAGTTTGGCCTTGGGATCTTCATCATCTTTGATCTAGGCTTAGTCATAGGATGGTAGCTGATTTTCCCTGGTTACTACCTTCTCTCCCTTCCTCAAGAAGTGGAAAGTTCAGCACTGTGCAGCTTGCAGGATCTTAGTTCCCTGACCAGGAATTGAACCCAGGCCCTCAGCAGTGAAAGCACTGAGTCTTAACCACTGGACCACCAGGGAATTTCCAAGGAGAGGAAAGTTGCCAAATTACCCAGTAGAGTTTTGGGTGGGGGGGGTTTCCTGATTAGGTGGAGGGAGAGGAAACAAAAATCTCAATGTAGTAATTTAAACTAAATATGACCTAGTAGAAGTTTCAGAGAATTTCTCCCATGAATGTGAAGTGATTTTATATTTTTTCCTACCAATTATAATTTGTGAAATGATACCACTGAAGTACCTTATTCTTTGAAAAGACTTCTCATGGGTGTTTTTCATTTTGAAGTCTTATTTAGTATGAGATGTTTGCTATTGGATGATGATTTTGAGCCCAGTCTTTGTCACAGATACTAAATGATGGTAATCTGTATTAAACTGGGACTGAAAATGGACTGACCATTAATCAAGAAATGTCTGTCTCTAAGTGGGGTAGGGCAAAATGAGTTTGTTTCAGCATTTTCATATGGACACACTAAGAAATGCCTCTTAAGTCTCTTCTGTAGCTTCTTTGTTCTTTACCCTCTTGAAGTAGGAGAACCTTAAGGAACAGATGGGTGGAAAAAACTACTAAAGAAAAACAGAATGGAAGATGTGGGAAGAACAATGAGGATAATGATAGTGGGTCATGTTTTCCACTGTGGATGTTGTTGGACACCCAGGTTTGGAGATGTCTTGAGTTTCTGGTTCTGTTTTTGTTTTTAATGTGGAAACCACTAGTTACAGCCCTTAAGCTGTGCCTTGTGTGTGAATGTGGGTATGTGTGTATATTAATATTCACCGTGTGTGGGTATTGACAGTAATGAGGTTTTTATGCTTCCCATGCTCCAGGTTCTGGCAAAACTGGCCTGTGGATTAAACAAGCCCAACCGGCAGACCCTGGTCTCACACGGGTCAGTCCCACAACTCTTCAACCAAGTGCCTATTAGCAAAATGTAAGTATTCAGGGAGCACCTCAGATTTCACTCCTCTATCTATGTGAAGGCCCTCTCTAGTTGTAGTTTCTTCTGTTCCTTAAGAATTGGAGCCAAGGAAAACAGGTACCATGGAGACAGGAGGGAGATAACAGAAAATTTTGCAAACACACTGAGATTTCTTTTCTTAATGAACCTTCAATTCTGGATTATCTGTGGAAGATAATTAATCCTGAATTTTAAAAAATGAACTGATTTTTAGCCATACGTTTAACTTCCTTTTAGGTTTTTTATTAAAACCTATTACTAAATAATAAATAGGAATTTTAATTCTTTCCTTTTTTCTAATATCGTAGCAAGCCATTTAGGGCTACTGAATTGTTCCCAAATAAAATTAATAACTAGGCTGTGCGTACCAATTGTGTGTCCTTGACCAAGGGCTTATAATATTATTGAAGGGACAAGATATAACTGTTCAAAGCAATAATGAAAGTTCCGTAATCAAGAGTGTATGGAACTGCTAAATGAATTGTACAGGGAGTCACCAAAGTTCATAAAAGTCATCTGAGAAGGACTTATAAAAAGGGCACGGGATTTTGTTTTCAGATTTGGCACAATTTGGAGTCAGATGAGAATATAAGAGAAATACCAATTTGGAGAATGTTTTGAACACAAAAAAGGAGAAAGTATAAGGTATTTTCAGTGAACGGGACATGACCTAGGACCATATTGAGGAAAATAAGTAATGGAAAAAGGACTGAACAGATAGGTTAAGGACAGATTATTAGACATCTCAAAGGCTAGGTTGAAGAATTACTATATTCTTAAATACAAAAGGTTTTAGCTATTGAAGGGGTTTGTTTTGGGAGGTGGAATTTGAATCCATAAATGGGACAGTAGACCCTGTACAATTGAAAAGTTTATATAGTTGATTTGATAACCACTTAATGAATTGGCCCTTGTGTTTATGCTCCGGTTACTCCTATTCCTAGGCCCTAACTCCCAGAGTATTGAATTCCCAGTCATCTAGTCTTATTCTAGAAAATCAATAATTTACAGAACCACTGTGTGTTATCATTTTCCCTGAATCTTGGAGAGCTGCTTACACAGACAAAATATTTTATATCTACTGCTAACCAGATATTGATGATGTTACAAATTTATTGTCTTTTGTTGTTAGCCGTAATCTTGGAGGAAAACTAGGGGCCTCTGTCATTGAAATCCTGGGGGTAGAATACATGGGAGAGCTGACCCAGTTCTCTGAACCCCAGCTCCAGAGTCATTTTGGGGAGAGGAATGGGTAAGTGATTCCTGATACTGTTCAGTCATAACTTTTATGGATATGTTAAATTCAAATGTAGACAAAAGCATCAGGTAAAATCTAGACCTATTAGGTTAACATTCACTCCTTGAGGTAACTGCACTGATCCTTTTGCTTTAAAATATTAGATCACTATAGCCTATCAGTCTAGTTTTTTTTTCCCCATGTACCTAACTAATTAGGTTGGTAGAAAGGAAGTCTTACTTTGAAGCTTGGTTACATACGTGTACAAAGATGCTGTTATTCCTTTAAGATCCTTGTATTTAGGCTTAGTAAGTACCAAAAAAGCTTGGGGATGTAAAATCCTGTAGCTTGGTTGGTACTTTTCCAAAAATATAAATGATGACTTGACCTTAGAAAGCATAATCAGTATTCTTCTCCTGAGTAGTTTATCGTACTGGAATTCATGGGGAAGGGCAAGATTCTGTGATGTACTTAATTTTGAATAGATTTTTCCTTTTTCATGAAAGGGATAAAAGGTTTAGTATACTATAGGTATTTTGTTTTAACAAAAATAGTCATTTGCTTTCACCTTAAACTTTTGTGTTGGTTTTATTAGATCTTGGCTATATGCCATGTGCCGGGGGATTGAACATGATCCAGTTAAACCCAGGCCAATAACCAAAACCCTTGGCTGCAGCAAGAACTTCCCAGGAAAAACAGCTCTGTCTACTCGGGATCAGGTGGGCAGACATTCCTGACAGAACATTGTCTCTTTTAAGGGAACTGGTGGGTAGGTTTTGGTAGCTGTGAAAACTTAGATGGAACCTTTATGCTGTAAAATATGCAGGAAACAGAAGGGGTTTTGTGTTGAAAATTGATGAGTTTCACTTGGGATTTTTATTATTTCTTTTCCTTTCTTCCTTTCTTCATCTAAAAAGAACTAGAATGGAACTAACTGAAGTTTGAAATGGAATTACTCATTTTTTGGTAGATGAAAACTTAGGAAGCCAGGATATTGTGCCTCTGGTTTGTGTCTTTTTTTCTCAGAGCTGGAACATGCCTTAAGTTTACCTGATAGCATGCCAGCAAGAAAAGAAAGTGAAAACTCTTAGATTAGGGCAGGTCAGAGTTCTGAAGATTTCTATCATCTGGTGATCCTTATGGGGGAGACTTTTTTGCACACTTCCATTTTGGGGAGAACTGAACAAAACGACCATTTTTGCATGCAGAGTTGCTTAAGTCATGTCTGAGTCTTTGCGACCCTATGGAGTATAGCCGGCCAGGCTCCTTTGTCCAAGGGATTCTCCAGGCAATAATACTGGAGAGGGTTGCCATGCCTCCAGTATCTTCCCAACCCAGGGATCAAACCCATGTCTCTTAGGTCTCCTGCACTGGCAGGCGGGTTCTTTACCACTAGCGCTACCTGAGAGTTCTATAATAAACCTAGAGTCTTTAAATGAAAGTTTAAAATCTCAATACTTTTTTTAGGTGCAATGGTGGCTTTTGCAATTAGCCCAGGAACTAGAGGAGAGACTCATCAAGGACCGAAATGCTGTAAGATTTTCTTTATTGCTTGGGTGAGCTTTGGGATATAAATATCAGTATGGAGTAGAAAGATGATACAAAAAGATACCAGCTAGAAAATGTTAAGAAATCTTTTATCTTTTCCCATAAAACTGCCGTAAAACTCAATATGATTTTCAAAAACCTCGATCTGTGAACTGCTGACTAGATCTGTGAAGACCTGACTACTCCTGTCTCCCTCATTACCATTTGCTTTTACATTTTTGTATATTATCTAAATCCCACTCCAACTCTGAATACACAATGGATCTTCATCAGAGTACAGAACTGTTAAGGAGGACATTTAGGGATTGGACTGTAAATTATTCAGCTTTAACACAGTCCATGTGACAAAGAAGTATTCAGTTCTAGAGACAGAGTCTTAAGGCAAAGATTAAACATATGATTAGTTTATCTTCTCTCTTTAAAAAAACTGATACATATATATATTTATATACCATAAAATTCACCCATTTACAGTATAAAGTTCAGTAGTTTTCATATATTTCAGAGTTCAACTATTCCATAATCAATTTAAGGACATTTCCATAACCCAAAAAGAAATCTTGTACCTGTATTAGTGGGTACTAATCCTGTATTAGTGGATACTAATAGTTATTCTGCAAGCCCTAGGCAATTCTAGTCTGCTTTCTGTCTGTATAGATTTACTATTCTGGACATTTCATATCTGTGCAATAATCTTATATGTGGCCGTTTGTGACTGGCTTGAAATCTTTAACATGTTTCCAAGGTTTATTCATATTGTAGCATCTATCAGTCCTTTATTCCTTTTTATGACAATAATATTCTACTGAATGGATATACCACATTTTATTTATCAATTCATCAGTGAATGGATATTTGAGTTGTTTCCACTTTTTGGCTATTATAAGTAATGTTGCTGTGAACATTCATGTACAGATTTCTCTGTAGACATGTTTTCCCTTCCCTCGTATATATACACCTAGGAGTAGAATACTGAGTCACATGGTAACTCTGTTAGCACATGAGGCTGTTGCTGCACTATTTTATACTCCCAGCAATGTAAGAGGCTTGTGATTTCTCTATATCTTTATTCTTTAGTCGCTAGGTATAAAGTGGTTTTCAGGTGCGTATTGACTATTTTCTGATTTTATTTGGAGAAATACCCGTTGAGATCCTTTGCCATTTTTGAAATGAGCTGTCTCTTTATATTGAGTTTTAAAACTTCTGTGTGTGTTCTGGATACAAATCCCTTGTCAAATATATAATATATAAATATTTTCTCCCATTCTGTGGATTTTCTTTTCATTTTCCTGATGGTATTGCTTGATGTGTCCTCTCCTGTTGAAACATCAACTGTATACTGTCAGGAATCATCTGTAATTAACTGTCTGCCCCTTTTTAGTGGAATTGGTGGTAAATGTTCTTTGGTTGTTTTGGTTTAGTCACTAAGTCATGTCCAACTTTGCAACACATGGACAGTAGCATGCCAGGCTCCTCTGTCCTCCACTACCTCCCAGAGTTTGCTCAAATTCATCTCCATTGAGTCAGTGATGCTATCTTAACCATCTCATCCTCTGCCACCCTCCTCTGCTTTTGCCTTCAAGCTTTCCCAGCATCAGGGTCTTTTCCAATGAGTCAACTCTTTGCATTAGGTGGCCAAAGTATTGGAGCTTCAGCTTTAGCATCAGTACTTCCAATGAATATTCAGGATTGATTTCCTTTAGGATTGACTGGTTTGATCTCTCTTGCTGTCCAAGGAACTCTCAAGAGTCTTCTCCAGCACCACAATTCAAAAGTATCAATTCTTCATTGCTTAGCCTTCTTTATGGTCCAACTCTCACATCTCTACATGACTACTGGAAAAACCATAGTCTTGACTATACAGATCTTTTGTTAGCAAAGTCATGTCTCTGCTTTTTAATATGCTGTCTAGGTTGGTCATAGCTTTCCTTCCAGGAAGCAAGCATCTTTGAATTTCATGGCAGCAATCACCATCTGCAGTGATTTTGGAGCCCAAGAAAATAAAATCTATCACTGCTTCCACTTTTTACTCATCTATTTCCCATGAAGTGATGGGACCGGATGCCATGATTTTAGTTTTTTGAATGTTGAGTTTTAAGCCAACTTTTTGCACTCTCTTCTTTCACCCTCATCAAGAGGCTCTTTAGTTCCTCTTCACTTTCTGCCATTAGAGTGGTATCATCTGCATATGTTGTTGATATTTCTCCCAGCAATCTTGATTCCAGCTTGTGCTTCATCCAGCCTGGCATTTCGCATGATGTACTTTGCATAGAAGAAGGGTGACAATATACAGCCTTGATGTACTCCTTTCCCAATTTGGAACCAGTCCATTGTTCCATGTCTGGTTTTAACTGTTGTTTCTTGACCTGCATACAGATTTCACGGGAGGCAGGTAAGGTGGTCTGGTATTCCCATCTCTGGAAGAATTTTCTAGTTTGTTTTGATCTACACAGTCTAAGCTTTAGCGTAGTCAGTGAAGCAGAAGTAGATGTTTTTTCTGGAATTCCCTTGCTTTTTCTGTGATCTAACAAAGGTTGGCAATTTGGTCTTTGTTCTTCGGTAGGTAACATAAAGAGGTTGTGCTATGGGCTTATTTGATGTTGCCCACTAGGTGTCGCTCCGTTCTCATCTCTCTATCCTCTGATAGTCTGACCTCATGTCCTGTCATTTCCCCCTCACGTACTCCACTAACAGCCTCCACTCTGCTGGCCTCTTCCCTGTTTATTTAACACACCAAGTAAATTTCACCTTCACTTCCTCCCCAGTTCCTCTATCATATCAGCAGCCTCCATCACTCTCTGCCTTACTCTGCTTCACTTTGTAGTCATTTCTATTACAAGCCTACTTGTTTATTATATGTAGCTCCTACTACAAGATAAGATCCTCCAGAGCCTGGACTTTATTTTGTTCTCTCCTTTATCTCTCGATAGTGCCTGATACAGTTATAGTTAACTGGTTTTAGTCAACAAGGACTTTTTTGTAGTTGCGAATTTATATTCTCTCGAGATACATACAAACCTGAATAAGCTGTATTTACAAAATGCACAAAAATACAAAATGTTATTTTTACCTAAAGGTTTATTTGTCTTAAGTATATTTCTTCTCACTGGAATCTTGATTTTGAGGGGTCCCTGTGTATATTTGTCACCTTATTGCCTCTTGGCCTTACTTTCTTAGTTTGCTTTGCATCAACAGGATTCATATACTTAGATTTCACTGAAAAGTGAGTCAGTGATCTTGCTTTCTAGAGGCAAGCTCACTACCTGTGTATCTTCTATAGATGGGCTGTAAGGAGGTGATAGTAGAAACTTCTCTTCTTGAGCATGAGAGCATCAGAGGGGTTAAGAAGAGATCCACTACTCAATCCTGACCCCCTTTCAATGACTTACATGAACTCTTCCTTCAGTCACAGAATATAGTACTATAGACCTTTGTGTAATCTTCCTGCATGGATACTACAAAAGAACATTTAGGAGAAACCATTTTCATTTATTCTGTCAAATATCCTAGATATTCTAATACTCTATCACCCAAATTATGTCTTCTCCAGTTACTTATATCATATATATATATATATATATATATTATATATAACAGCACAAATATTTTAAAAATTAAACCCTATTTCCAAACCATTATGCCACCCTGCTTCTTTTCTCTCACACAGTTCAGTATTAGAATCCAGCTGCTCAAGGTAACTTTAGTTCTGTTTCAATCCTTTACACCCACAGAACGACAGGGTGGCCACTCAGCTGGTAGTGAGCATGCGCATACAAGGAGACAGGCGTCTGAGCAGCTTGCGACGCTGTTGTGCCCTCACCCACTATGATGCTCACAAGATGAGCCATGATGCATTTGCTACCATCAGGAACTGTAACACTTCAGGAACCCAGACTGAGTGGTGAGTTTACTTCTAGCTCATCTTCGTTTGAGACTCATACCCTGTCTTTATTTAAAATTAGTATATAAGCTTTCCAGTTAGGGTAGGTTCTTTGTAGCAGGACCTGTTATAGAGAGGGGTGGTCATGCATTAAGGGAGAGAACACATTAGAAATGCCAGAAACATGGTTCAGCCTCTTTGTCTACATTTGGTGCCTTCCAGTGCCCAGGGATAGGTTTGAGAGGCAGACTGAACCAATACTACCCTTTCTGATACTAATTTGTTATAGTCAGGGAATGACCAGTTCTACTTGGGAATGCAGAACAAGTTTCAGAGAACTTCTGTCTTAACTGTCTGATTATTGTATTTTAAAATCATCCTTCTTGATAATGAAAATGACCTGTATTCACCAGTAATCTCTATCTCACATCCCAACTCAGTTACAAGCACCACTGGTGTAATACCAAATGTCATAATAATAAATTTCACTTCAGCTGGCCATTAAAAATAATCAGCTCTATACAGGAGTGTGTTCATTTACTGTTCAGATAGTAATGATTTTTTCAGTATTGGAATCCTATTTAACATAGCCTCTTAAATTGTAAAAGTATTCCAAATTCACAAGGTAAATATATTAATAATATGTGAGAAAGATAAACTGGTTGTTTAATATAGATCTACATTAGAGATTATAAAAAGAAAAGTTTAGTTAGCCATCTTAAGTTATTGCTTATCTGAATATATTACTCTCTAAAGTTAAGAGTCTTTGTAATACTTAGAAGACTTACTTGAAGAATACTTACTTCTTGGTATACTTGTTATTTACAAAGACTAACAAGTAAATTATTCTAAGTAAAGAATGAAGACTGTATTTATTTTCAAATATTGAGTGATTTTACTGAACCAAATGATAATTGTGATACTATGTTCACATTAAACCTTATCAACTGACAGATTATAACATTTCACCAAGAGTATAAAATATTATATTGGCAGGGAAGCATAATAGTATCTGATTATAAGACTGTCTCAAAGCATGAAAGAGAATAGTGAGATACTGTCATAATAATCTTAAAATAGCATTTACCCTTTACCTCATTGAGGGACTAAATCTGTATATAAAAGCACATTTTCATCTTCTGAAATTCAACTTATGTGAAAATTTATTTGGATAATGAGATATAATGAGGAACTTTATGACAAATTTCTTGAAGTATTTCTAGAAATTTCTAGTATTTCTGAGACTAGGCTAGGTAATCAAAAGCAGTTGTGAAATTTCATTCTCTAGATAAATTCCAGAGTTGAAAATCAAGAGTTCAGGTTCTGTTTAAAAACTGCATAGAGCATTTTTTTTCAAGTCTTTCCAGTCTAAATATTTTTAAACTTTTTTGTAGCTCTAGATAGTGTCTTGCCTCACCCGTGAATTTCAGCAGCTGTGCAGCAGTATCATGAAAACAGTAAACCCACTTGTCAGGGGAGCCAACTTACACATCCTGCTTACTGGGTGTTCACCAAAGCCAGTGGTTCTCAGGGTGTGGTCCTAGACCGCCACATCAGCATCACCTGAGAACTTGTTAGAATGGCAGATTCTGCACCCATCCCAGGTCCGCTGAATCTGTATTAACCCAATATACCCCAAAGTTTGAGATAGTGATAATTTCCTTTTGTGGCAGAACCAGAGTCCCAGTCATTTAGAAACTTAATGTGTCACCTGCGGCTAATCTATTTTTTCACTTTCTATACAGGGCCCCTCCCCTTATAATGCTTTTCCTCTGTGCTACCAAATTCTGTTCCTCTACCCCTTCACCTGGCCCAGACATCACCACCTTCTTGGGCAGTGACCCAAGTTCTCTGCCGAAAGTGCCAATCACCAGTTCAGAAGCCAAGACCCAGGGAAGTGGCCCAGCAGTGACAACCCCTAAGAAGGCAACGACTTCTCTGGAATCGTTCTTCCAGAAAGCTGCAGAAAAGCAGAAAGTCAAAGAAGCTTCACTTTCTTCTACTGCCACTACACAGGCCCCCGTGAGCCCATCATCCAAGCCCTCATTACCTTTCCAAAGCAGTCATACTATGGGAACCGAGCCCTTCTTTAAGCAGAAAAGTCTGCTTCTAAAGCAGAAGCAGCTCACTAATCCTTCAGTTTTCTTCCCTTCACAGAAGCCACAGTCCAGTCCTAAAGAGTTACCAAACTGTTTTCCAACAGAGAATCCAGATTGTGCCCCTGACTGTGAAAAGATGTTGAAGCTAGGATCCCCCAAAACAACTCCCACAGAGATGGATTTGGCCCAGAACAGCCTCAGCAGCCTTGCTTCTTTAACTTCCACATCTGCTCTGGAGGTGGCTCAGAAGGCAACTATGACCTCCAGTTTTCTGGCTGCTGAGGACCAAGTGCCCTGCGAGAAGTGTGGCTCTCTGGTACCTGTGTGGGACATGCCAGAACACTCAGACTATCACTTTGCATTGGAGTTACAGAACTCCTTTTTGCAGCCCCACTCCTCAAACCCGCAGGTTGTTCCTGCCAGTTCTCCTCAAAGCAAAAGAAATCCCAAGAGCCCTCTGGCCTCAAATAATAAACGGCCCAGGCCTGAGGGCATGCAGACACTGGAATCATTTTTTAAGCCATTAACACACTAGTGCTGCCCTCAGGCTTGCAGCAGGGTGGTAATATTTTATCTGTAACCTGGGAGGTGGGAATAAGTTCACTTCTCAAGACTTATAACTTCATGAAATTTTTAATAAGAAAAATAATCCAGATCTTGAGTTAAGGCTCCCATCTCTTTGTAGGCATGGATTCAAATCCTATTGCTGATAAGGATGTAAAAACTCATTTTTCAGATCATAACTGTTTTTTTAATTGTTAGTCTTTCACTTTTCACTTTCATGCATTGGAGAAGGAAATGGCAACCCGCTCCAGTGTTCCTGCCTGGAGAATCCCAGGGACGGGGGAGCCTGATGGGCTGCCGTCTATGGGGTCTCACAGAGTCGGACACGACTGAAGCGACTCAGCAGCAGCAGCAGGGAAGCAGTGTCAGTTTAGAATGCCTGAGCCTTGGAGCCTAAGAGATCTGGTTCCAAACCTGGCTTTGCCTCTTAGAATATGTCCTCAAGCAAGTCACCTTGTCCAGGACCTTGTTACTCCCAGTGTGATTTTGAGGACCAGCAGCAACACAAAGGAATGTGTTCTCCAGCCTCATCCCCACCCCTGCTGAATCTGTGTATTAATGAACTTGAGAAATGAATTTGATCGAGAAAATAACTGTCCTCTGGGCAATGTCATTTCCTTAGACCCTAAATACACATTTAAGAGGGAAGTGCTTGAGCCTTCAGGGTCACTGCCCTGTTCAGCTCTTTCCTATTGAAGTGTGAATATTTATTTAGCTTAAGGTTTTAAATGAATTATTGTAGCTTTTTGCACTTGTCTGTTTATATTACTGTATACTTACTTTGCTTATGTGTGTGGCTGTCAGCTGTGGCTTTTCTGATGTGGGACATGTTGATTACACAGAGAAGCCAACCAAAGGTCAACTGAGTGATGAGGGCATAAGGTACATGTACTCAAACCAGTACTTTTAGGCTTATTTTAGCTTATTTATAAATTGGGGACCTACAGTTTGAAGGGGGAACATTTGAAAACCACTGTGTCTAGCAAATTAGTTCTTCCTCCAAAAATACTTTCCACTTTTGTGTTAAGTATCTAATAAAAGACAGTACTTACCATGTACATGGCTCTTCCTTACCAGATCTGTAGATTTCTTCAAGGCAAGACTTCTTCACAGAGACTTCCCTGGTGGTCCAGTGGCTAAGACTCCCGTGCTCCCAATGCAGGGGGCCCAGGGTTCAATCCCTGGTCAGGGAACTAGATCCCACATGCTGCAGCTAAAGATCCCACAGGCAGCAATGAAGACCCAGTGCAACCAAATAAATATTTAAAATGGGAAGAAAAAAAAAAGAATTCTTCACAGTGCTTTGCACACAATAGGTCCTTGATATTCACTGGATGAATACAGAGTGAAAATTTTAGGGTTAGGGGAACTAACACTAAAAATGTACAGACTACTATACACTTTTTCATCCTTCTCAGTGCTGTATCAATGCAGAGTGCCTCACTAGTTTGTGGAGATGTCTCAGTATCATTTTCTAAAACTTCCTTTCTTAATCTAGGGAGAAGTTTGAAAAGAAATCTCCTTTGGGTGCTGTACAGATCAAGTTGAACAAATTGTTAACACTTCAGTAGACAGGAAGAAGTCATACAGAAAAGCACTGTGGTAGAAACTTTGGTTCCAGTGGCCTTCTAGAGGCCAGGAGCGGTCCTGGGGGGAGGGGAGAGGGAGCACTAGTGAAGAACCAACAAGGCCACACCGGAGGCACACCTTGGTTTCTTGGGGATGCAGACAGATGTGCAAGGGCCAGTGTTGGGCAAGACCTGTAGTACCTTCATGGTGACTGCAGCCTTCCCTCATAGCAGTTTATGAGCAGCTGTACGGAAGGAAGTAAAGGGTTTTTAGTTCCCAACACCAGTAGGAAGTTCTTCAACCACAGGCTTCTTAGTAGCCAGTTAAACCA
Organism: Bos mutus; assembly: GCF_027580195.1. NCBI lineage: Eukaryota > Metazoa > Chordata > Mammalia > Artiodactyla > Bovidae > Bos > Bos mutus. Next base: position 32,783,927 of record NC_091639.1, on the reverse strand, counting down.
GCGATATTTAAAAAGCAGCCAAGGGACTGTGCTTCCCCTGCAGGGGGTGCAGATTTGATCCCTGGTGTCAGGGAACAGATGCTTCATGCTGTGCAGTGTGGCCAAAAAGGGCAGCGAAGCCTGAATGGTAGGGAGGCTCACTTTAATACTCTGAAGGCAGAATACCCCTGGGACCATAGGCCACGTTTATTATTAAATTTCTTTTGCAAGGATCAGTACTGCAAATGTAGTCCCTGTTTTTTGCATTGGACTTTAACCTTGAGCCATATTTCTCCACCCAGAGAATGTGGTAGTCAGGTACTCTGAACACAAACAGGAAGAAGACAGGTTTCAGTGGGTAGCCTTCAGCTCCAAAAAGTCAGTTTAGACTATAATATGAACCTCACTACACTTTGCATTGCTAGGAAGAGTGAGGATCAGATTGCCATGTCTCTTAAGTTCTACCCATCACTACATAGCTGGCATGCTTATCTCTAAATCTCTGATGGGGCAGTCATCAGCCTCCTTATGTAACCCTGTGACCATGAGCAAGTGGCCAGCCCCTCAAGTACAGGGTGGGTACCTGTCTTAGCTGGAAAGGTGACAGTTTGACTTTCTATTCTGCTCAAAGAACTATGCAAACCAAGCCAGCATACTTAAGTCACAGCACTGGGACACTGACCGCAAGTGGGGGAGAGGAAAGGACGCAGGGTGAACACGAGGCCGGATGGGTTCTTTCCCCCCATTAGGGCTTAGCAGCATAAGGGTTTTGCTTTTCTCTGATCCTCGAGAGGAATTCAGCTCTGGAAGATGAGCCTGGGGCTTAAACATAAGCACGGTGTGTTCAATAAAACATTTTTATTCTGTACAATATATATATGTGTATTTAAATATATATATGTATGTATGTGTATATATATATATATACACGCAGAGAAACCTCAACCAAATCCCTGAGTCCATGGGAACCCAGGACACTAACAAAGGGAAAGGAGGGAATCCATGCCCTAAGGAGTAGGAAATATGGCAACATCTTTCCCTTTCCTCCAGGTTCCCTGCAACAGAGGGAAAGGGATGCTCACTGCAAACTACTAAAACAAGAGAGGACTTACATGGGGCCAGAGGGCAGGTGAGGGTGTGGGACGGGGAGCTGTGGTCGGGGAAAGTAAAACATACTGGTTGATCCAGCATTAAAATCAACAGATCACTGCGGAGGCAGGGACAAGACTGACTGACATGCAGCTGACCCTCGGTTGGCCAAGTCTTAGCTTGGCGGCCCCACACCTGGGCCAGCACAACAAATAGCACCTGTGGGGCCTTTGAGAGGAGAAACGGGGGACGTGGCCCTTGAATGAAGAAGGGAAGGGGGAGAAAGCTGAGGAGCTGGCCTTGTGTCTTGGCACAGGGTGGGAGCTCTGCCTTCACTGTCCCTGTGCCTTTTCTTCAGACCCTGGGCCACCTGATGGCCCGGAGCAGAGGTCTTTTGTCCACAGTCAAGTAGAGGTGGGCAACTTACATGGCCTTGAGAAGAGGTATAGAAAAAGGAGAGCTTTCGAGGACCACCCCCAGCAGTTGTGACAATTCCTGACGTGCAAGAACCACACCAGTGGATCATGCCCAGTCCTGACAGTGGGGCCGGTGTGGCAGTGGTCAGCTCCCTCCGGTAGACAGGCCGCAGGGTTGCCAAGCTTGATGAGCCAACCAGGTGAACACTAGGCTACTGAGCACTGCCCTGAATTCTCCTGTCTTCTTCCTCACGACTGACTGCCCCTCCCTGGTCATACCTAGATTGGCATGTCTCCAGAAAAGGTGGCAGGGAGCAGGCAGTGGAGAGCACCCCCTCTCTCTAGCCTACTAACACACAGCCGCCAACGTGGGGGGCAGCATGGCCGGAAGTCACCTTTTGTATTGTAGGGACAGCAGAAGAGCTGTGCCCGCTTGGAGTTCAGAAGCCCATGTTGGCCTGGGCCTCTCCTGCTGCAATGGCTTGCACATCGGTGACATGGCCGATGCCCTTGGTGACACCCTCCCGGAACAGCAGCTTGGCGCCCACCTTCAGGTACTCTGGGTGTTTCAGGAAGCGGAAACGTACCACTGCCTTCTCCCCTGTCCGCAGCTTGTCCTGCAGCAGATACACGGTCACTGGCCCTGGACCATGCCTCTTGTCTCTACTAGTCTTGGCCCTCCACCCTCGAGGGTTGAGCAGGCATCTACCCACCCCAAGTGGGGCTTTGTCCCCTTGGAGGGATAAGGGAGGTCTCTGAGTCTGGGGACAGGCTTCCCTCCTTTCTGGACGCAGGAGAATTCTGACTGTTCCCTGGGAAAACGGGGGCATGGCTGGGTCCCCTCACCTTGGCATGGATCTTCTCCACCACTGCTGTCTGGCGTACGTTGCCCACATGAACTGTCACCTGGAAGCCTCGCCGGAAGGTGGTGGCATGGAACAGCAGGACTATCTCTGCCTCGAACACTGAGCAGATGGTGGGATTCATCTCTGGGCTCACCATCACCATGCCCTGGGGAGGCAGAGCCCTCACACTCAGGAAGGGCAGACCTCACATTAGTGTCTCCTCCCTGGCCGCCCTCACACCCTTTACAGCTTCCTCTAGGACTTCAAACACAAAGACCTCAGAAGACTGAAAACCCGACTGAAAACCCTTCTCTTTAAGGAGCCCTCCCTTACCCACCTGTGTCCTCTAACCCTTCTAATGCTTGGTATTTTCAGAGTCCTAGACACTAGGGCTGTGACACAATGATTCACATTTAGCGATCTGTGCTTTGTGAGTATCCTAAGCCTTCTCCATACCCAGACAGTGTCTGTCCATACCCGGACAGCCCTCTTGGGTTAGAGACCATGTTCCCTCTGAGTTCCCCTGAAGCACCTTTGATGCTTCTCCTTCAAGCAGCCAGCCTCCCAGGCACTTTTCTTTGTGTTTTCTCTCCAACCCACCCTTCCACCTCACCTTGCGAAGGAGAGATCTGTCAAAGTCTCCGAGGGCCAGCGTAGCGGCCTGACCAGCTCGCAGCACACGACAGGCAGAGCGGTTGCGTTGGATGCTGCAAACTCTGAGCTCCAGGAAGCAGCCGTCATCCGTGGGGCCCACCACCAGCTGGTCCCCCTCACGGCAAATCCCACTGCAGCCCAGAGGGCAGGAGGCACAGCGTCAGCCTAAGCCCCACATATACTTTTCTACTAGGTCATTCCCTTCTGAGTCCCTCAAGTGGGGGAGAAAGACCCCAAATTGTGACTCAAAGCTAAGGAGATGACTGCCTTGCCCCAGTCCAGACTGAAGGCTCACACCAGCAGAGCCTGGCAGACAGGGACCTCCTGGCTTAATACTGACCACCTGATTCCTGAAAGAGCAATCATGCCCTTGGGCAGAGTTTCAGGGGACCTTGTTTCCCTGGTGGCAATGAAGTCAGCTGAATGCACTCTAGGTGTCTTCGTGGGGTCAAGACTCAGACTTCCCCCTGCAGAGGCCTGAAGGATCCTAAGAAGTGGCAAGTTTCTTCCCTTATAAGCCAATTTATGGGCTTTCTCCATCTCTGATGGCGAAAGCCTCATCTACAAACAAGCACATCTGTTCACCGCCAGGGTGGCCTGTGAGCTATGATGTTTTCAGGTCCTTGGGTGTGTAAGGGCTGAGTGGGGTAGATAACAAGAAAGGCAATTCACCTGGAAAGCGTCCCTCCAACAACTGTGCCCACTTCTGGTACCGTGTAGATTTCATCCACCTGAAGCCAAAGAAGATTCTATCAAGGGCTGGCAGCTCTAAAACCTCAAAACAGACTCTGGGCTCAGGATTAGTCCCTCCTAGTTCCCTGGCTGACTGCCTGTCCAGATGGCCAATTACCTGGAACTCTGTCAGCTGCTGCATGAGCTCCTCCTGCTCTTTGCTATTGGTGAGTGGAGGCAAAATATTCAGAAAGACTTTGAGCAGGTCCAGGCTTTCTCCAGACACGCTGGACAGTGTGAAGATAGGGGTGATGCTGTAGAGGGAGGCAGAAAATGGGCAGATGAGGAAAGTTCCAAATAGGAGGCAGTGGCTGGAGCCCCTACATGGAAAGGCAAGCCTCTCTCAGAGTGGACAGGGGCTGCCCTCTCCTATCTGGTAACCATTTCAGGAGCTTGGGGCCTCTCTCTATGAGTTTGGCACGTGAGACCCATCTCAGAGCCCAGGGAGATGGCAAACGTCTGGCACAGCACTTTGCCTCTAGGCTTCCAGGGGTCAGCAAAGCTGGTTGGGGGAAGGATCCAGCCTTCAGCAAAGACTCCCTCCCACAATCCCAACCTGGAAAACCACAGAACTGAGCCGGAACTGGTCTGGTCTGTAGGGAAGGGGAGGGGTACCCTGTGCTCCGGGGCCCTGTGGCGGCCTTCCCTGAGGATTCTGGAGTGGGAAAGCCTTACTTGGGGGACTGGGCAAACTGCTGTGCAGCAGTAACGGCATCGTCCTCAGAGGTGACCAGCATGGGAACCTTGTGGCAGCCAGGCTGCTTGAGGACCCGCTCTAGCTGGCGTACTGTCCTCTCCACGGTGGTCTTGGCACACAGGTCCACCTTGCTGACCACGATGAAGAAGGGCACTTTCAGGGCCAGTGCCAGCCCCAGGTGTTCCCGTGTGGTGCCAGCTGCTCAGAGAAGGCGGGCGGGAGAGTCAGGATGCGGGAAGGGGGAGAGAGCAAGAGGAGAGGTGGTCTGGCTCCCAGATGTGTAGGGGCCCGGGGAGAAGAGTGACCCCGCCCCTGCACCGACGCCTCTTACCGATCCCAGTGTTTGCACTGACGAGGAGCAGGGCGCAGTCGGGGCAGTAGGAGGTGAGGCCGAAGATGGTGGTGTGCAGGTACTTGTGGTGGCCTGCCAGGTCGATGAAGGTGATCATCTTGGAGCTGCTCTCACAGATCTCTTCTGCCGTCCGTGAGTCACTGTAATTCACCACCTGGCCCAGAGCCCCGGGCTCTCAGTGCCCCCGGCCAGCCTCCCCAACCCTGCAAGATCTGCCAGGACCTAAACCAGTCCCTGGGTAACCCTGCCTCTTAACCCTGAGCCCCACTGAGGATTTAGTTCAGTTGATTCCCTGTTTGTTTTCTAGGGAGGTCACAGTGGGTTCAGTGTCCTCGGGCCTTCCTTCATCTACACTACTCCACAGTCTCCACACTCTGCCCTCACTCTGTCCTTCACCACTACCATCCCATCCTCAGAGTCTGGTCCCACTGGGTCCCGGTGATTGCATGCACCTCTCCCTTGCTGTTAAAGCCCAGGATCTCAAAGCTGATGCTGGAGGTCCGGCCGGATTGAATCTCATGCAGGTGGCGGAAAAGGTTGAGCCGAGCCCGGCCCCGCCCATTGTCCAGCTCTCCCTGGGTCAGGACTCCAAGCAGAGTTGACTTCCCTGAGTCCACATTCCCCAGGACGGCCACACGGAGGTCCAGGAACTGCAGATGAATTGTCAGAGGTCAGGTTCCAACCCCTCACCTCTGTCCACTGAAAGGTCAAAAGCAGCTGCAGGGACTTCCCCGGCGGTGTGGTGGGTAAGAATCTGCCTGCCAATGCAGGAGACATGGTTGATCCCTGGTCCAGAAAGACTGCACGTGCAGGGGAGCAACAAAGCCCAGGAGCCACAACTACTGTAGCCTGTGCACCTAGAGCCGGTGCTCCGCAACGAGAAGCCACCAGGATGAGAAGCCCATGCACCACAATGGAGAGTAGCCCCTGCTCACCAACTAGAGAAAGCCGGTGCACACCAACAAAGACCCAGTCCAACCAGAAAAAAAAGGCATAGGCAGTCTCTGGGGACCAAATCTCAGAGTCCCAGGCCAGGGAAGAGTCTGCCACCAGAGGACCTTCCCAGGGAGCAGGGCTGTGAGAAACAGGAAGGGGTGGGGACCCACCTGTTGGTTGTCAGGAACCTTTCGTACTAGCACCTCGGTGATCTTCCGGGGTGTGTCGCTATCATAGTCCACTTCTCGCTCCCGGAGAACAGTGATGTCTGCCCCGACTCTGTCACAGCAAGGCCACAGCTGCCACATCTCACCTGTACTCCCCATCCCCCTGGACCCATGGCCTTCTCATACTTCCCCCAGAGCTCCGAACACCTTACTCCACTTCCTACCTGCCTCAATCTATCCTGCATCCACAGCTCCCTTGACACAAATGAACCTTAAGTCAAGGGGCAAAAAGCCTGGGTCCAGGGCAGAGGACCCCAGAAAACTAACCCTCCCCACTTCAGCCCTTTGTCCAGAGAAGGCAGGTCCTGGGGATTTAGGGAAAGGAGGACCAAAGGGAAGCATACTTCTCTGCCATCCGGTGCAGGGTCTTGAGGGAAGCCCGCATCTCCTCCTCAGCCAGCCCCACCAGCAGCCCATTGTCCTCTACCCCAATCTGGTAGACGGCCTCACCACGGCCCTCCTGGAGCCGCCACTTCATCTGGGTCACCAGGTGCTCAAAACGATACTGGGATGGATTCACCAGCTTCAGCTTAGGGCAGGTGAAGTATCACGAGAAGAAAAAGTCAGAGATGTTCCTCCTGACCCCACAGGTTCCCCATCTGTCCTGCTGCAAGGACCAGGGCCTTCCCTTCCCTCTTAACCACCCTCATCCCTGACCTCCTCGGACAGCGCGTCCTCTTCCAACAGAATGAGGTACAGAGCCCTTACTCTGAACCACATCTTTAAATGACTGCTGCTGCTAAGTCGCTTTTCAGTGTGTCCGACTCTGCACGACCCCATAAACGGCAGCCCACCAGGCTCCCCCATCCCTGGGATTCTCCAGGCAAGAACACTGGAGTGGGTTGCCATTTCCTTCTCCAATGCATGAAAGTGAAAAGTGAAAGTGAAGTCCCTCAGTTGTGTCTGACTCTTAGCGACCCCATGGACTGCAGCAGTATAGAGCATAAAGTTAGAAGGATCATAGAAAATCATCCCACACCAAGGACAACATGCCCCTCCCCAGCCTAAGACTCACTTTATATTCGATGTTTCCATCTTCAGCCTGAAAAGAAACAGGGAGCTGTTACCACACACTGTCCAGACCTAACCCTTACTTCCCCGATTCCCACTGGGGTTCAGGCAGCTAACTTATGAGAGCAGGAAGCTTGAGCTGCACTTTTTTAGGTGTCTGTCAAAGGTCATGGCAGACTAGCCCTGTACTCAGTTCCAGGGTGACCTCTCTGAAGGAAAGGCCTCCAAGAACACAGTCAGTCATCCATCTAAGCCAGGAACAGAACCCTGAGTCCCTCTTTTTTGGATCACTGGCAGCATGCTCTTCTTAGATGTAGGATCACCCTCTTTCCTTCCTTCTAGGGCCTCAAATTGCTGTTCCCATGTCTGTGTCTTCTCCATGTCCAGGCTGTGGAGGCCGTTCTTTGCCACTGGTCTGAGACACCATTTCCTTCCTGCCCGCCCCTCAGCTGATGACACCAAGAGTAAGAGGTTGCAAGAGGTTTTGGAGCAGTGCCAGAGGGTGAGCTCAGCACTGGTCACTACAAACCCAGTGAGAGAGGAGCCAGGTGAAGGAAGAGTCAAGTCTCCAAAGTTGCGGTTGAGATGAAGAAACTCAGAAAAGATAATGAAGGAGGCAGACACCACAAACCAGACCACTGTGGCCTTTCCCTTTCTGCCCCCTAGTCCTCGCGCCCCAGCTGAGGTGAAATCTTGAGTCCATCACACCACCCCCTCCCCTTCCCTATATCAGATGACCCAACACAGAAGTATCCTATTGCCCGAGCCTTCCCCTCTCAGGTGCAAAAGGATATGAGATTTGCCTGTCCTGCCAGTCCTGTATTTCTGCACTCCTCCTCCCTGGCCATTTCGTTTTCCTTCTCCCCTTCCTGTCATCATTCCATCCCTTCAAGGCTCTTTGACTCTCAGGCTCTTATAGGTCTTCACCGATAATCGCATGGGAGTGTAAAGGAGACCTTTCCCCATCAACAGAGACCTTCCTTTTTATCATTTTGCTGGACATGAAAAATTAGAATGAGTGGCTTCAGAATACTGATACAAGGATGATGGTCTAGGCTAAAGTTTCTCAAAGTGTGGTCCCAGGACCAGCAGCATTCGCATCACCTGGGAACTTGTAAGAAATACAGATTATCAGGGACACCTTTGACCTACTGAATCAGAAATTCTAGGGGTGCAGCAGGTGATTCTCTAACGTGCTCAAGTTTGACAACCACTGGATGAGGCTCTTCTCCTGTGTCCTCCTTTTCTATAGAGGGACAAAGTAGCAATTATTGTCTGCCTTAGGGAATAGCTGGAGCAGGAAGGTGGAGGCTGTGCACACTTCCTCGTAGGACAGGCAAAGGGCGGGAGGACTTAGCCTGAGTGTTCTCTGCTTGTGTTTGTGTGTGTGGAGAGGGAGGGAACATATTGCTCTTTTCCCGGTACTCCTCTCCTCCCTGGAACAAGTTTAGAAAACTCTAACTCCTCACTTCCCGGGATGCAGTCTCCTTTCCTTCAGTTGCACAGGAAAAGGGCTTGGGCATTCTACTCTGCTCTTCCCAAGGGATGCGGATGGGACCGCCTTTCCCCACTTCACCTGGAGTTACTTAGATGAGAGTGGGGAGATTCCCGCCGCCCTCCCAACTCTTCCTCCCCAGGGTCCTAACACAGGAATGGAGGCCCAGTCTTTCTGTCCCTCCTCCCTGGGGTCCTTGGACCGGAAAAAACGGTTCTCCTCTTCTCAGGGGTCTATGACACCGGAAGGGGGTACTATTTCTCTCTGTCCCGCCTTCCTGGAGTCCCGGTACCGGAAGGAGTGGTTACCTCTGACCCCGCCACTTATCAGGTGCTCACCTCGGGGGGCAGGTACGGGGGGTTGTTTGCTTTGCTCCCTCTGTTCCTTCCGTTCTTTTTCTTCCCCTTCGGGCCACCGCAGCTGCTGCCGCCGCCGGCGCCCCTAGCCTTGAGGGTTCCGCCCACGGCCGGGCCCCCTCCGGGCCGGCAGCAGCCGCCGAACAGCTCCGATACCCGCGAGTCCATCCGCCGCTGCCGCCAGCCCCCCGCCCGGCCCCTCCCCCCCGCCGCCACCGCCGCCGCCGCCGCCGCGGACTCAGCCGCCGCCGCCGCGCCTACTGCCACGGCCGAGTCGGGCCAGCCAGAGGAGAGCGGGGTGGGGCCCTGGGCAGGCCACGCCCCCGCATCCCCTGGCCTCCGGGTCGCGTCAGAAACAACCGCGGAGCACCATGGGATATAGAGTCCTTAGGCCTAGGAGCTCCCTGGAAAGAGTTCGCCGCAGCCCTACAACTCCCAGGAGGCATCGCGGCGCAAGGGGCCGCGGGTGGCTTCTAGGCGTAGGCAAGGAGCGCGGCTTTGCGCGCAAAGGCCTAAGGGAGCTGTAGTCTGGTTCCAGTCTCCGAGAGCTGAGCGGGTCTTTTCCAGGGGCCTGGAGGTGGGGCAGTCACTGGAGTCGGGGGAGCTTACATAGAATCTAGCCTTGTAGGCGCTTCTGGATTTGGCCCCTTAACGCGATCGCAGACAAGATGTTTTGGACCTGGAGAGCTGAAGAATTCAGGGCGACTTGTCCCTCCAGCCTACTGGCTCCGCCCATGCCTCAGTTTCTCCCTCAATGGCATGCGTGCCTTCTGGGTGAGTCAGGACCAATGCCAGGGCGGAGGCGGATGGTGATTAGCCTAATTATGGCTTTTATTGTTACGATGATTATGCCACCTTTACACAGTGGTCACTGCTTTATTACCGGGCTGGCACCCTCCGGGGGCTGGTTTTAGCAGCCCGAGACACCGCGGTAGCCCCGACACGAGGCCTGAATCTATAAACCAGCCCTGCCCTGCAGCGAGTGCCCGCAGCGAGTATTACCCCTCCCCTTTATTTTGAAGCAGAACCAATCCGGGAGAACCGAGTTTGGTTTTAAAACAACCAGGGCGTGTAGGAGGGGCCTGGCCCCTACTTGGGCGGGGCTGGGGCTCGGGTTACGTCAACCGCTGCGAGGGCGGGGGAAGTTGCCTGGAATAGAAACTTGGCAAAGGGCCCAGGGGACTGCTGACTTTTGACTTTCTTGCCAAGCTGTCAACTCTCTTGCTCTTTAGGGCTCTTGCAGTCAGCAAAGAGTAAACACATTCAGTGACATAAACCAGTGTACAACACACTAGATAGGCAGAGTGGAGAAGCAGTTGGTGTTGCTGAGCTGGGAGTCAGGACGCCAGAGTTCAGTTCCCAGCCCCGTGGCTATCTCGTGACTCACCACTCACCCATTGTATGTCCACTTCCCCTCTCTTCATAAACAGCGAGATCCTCAAACGCAGCCTAGAGATAAACCCTTCCCTGCAGACCTCAGTTTTCCTTGGAAAATTAGCACCAGTGGCTTACCTCTGGTGATCCTTGCAGAGGTTCAGACCTGCTGGAGTCCATGGCTTTCTCCCCAGGACCACAAGGAGGAAGGCAGGTTACTGATCAGGTAGATGCTGTCCACGTGGCATAACTCCCCAAACCGGTGAAAGCAGAAGGACCAAAATCTGCAAAAGGGCTTAGCAGACCCAACCAATTATGGGTCCTTCAAGCTGTGACTTCTGTATCCTGTTCAGCTAAAGGAAGATTATGTTGCAGACAGCCAGGGACACAACCCCACCAGGAAAACTGCTACTTAGGGGCTGAGTGAGACAGCTGAAGAAAGATGAGGATTGGAAGCGAGAGCTAAGACTATTCCTCCAACATTATCACCACCACCACCACCACCACTGGGCTCTCTTGATAACCAGGGTCTGCTGCAGTCACCTGATAACACTTGTACTCTCATCATCACAGATCTTTCAGCTGTCCCCCACACAGTTTCACTTCATTCTTTCCAATTCCCTTCTTTTAAGAGATGGAGTGGGATAGCCCATTCTGATATCCGATCTTATACCACCTGGCTTACCGCAGACAGGAGTAAAGGCTGGCAGAGGAGAAGGAGGAGCAGGGAATTCTGCCCAGGAGGAGATCAGGGTCCTGGGAGATGGAAGGTGATATGTGTGTTTAGTTTCCTGGAAGGGTTGCTTATGAGGTGCTTATGAGGTGGTTGCCTGTGGGGTAAATAATGGATGTACACACGCAGACTTTTTTCCTGGTACATAATTAGTCATTCATTCTTTATGTATAGTATCTTTACATACATTTTAAAGTCAGATTTAGCAATTCTTTATATTTTCTTGGTTTTGTGTCATGTCTAGGCCAACCCCACTCCTAAATTATGAATAATTCTCCAGTATTTTTTTCTAGGAGTTTTGAGGTTTATTTCTATGTTTATATGTTTAATTGATTTGGAATGTATCTTTATGTAGAATGTATAATGGGAACTAATTTTTCCCCCTCCTAAATGCATAGGGAGTTGTTTGAAATTATTTGCTTCGAAGAGTCAGCCTCATCATTGCTGAGACCTATATACATATTGATACATTAATCTGTTTCTTGACTCTCTTCCGTTTTGTTTATTCCTAAGCCAATACCACAGTATTTTAATCATTATGCTTTTTATGGAGTGTTTTGATCGCTGGTTCCTGTTTCCGGAAACACACTTGTTCTCTTGGTCTCTATCACCTAACACTTGTCTATTTTTATTACTACTTCCCTGGATATTGAAAAGCAGATATTACTTTGCCAGCAAAGGTCTGTCTAGTCAGGGCTATGGTTTTCCCAGTGGTCATGTATGGATGTGAGAGTTGGACTGTGAAGAAAGCTGAGCACCGAAGAATTGATGCTTTAGAACCATGGTGTTGGAGAAGACTCCTGAGAGTCCCTTGGACTACAAGGAGATCAGCCCTGGATGTTCTTTGGAAGGAACAATGCTAAAGCTGAAGCTCCAGTACTTTGGCCACCTCATGCGAAGAGTTGACTCATTGGAAAAGACTCTGATGCTGGGAGGGATTGGGGGCAGGAGGAGAAGGGGACGACAGAGGATGAGATGGCTGGATGGCATCACCAACTCGATGGAAGTGGGTTTGAGTGAACTCCGGGTGTTGGTGATGGACAGGCTTGCTGTGATTCATGGGGTCACAAAGAGTCGGACACGACTGAGCAACTGAACTGAACTGAACTGGCTACTCCTCAGTCTCCTCCATAGACCCTTTTTGTTTCTGCTCATCCCCAAACATTAGTGTCTTCAGGATCCTTGCTCATTTTCATTGTATACAACCTCCCTGCTGATGACTTTCACATACATATTTCTGCTCCTCATGGTGTCCCTAAATTATCTCTTCACTGTCCAATGGAACAACAAACTCAACCTATCAAAAATGGAACTCATCTTTTCTCCTTACCCATTCCCAATAAAATTGGCCTTCCTCTGGTGTTCCCTCCCTCATTGAATGGCACAACTGGCCATAGAGTTGCTGAAGTAAAAAGTCTGCTTTTTTTTTTTTTTGCTTATCTTCTGGACAGTCTCTCACTCTCCCTCCTCTTCCTGGGATCAACCACCTTACTCGCTGGACCTCCTAAATATCTATAGGGTTCACCCAGTTCTCTCCACCCCACTGTGACTACCCTAGTTCAGGCCTCTCTCACCATGTACTTGGGTATTCCAATTGCTAGCTCTGACTGGTATCTGTGCCTCCTCCTTTGTCCTCTCTGTAATCTAATCTCCACACTGCAGCCAGTGTAGAGGTTAAATTTTTCAGTATAAAATGTAAATATAACCATGTCACTCTCCTACTTAAACCTTTCAAACGTTCCTCCATCCCCTTACAGGAACAAGTTCAAACTTTTTAATATGGCTTAGAAAGCCTTCCTTACTATGATTTGGCTTCTGTTTGTCTACCACAGCTTTAATACTTCTTAAGCCGAACTCTTTTTATTTCTTGAATTGAGGATGCTCTTGTATCTCAAGGTCTTGTTAAAAAAAACAAAATTCAACTGAAGATTTGAAGATCTAATTGGCTTTATTTAACAATTCATGAATCAGGAAGTATCTCATCCAGTAAATAAAAGGCACTCTGAGGGGCTGTACAAAATGCAAGACTTTTATAGAAATGGAGGCAGGATAATGAGGTTATTAGCAAAAGAAAGGGGAATTCCATTTAGGGGGAATGTTGGGGGACTTATCTTGCAGATTACCTCACTAGCGCTGAAATGCCAGACTGGTTAGTTTAAAATTCCACACCAGGAGAAGCTGAAACTCCTACTAGATTAGGAAATGAGTCTTGGTGAGATTTAGCAGAAGTGAATCCATTTGGGCCTTGTTTGTTTTTAACAGTCTCCAGGACCACCAGACCCTCCTCTTTACCTTTACTCATCTTAAAGATCAATTTCCTCTTGGACCATTCCTCACTCCCACCTCCTCTAGGTTAGGCGCTCCTGTTCTCCGCGTCCACTGCCCTTGTACACCTTACTGTATAATTCATCACACTGCATTGAATCTATAGGCACTGAACCCCTTGAGGACCCCTCCAGTCGCTGGCTTCTTCGCCGCAGAGACTCCAGCACCTAGGACAGGGCCTGACACGAACTAGGTGCGTAGCGAATAGAGGACGCAGGGAAGAATGGATGCGGGTGAGTGGGTGTCCTCGGAAGGCAGCGCCAAGTGGTTGAGAACCCGCGGTTTCTCTGTGGGAGGAGGGCTCGACGGACTCGCCGAAGGGTGTTAGGAGGGCTCCGCTCCGCTCCTTAACAGGGCTCAATTTCCCACCCAGAGAAGCCTCTGCCGCACAGTCGCGGCGCCCCTCCCACTTCCGGGCCAGCAGAACAGGAAGTGGAGGCGCGGGCTTCCCATGAAGCACCGCGGGGCGCCTATTCAAACCGAATGGAGAACGGGAAGGAGGTCGTGATGGCGGCCCCGGAGCCGGAAGTGCAGCCCCCGGCTACAGTCCCTGGTAAGGTATAGAGTCCGGAGCTCGAGGAGTTTGTTTTCCTCCCTGCCACGGCTCCCTCCAGTCATTTAGCACGTAGTCGTTTCACTAGCCCGTGTTCCTTGTCCCCATTTCCCGTCGTCCCTCCCAGCTCTGACTCGGCCCCTTTGACTCCATCGCCCCCGCGGCCCTGGATTCCATTGGTTCATTCTCCTCTTTCTTTGCGACGTGTTCTGGGCCCTGCTTGACACCGCTTTCTCTCAACTCATTTTCCCATATCAGGGCCTCTGCTTTCTGAGCAGATCTCCAGTCGCTGTCTCCGAAATTCCCGCCACCCGGTCCCTCCAAATCCTGCAGTCTCTTACTTGGACAACTGGGATCTGGAACCTGCGAGCAGCCTCCCAGAGGGGAGTTTGCGGAGGGAATCCGCGTGTGTAGGCGTGTGGCCTCAGCTGTGGTGGCTGATGTCGCCACAAGGGATGGGAAGACTGATTTTGGCCTCTTAACTTTTTCTCATCTAAGCTCTAATCAGGCCGGACCCTGTTTAGCTTTGGAGAACAGAGGAGATCGGGCTTCAGGGTGCTATGTCCATAGACCTTTTAAGTTTTTCGTTTTTCTCTCTTGTCCCTCTGTGCACCTACTAGATTTGGAGTGGTGTGAGAAGTCGGAGGAAACTCAGGACCCCCAGATAGAACTACTTGAGACCACCTCCACCCAGGAACCTCCCAACCCTTTGGAGCCCTTTCGTCCCAGAGACTGCATGGTGCCAGTGGTGTTTCCTGGGCCTGTGAGCCAGGAAGGCTGCTGTCGCTTTACTTGTGAGCTTCTAAAACATATCATGTACCAACGCCAGCAACTACCTCTGCCCTACGAACAGCTTAAGCACTTCTACCGAAAACCTTTTCCCCAGGTAGGCAAAAGCTTTGGGAGAAAATTGGTGAGTGAACTTTGTGGCTATTAGATGGTGGCAGGTAAAAAGGGTGGTTAAAGGAACCTTCACGCATGTCAGCATAAGCAGCTGTAAAGGATGTTTCAGCCCTATGGCTTCAGTCCTTTCCCACTCTAGTCTGGGTAGTCAAAGCTTTCCTGCTTTTTCTCTTGTTTTCTTTTTCTGAAACTCCTATTGTGTGTTACATTTGAACTTCATGAATGATCCTCTCATTTTAGTGTATTTTTCTCTCCAAATCCTCTTTTCTTAGTTTCTGTTATACTTTTCTTCCTTGAGTTTATATTCTTACACTTAAAGTAATTTTTTGGCAGTCACAGTCTTAAGAACTTTGTCTTAAAATTTTTATTTTTTAAATTTATTTTGACTGTGCTGGGCCTTATTTGCAACCTGCAAGCATCCCTGAACAGGGATGGAACCCGGACCCCTGCATTGGGAGCTCACAGTCTTACCCACTGGACCACCAGGGAAGTCCCACATGTTCCTTTTTAATTATATCCTGTTTCCTGTCTGTATGAACTTCTCTTACTTGTGAGTGTTAATTACTGTGTTTTTGAAGTTTTCCTCTGTCCCTTGCACTGTCTCTGTGTCTTCCAGATTCCTTTCCTATTTATTTGTTTTGGTCTCTTTCACAGTTGAGGCTTTTATTTGGTGTCTGAATATTTAAGAATAAGTCATTGAAAGTTCTGTGTGCGTGGCTGGCCCTGTGAGCTAGCTGATAGACTTAAAGGACACTGGGTGGGAACGAAGTGGTAATGATAAAGGGAAAGATGATTATTTGCTCTAATAAAGGTGATTTTGGAGTTATCTTTCAGTTATACATGGTAAACTGAACACGTTTATTTGTGCTTCCACCTGATACACTACTCATGAGAGGAAAAAGGAAGGAAGAAAAGAGAGAAAGAACACTTCCAAAACATTGTGTTTGGGTGGGCAGGCCATCTAAGGGTCCTGGGCTTCCCAGGTGGCACTAGTGGTAAAGAGTCTGCCTGCCAATGCAGGAGACATGAGAGATGCAGTTTTGATCCCTGAGTTGGGAAGATCCCCTGGAGTGGAATGGCAGCCCACTCTAGTATTCTTGCCTGGAGCATCCCATGGACAGAGGAGCCTGGCAGGCCACAGTCCATAGGGTCACAAAGAGCTGGACATGACTGAAGTGACTTAGCACGCATGCACGCCTAGGGTCCTTGCACAGGTGTTCACTCAGTCCCCATGTGTTCATTTTTGTGTTCTGTGGTGCTTAAGTGAACAACTCCTAGGCCTTTTATGGACTTCTTCAGTGTGGTTTTGCTTCTCAGGGGAGTCCCCTCTGACAGCACTTGGTATTCAGCTCTCTTGAGTGCTTCCTGCTTTCTCTCTTCCAAAAATTTGTTGTTGTCTTTAGCCACTGCCATCTATTTTTTAGTTATTTTTGCCACTGGGAGTCCTCTTTCTCTCCCCTCCCTTCCTGCTTCCCTCCCCTCTTTCTTCCTCCCTCCCACCCACTCTTTCATTTCCTTCCTCCCTTCCATCAGCTTGCCATGTTTTTTTTTTTAATTTATTTTTTATTGAAGGATAATTGTTTTACAGAATTTTGCTATTTTCTGTCAAACCTCAACATGAATGCCATGTTTAACTGGAGGATGAACTCCAGAATTTATGAGACCAAATAATCCTTGGTGGGTTTTTTTTTGTTTTTTTTTTGCTGAATAATTGCCAAGCACAGGCTGTCTAGTTGCCCTGTGGCATGTGGGAATCTTAGTTTCCTAAGCAGGAATCAAGCTCTCCTCCTGTGCGTTAGAATGTGGGTTCTAACTACTGGACCACTAGGGAAGTCCGCAGTCCTCAGTCTTGCCATTATTTTCAGCACAGCAAAAGCTTACTACCTGCCATGCCACCACATGAGTATTTTAGTGTTTTAGTTGCTAATTTCTGGATGCTTCAGTACACTGTCTTTGCTGTTCTGAGTGCGGAAGAATTATAATTTTGTACAAAGAATCTGTTTTCCTTTTGATACATTTCCCTGTGATAAAACCCAGGGTCTTGAGTGTGGCGGTTCACTGAACTGGAGTTCCAGTCCTGTGAGTCTGCTCTGTCCCAGCATGGTTCTTCAAAGGGCATTAGCTTTCGTCTATCTTGCAGACCTTCTCTGTCACCATTCTTTGTCCTCACAGGCAGAGGACGTGGTGAAGAAGAAACCTCGGGCCACTGCTGAGGTGAGCAGCAGGAAATGCCAGCAAACCCTGGCAGAACTGGAGAGTGTCCTCAGCCACCTGGAGGGACTCTTTGCCCGGACACTAGTCCCTCGAGTGCTGATCCTCCTTGGGGGCAATGCCCTCAGCCCCAAGGAGTTCTATGAGCTTGACTTGTCCCGATTAGCCCCCAACAGCATGGACCCGAGCCTGAGCACGGCAGCTTGTTTGCGCCGCCTCTTCCGAGCCATTTTCCTGGCTGATGCCTTCAGTGAGCTGCAGGTCCCTCCACTCATGGGCACCATCGTCATGGCACAGGGTCACCGCGACTGTGGAGAAGATTGGTTTCGACCCAAGCTCAACTACAGAGTGCCCAGCCGGGGCCACAAGCTGACTGTGACCTTGTCCTGTGGCCGACCCGCCATCCCAGCTACAACCTGGGAGGATTACATTTGGTTCCAGGCCCCAGTGACACTGAAAGGCTTCCACGAATGAATGGGAATGCTCATCGTGCACACAATGGCTAAATTATCTTCCCCTGGTGGCGCCACGTCACCCATCTGCTTGGAGCTAGTTAATTCCTGGTGAGAGAAAGGTTCTGTCCTTCTGGCTGCCTGCCCCCCTTAGACTTTCTGGTGGACTGATGGTATGGCTGGAGTTGTAATCATCATTGAACAAGCATCTCTTTGAATCACAGGCTGATTTTCCCAGAGGGTGCTGGGTCAGGTGTTTCTTTTGGGGGCTGGAAAGCAAACATGGGCCCACAGACAGGCTCCCTCCCCTCCCCTCCCCACCCCACCCATGGGGTGGGGTGGGGAGGTGACCCTTTTTAGCTTTTTGCTGTGGCTTTTTAGAATTTTTAACAGGGACATAATGTGGATGTGACTCATGGACTTAAATATATTATAAAATGAATGGATTCATATTAAATTTTCCTGAAACATTTTTGGCTTAAAGAGGCTTAAGGCTAGAGTAATCTCCTTTGGTCTCTTAGGCTTCAGCCTTCCATGATTTCTTTTTTTGTAATAGTTCTTTCTCTTCATTATTCCTGGGCCAATATGGGAAGTTAAATGACTTGGCCAAGGTTCTTTAACAGTTTGATAGCAGAGTTGGGACCAAGAATCCTCATCAGCTAACTCCTAGCCCGATGTTCTTTGCTTGCCCCATGTTGGGTTCTGTGACCCTTAAGAGTATGTGTACCCAAAGCAGAGGTCACACAGCGGGAGGGACCTGAGAAAAGAAAACCAAGAGAGTCTTTGTAAAGCCTGATTGAACCATAGGCTAAGACACCGGGTCTGCCCTGTAGAGTTACTTCCGTGAGGCCAAATATCCCTTCTGGAATCCACCCTGCTATCTCCACTGCAGTTGCATGGTGGCTGCTGGCAGTGACTGTTGGCAGTATTGTCCTTGTGCCATCCCTGCCCTCCTGCCTGTGGCCATTCCTCCTCAGCTGCATCTGTGGCTTGGCCATCCTGATCCTTACTGTTATCCTCTCCAGCTTGGTGCTGTCCTGACCACTGAGCACTGATGGTCTTTGTCCCTGAGAACATCTACTTATTTTCTGGAAGCAAGTTGAAGGCAGAATCCTCACCCTGCTGGTGGTGGGGATAGGTGTGTGGTGTATGTGTGTGTGTACAATATATACTATTTTTTATACTTTAAGAAAACATGGGAAATAGTTTATATTTTATAGTAGGTTTTAAGCACTTTACATAATCTAATCTAATAACCTTACAGATTTCATAATATTGTCTGTGTCTTATAGATGAGGCTTGGGGAGACTGAATAACTTGCATAAGTGTTGAAACCTGGATTCAGACCCAGTCCAGCTGACTCCAGAGGCTGAGTGCTTTACACTGTGCTGTGCATTCTGTGTGATTTTACTCTGAGATGATTAAACAGGGTTTGCCCTGCTGAATTTGGAAGCATTGGAAAGCTGTGGGACTTCATCTCTGGCTTCAGATTGTGTTTCCTGATGTGGAACCTGCCACTTACTGGTGCTAAGTAAATACAGAATCAATGCAAACAAAAGGTTTGAGTTCTTTTCTGTGCTGTGTCCACTTGAAGCATACTCCGCCAGCTTGGACTCGCCACTGTTTTTGTGTCTGATAGTACCTTACAGAAGAGGAACAGGGCCATGTCTCCCACTCGGAAAGGGACAGGCTGAGGGGTCGACTTAAAGGGAGGGAGAATTTTAAAGAAGGGAGTTATAAACTTTTGAGGTGGAAGACATTAAGGCAAGTCTGATCCCTCAAGTCCTACTTTAAAAAACCTTCACAAACAATGTCTAGACAGTCAAAACAAAGTTAATTATCCAGGTAATTTAGACACTTCTTGGCTTGGCATTGGGGCACAGGTCATTCTGATTTCATTAATCTGCTCCAAAGGAATCCAGAAATTAAAAGATCAGTTTGTCAACAAATATCATCTTCCCTGACAACAAGCCTCCTGAGGCACCTGTTTATCTCTTTTAACCTTGGCTGGGCACTCCAGAGATGCATGTGAAGAAATCCTATCTAGCCCAGGGAGTGAAGAGCCCCAGCTTCAGTGGGTCAGGCCTTTCATCTGTTGCTACCATTTGAACCTAAAAGCAGTAGGCGTGGGACCTGAGGTAGGTAATTGTAGGTGGTAGGGAACGTGTAGCTGTTGATGTTGTATATGAAAATGTTGATCGGGAAGTGTAGTCCATAAACTCACATTTTGTAACCTTTTTTGCACCCTCCTTTCCCAGGGTGTGGCCCTATATGGTCCCCCATTGCCTAGCCAGCCCCTCCCTACCCCCACACACTGGAGTCCTAACCATTGGACCTCTGGGGAATCCCCACTCCCCCTTCTAGGTCTTTGCCACTTAGCTGAAACAATCCTATGAAAGGGAAAAATCAAGAGCCATCTGTGAAGACTGAAGACAGTGGAATAGATGGATCCCATTCTGTAAGACCTGGTTCTGGGGGGAATTGATTGTCTTGGGAATTTAGAGCCAGGAAGATCTTAAATTCTTTTCTTAGGGAATTCTGAGGCCAAGAAAGGACACGAATGGAGTGAAATAATATAGCTAGTCTTACTGTTGTTTTTCTTCCCAAGCCCCCATTGCGTATGTTATACAATGAGGACTCAATAAATGTCGACTGTGTGGAGGGGTTTTAGAGGAAGCAAAAAAGCCCTGGAATTGGGCTAAATTGGGACCTCCAACCTACCACTGTATCCTGCTTATTCTGGGGTAAAACCATGCCGTTGCCGTGACAACTGAACACCTCCCATCACCCAGTGGGGAAAGGAAGCAGGAGGGAGTGAGTGTACGCCCAGGCTTTTCGGAAGCGCTCCGTGGCAAGAAGGGCTGGCTGGCGGGCGGCCCCAGAAGGCTAGCCTGCCGAAGGTCAGGTGGGTGAAATCCTGCTTCCGGTAGGGTGGGGGGGCGGAGCTTTGGGTCTCCATGGACACGGCTTCTCCTAGCAACCTGGCGGGCGTTGAGCAGAGCTGCCGGCGCGATGGACGCAGAAAGCCTCTTGCTGGCCCTGGAGTTGGCGTCTGGCAGTGGGCAGGGCCTTAGCCCGGACCGTCGGGCCTCGCTACTCACTTCTCTCATGCTGGTTAAACGTGACTACCGCTTCGATAGGGTCCTCTTCTGGGGCCGCATCCTCGGCCTCGTCGCCGATTACTACATCGCTCAGGGGGTGAGCGAGGACCAGCTCGCACCGCGCAAGACCCTGTACAGGTGGAGAGGGCGCCCCGACTGGCCAAGGCCGCAGGGGGATACTGAGGGGAGGGCTACCGGGCCGGGAAGGGGCGAGTGGGAGGTAGGACCTAAAGGGGCGGGTTCCAGAAAGGGAGCGGGTGAGATCTGAGAGAGCAGCCCCAGGAGGACACCTGGGGAGAGGCGCCAGAGAAACTTAGAGGCTGATGATGGCTTAATAATGGAAGCGGGGCAAGATGAAAGCTTCCGGAGAATGAAAACCCAGAGTAGAAGCCCTGTGGTGGACCTAGGTTTCCGAAGAGAAAATTTGGAGGAGGGTCCAAACTAAAGTTTGGCTTTAGTTTGGAGAAGGGTCAGAAGCCTTGAGGGGTAGCGGGGAGCTCTTTGAAAATGGGTCCTGAAGCATTTGGGGTGGAGGTGTTGGCTCATAGGAGGCACTCCAGGAAGTAGTGAATAAATGTGGAATGGAAGGGAAGGGATTTAGAACTGAGGCGATTTTCCTGGACACTCCATTTAGGACCATCCACCCTCCTTTTGACTACCCCGTTGATGGGGAGCTCCCCATCTTACAAGCGTTCTGTTCAGGCTGAAAAAAGTTGGAGACTTCATTTATCTATCCATGCAGCAATCCAACATTGACTGAATTTTTCCGTGCTAGACCTGGGGTTAAAAAGATGGCTAAGACTCTCCCTATCTCCAATTTATTCACACCCAGCAATTACAGCAAAGCATCTGAAAACTAAGACAGAGGTGTACACGAAGGGGAGGCAGGGTGTGACATTCTCCTGGAGAGCATCTTTTTTTTTTTTTTTTTTTTGCCTTCAAGATCTCAGCTTTAAGATCTTATTTATTCCTTTTGCATTTTTTGGTAAATTATTTTAATTGGAGGCTTATTACTTTACAATGTTGTAGTGTTTTTTGCCATACATTCACATGAATCAGCCATGGGTGTACATGTATCCCCCATCCTGAACCCCCCCCCCCAACCTCCCTCCCCATTCCATCCCTCTGGGTTGTCCCAGTGCACCAGCCCTGAGCACCCTCAGGCATCGAACCTGGACTGGCGATCTGTTTCACATATGGTAGTATGCATGTTTCAATGCTATTCGGAGAGCAATTTTAAATAAGATTACTGAGATCTGAGATCTGACCTGGAGTTCTCCAGGAAGGAGCTGGGGAAAGGCATGCCAGTCAGAGGGAAAAACTGCAAACTTGCTGGCTGGAGCTCACTTGGGGTGTTTGGGAGAACAGAGGGTAGGCAACCAGGACAGTGGCAGCCTAGGGTGTTGGTTGTCCATAGGCTATGCAGAGCCACTGAGGGCCTTCAATCAAGAAGAGCCTGCTCAGACCTGAGTGGGCAGAAGGGTCTGGAAGTGGGCGAGCATTTGGATGTCTGTTGCAGACTGAAAGGAGGAAGGAATGGAGGGGTGGGGTTGGAAAGATTTCAGTGGTAGAAGTGGCAGGACTTGCGAATAAATGGGGAAAGGTGAAGAGGAGATAAAGGTTGACCTTTCCTTCCATCTCAGGCAGCTGGGTGAGGGCTGATGCCATGCACTGGGAAGAATTCAGGAGGTACTAGGGGAGGCCCAGCGAGTTTGGTGTCAGGTGCCGTGGGGCAGAGTGGTAAGGAAGCATGTTAAAGTACAGAGCTGGAGTCCAAAAGAAAAATTTGGACTGAAGACAGAGATTTGAACCTCACTGTATTCCAATAAGTTTTTATTTCTCCAGCACCTAGTATGTGCTAGGCATTGATCTAGACATGGGGAATGCAGTGCTAAAGTCCTTGTCTTCATGGAGTTTACATTTTAGTGTGTGTGCAGAGGGGAGGGAAGGCAGACAATAAACACACACACATATACTGCATACGCTCAGCATTGGTGCTAAGTGCTAAGGGAGACACGGAATACAGGGTGGGGCACTATTATAAAAAGGGAGATCTGGGATGGCCTCTCTCAGGAGGTAACATTTGAGAGGAGACCTGAGGCAACTGAGTGAGCTATGTGTTTATCTGAGGGAAAAGCATTCCAGGCAAGTGCAGAGGTCCGGAGGCAGGTGTGTCTTTAGTGTACTTGTGGGATTCTGTAGAGGCTAGTGTGTCTAGAGAGGAGTGAGTGAGGGGGACCACTGCACAGCATGAGGTCAGAGAGGCCGAGACAGTCGTGCAGGGCCCTGTGAGTGCTTGGCTCAGTGGGAAGTCACTGGGAGAGTCTGCACAGAGTCACGGTCTGGCTTAGGTTTTCCCAGTTGGGTGGGGACCAGACCAAAGCGGGAGCAGGTACGAATATGGGGAGACCAGTTAGGAAGCTGCTGTGATATTGGGCGAGAGTAGGTGGTGGCTTGGATGAGGGTGGAAGCAGTGGAGGTGGTGAGAGGTGACTGGATTCGGGGTGTCCACTAGGGAGTAGCTGGGGTTCTGGGAGTCAGGTAGGTGAGACTGTGGAGACAAAAGAGGGGTAAGAATAGATCCTTGGAAACACTTAAGGCACTGGAGAGGAGGAAGGGGAGGTGTCAAAGGAAGCAGACATGGAAATGCACGTGTTGGCTTGTAGGTCCCATGGCTGGCCTTCAGAGCAGTTTCTTGGGGTCCCAGGGGTGGAATCCTGGTGCAGTGGTCAGAGTGAAAGCGGGGTGGGGAGGAAGGGCTCTGGCAGGGCAAAATGTTCTTGATTATGGTCCAGAGTTGGGGAAGAGGAGGGGGGGGCAGGAAAGGGGCATTTCCCAGAGGGGCATGGATTTGAGGACTGTTAATTTTATAAAGCTGGGGCATCTTCATGTTGTGAAGGAGCCAGTGGAGAGTGAAGCGGGGAAACAGAGCAGGATGGGGATGTAGGCACTGGGTGGATGAGGGAGGAGTGGGCGGACACCCCTCCTGGGAGGGTGTGAGAAAGAAGTGACGGGGCTGGCGATGCCCCTGAAGCTCTCAGAGGAGGAGAGCTCCCAGAGCCTGGGCCGGGAGAAGCGTGGGGGAGATGGCTGTGTGTCAGCTCAGCAGGTAGGCTGAGCATGGCTGTGGGCCCTCTGGAGCAGAGGGATCTGAAATTAAGGCAATTCAGCTTCCAGAAACTCATCTGTGGTCTCACAATCCAGCTATGTAGGAAGATGCTCTTGGAATCTTGGCAGACTGAAGCTTTTAAGAAATTAAGTTGTATGTCATCACATATGGCGTGGGGTACACCACAGGCTCTTGCAGCTTCTAAGGGGGAAAGATGTGACTCCCAACAGCCTTTCTTGGGCCTCAGCCCTTCGGGAGAAGGGGCAGGGGCAGGATGCTGGAAGGAGAGGAGTTAGAATTGGGGTCATGTGGATGTTGTTGGCAGCCTGAACTGCATGGAGTGGAGCCTCCTGCCTCCCGCCACAAAGGAGATGGAGACACAGACGTCTGTGGTGAAGGGTCGCTTCATGGGGGACCCCTCCCATGAGTACGAACACACTGAGCTGCAGAAGGTGAACGAGGGGGAGAAGGTCTTTGAAGAAGAAGTAGTGGTGAGTGAAGATGAGAGGAGGAGGGCCTGAACACAAGGGGCTGGGCTGGTGGACACTGTGGTGGCGGCAAGCACGGTCATCACCACAGCCACTGGGGCCACCGGGCCTGGGGCGCTGGGTGTGCTCGGCCCTGGGCCTCCGTGCCGGCCCCCTCGCTCCATCCTTGTGGCCCTGGGACGCTGGTGCATTGCCTCCAGGGGGTGGAGAGGAGGAAACCTCTGTTAAGTCACCTGCCCAGGGTCACATCACTCCTGAATGATGACAAGGTGGCAAGGGGATGGGCAGCCGAGTCTTGGGACAGCTGGGTTATGGGGCCGGGGCTAGGAAGAAGCGGGCTGTGCATTGCTCTGGGATCAGGGGATGTGCACAGGTGCTTATATTTTTGTATAGATTTGTATTTTACTAGATAACACATTCAAGCTGCCCAGGTGGCACTAGTGGTAAAGAACATGCCTGCCAATGCAGGAGACATAAGAGATGCAGGTCCAATCCCTGGGTTGGGAAGATCCTCTGGAGAAGGGCATGGTAACCCACTCCACAATTCCTGCCTTGGAAACCCCATGGACAGAGGAGCCTGGCGGGCTACAGTTGATAGGTTTGCAAAGAGTCGACACGACTGAAGAGACTTAGCACACACACACACACACACATGAAGATAATACATTCACTTGAAACTGTTAGCGATTACTTTTAGGAGATAGGATTATGAGTGGTTTTAATTTTCTTAGGTATATTATAAAATATCTCCATATTACCCAGATATTATACAGTAAGCATGACAGGTTTTATATTTTAAAACAGCAAAATAAGCAACATTAAAATATGGGATTGCATGGTTGGAAAATAACCCAATTTCTGAAAGTGACAAACCTGTGATTCAAAATCCAACCTTTGCCCTTGAACGTGGGTGAGGCCAGATGCCTGGGTCTAGGTCTGTGATGCTTCAGCTGCAACACCCTGCCTGCTGGACAAACTCTACAGCCTCTGTTTTCTCTTCTGTAGAATTGAGACTTGTACAGGTTAAATGAGGTGCCATTTTTTTTTTTGGCCTTGCCATGAGGGTTGCGGGATCTTAGTTCCCTAACCAGGGATTGAACCCACGTCCTCTGCATTGGAAGCACAGACTCTTAACCACTAGACTGCCAGGGAATTCCCAAGGTGATGTATTTAAAGCACCCAGCCTAGACACTTATTAGTTCCCATCTCCTCCTTTGTAAACAATTCCAATCAGCAGCCCAGGGGAAATACGTGGCTGAATGACTCTGGGGTCTCCCAGTGACCTTTTCCCTGTCAAGTGCTATTTTCTCCCAAACATCTCTATGAAGTCCTTTTGTTTGGGTTGGGGTTGCCCTTGATACTGATTCTAACCAAATTTCATCTGTGTAAACATGTTACAGTATGGGGTGATGTTTGAGAAATGATGTTAAGTCAAAGAGCAGGACAAGAAACTATATAAACTGTAATTCTAACTTTCCTTTGAATATAGGCATAGGAAAAAAAGAATAGAAGGGATTATACCAATGTGTTATCAGCGATTACCTTCAGCAAGTGGGATTAGGAATGGCTTTAATTTTCTTAGGTATATTATAAAATACTTCTATATCACCCAGATGTTCTACAGTCAGCATGATAGCTTTTATATTTTAAAAAGGCAAAATAGGCAACATGATGACAGAATGGTTTGTTTCTGGACCGGTATATAAAACACTGTTAATGGTGTCTGCTCCCAGTGAGAGCAACTGGGGGACCAGGAATGAGATGAGGCACTGCTTTTTATTATTTTTTAAAAAAAGTTTTAAATATCGTACTCACCAGCAGTACGTATTACCAATTTAAGAAAGGACGGGAGGGAGGGAAGGCAGGCAAGGGCTTCACTCATGGTGAATTTCCATGCACCTGGCATCTCTGTGTGATGACCCAGGTCAGATGGACATGCAGAGGGCCCTTGCACAAGGCGTGACTGACTGGGCACAGCACCCCAGCGGGATAACTTGTCTCCTGTCTCCTCAGGTCCAGATCAAGGAAGAGACGCGCTTGGTGTCCGTTATTGACCAGATCGACAAGGCTGTGGCTGTCATCCCCCGAGGTGCCCTCTTTAAGACCCCTTTTGGACCTATCAATGTCAATCGGACCTTTGAAGGTAAGTTCTCTTCCTGAGCACAGTCAGACACATGTCTGGGAGTCCAGGGGAACCTACCTGTTTTCTCAGAGAAGGAATAACTGTTGCCACATCACTTGGGAGGAACTGCCGAATGTCGTTACTGGACCCTGACTCTTTTATGCCTGAGTTGAGTGTCTGGCCACCTGGGTTTGGGGGTGTGTGCGGGGCTGGGCTACCCACATTTCCCCACGCTCCTCCCCCGTAGTCTGTTCTCATCGCAGGGGCCGAGCCGAGTTCTGGCTGAGAGAATGCTGGTCCCTTTCCGCCCTTCAGTTCCCCATCAGTAGCTGACTGAACCCTCTGCAAGCCCCTCCTTGTGGTCTCCAGTCAGAGAGGGAAGGGACTGTGGAGCTTGGGGATGACCATCCCTTCCTACCTGCTGCCCCTTTGTAGGACTGTCCTTGTCTGAAGCCAAGAAGCTGAGTTCTTACTTCCACTTCAGGGAGCCTGTTGAGCTGAAGAACAAGACCTTGCTGGAGAAGGCTGAGCTCGACCCGTCCCTAGACTTCATGGACTCTTTGGAGCACGACATCCCCAAAGGTAACAGCCTTTGGTTACTTGGAGGACATTGGATATACCCCCAGGTCAGAACAGTGGGCCATACCACCTGCCATTCCCTCTAAAGAGTGGGACCCACGGCCTGGGTGGGAACTGGGAGTTCAATATGGGGCCTTGAGTAGGAGGTTCCTCCAGGGCCCAATACAGGGCTCAGCTCCAAATGTTTGCAGACAAAAGGATTGTCTTCCAGGTGCTTCCACAGACAGGAAGTCTCTCTTGATTTTTATATCAATCTTGAATGAAGGCAAGTTGGGAATTTCCCCCCATCAAAACATCCCTGAAAACACTAGCCGTATATACATCTTCACGGTTGGTTTTGGGGTTAGATCCAGTGCTTGGCACATAGCTGGTGCTCGGGGAGTAGGTGCCAACTGGCCTGCAGAGGACCACCTGCAAAGGAAATGAGTTCTGTACGTCTGCTCCTGCTAAGTGTGCTTTTAAATCATAAAACATACAACTTCAGAGGCCTTCTCGTGTTTCAGGGCCCACCTGGCTCAGGCACACAGCCGGCAGTTGGTGGGGGTCAGAAACCCCAGTTCCTCCCTGGGCTCCACCAGTAGAGATGAGCACATCCTTGGAAGATGCTCTTGCTGGGCTCTGCATCCCAGGACAGGTGCCAGGCTCTGGGCATTCAGGGGCCACACCTTAGGCACTGTCTCAGTACCCCTGCTTTTTTCCCTCCCCATGCTTGGTGTTCTGAGAGCTGGAGGGATCTGTTGTTGATGATGGCAAAGACAATGATACTAGGAACTACTCATAAAGGCAACGACACTGCTTACTGCATGGCAGGCACTGTACCCAGTCTTTCCCATGCCTCATTTTTTTTTCTTAGTTCATTTTAATCTTCACAGCTGATCTGTTAGATACTATTATATCATTATCCCCATTTTACAGATGAAAAAAAAACGGAGGCTCAGAGTTAAATCCAAGGACACAGTATGTGTTAAAGCATTAGACTCCAAGGCTCTGGCCTTAACTGTGGTGTCAAGCAGATGGTGTTTTCAGTGGATGATGGGAATCGCAGGACAGTAGTCACCCCCATCACTAGGGGGAAACATTTCTGAGGAGCAATGAGCAACCCAGTTGGGCTGGAACTCAGGGTAGAGGTGGGACCGCAGTAGTCGTTAAACACAAGGGCTCTGGAACCAGAAAGCCTGTGTTGGAACCCTGAATCTGCTGTGTACTACCTGGTCACCTCAGACAACTCCCTCAATTTCCTTGTGCCTCAATTTTTAAAAGGGGAAAATTGATATTTTCTACCTCATTGGGTTGTTATGGAAATTAAATGAAATAACAACACATATACAAAACATTTATGATAGTGCTTAAGACATTAAGGACTCAAGTAAAAATCAATAAGTATTACTGATACTGTTTTCAGTAGCAAAAAGCCTTAGAGGGGGTTGGGCAGGCTAGGGAGGGCCCAGAGGGCCAAAGGGTAGGATGGTTTAGTTGCTCAGCTGTGTCCGACTCTTTGTGACCCTATGGACTGTGGCCCGCCAGGCTCCTCTGTCCATGGGATTTCCCAGGCAAGGATACTGGAGTGGGTCACCATTTCCTGCTCCAGGGGATCTTCCTGACCCAGGGATCAAACTCACAACTCCTGCATTGCAGGGAGATTCTTTACCACTGAGCCACCTGGGAAGCCCTAGGAGTAGACCAAGGCAGGAGGAGCTGCAGATCTGCGATAACAAGGCAGTGGCAATGAGCAGATGCAGAGGGGCAAGCCAGGGCTCTGGAGGCCGTTTTGGGGCTACTGCAGTGCCCCGGGGGCCGGGCCATGGGTCACAGGTGGCTAAGGGCTGCCAGCAAAGAGTGGCTACGCTGGCCTCCACCACACGGGGGCACCAGAGTCAAGCCTCCCTGAACATAGACTGGGGGTCCCAGACCTGGCAGGGAGATGGTTATAGAGGGTGAGAATTTCTTAACCATCACACTTTCCAGATTCCCAGTACCTCCTCCAACTCTGTGCTCCCCACCTGACTAGGGGCTGGAGGGGACTGCACATCCTTGGTTGGTAAAGGGAGTTAGGAACACTGTGGTGGTGGGACCCAGTGCCAGGGCCTGCGTGGCTGACTGAGAAAAGTCCTCTCAGCACCCCTAATCTGGGGGCAGCAGTCCCTCCCCAATTTGGAGCATGGCTGGAAAGCTCTGCCCAGTGCGGACTTCTCAGCCACGGCAGCAGGGAGCCCAGGGCCAGTGGATGAGGCTCTCCCTTCAGAGTGCTGGGTGACTGTGGAGGGCGAGGGGTGGAACAAGGGGGCCTCCTCCCCACCCCCCGCTCCCCCAGAACCTAGACTTCTTGTACTTACAGTGGGCCTCAGGGCTGAGAGATCAACTGATGATTTGACACCCCAGTTCCTCCCCGAACGCTGCCTGTCCTTAGTGCTGGAGCCTTAGGAGTGAGGGACTCCCGGAGTCTCCTGTGTCGGAGGGCTGGAGGGGAGAGATGCTCCTGGCCTGACTTTGGGAAACTCCACAGTTCTGGGCCTCCAGCTCCTCTCCTCCCACAGCCACCACCAGAAAGCCTGCAGGAAGTCTGGCCGGGTTTTACTTAGGATGGTTTGGTGGGGCCCATGGTATGGCGATGGAAATATGGCTGGCTGGGGAGAGCAGACACTCTGACTCTACTCCCAGACTCCTTGCAATATCTGCCCCTGAAAGAGCAGAAGGAGCTGCTGGGAGGCTGCCCCACCAGGCAGACAGTAGCCAGAATGGCTGGGTTGCTAAGTGAAGCAAAGTCCCAACGATGAGTTCCCTGGGGCACCAGTACTGGCGGGAAGGATGGGATCTGCCCAGATAGGATCAGCTTCCTTTCTGGGTCTGAGGCAACTGTTGAGGGGAACCCTATATCACCTGTGAGCAGGAATGGGTCAGGCAGTCCCTGGGACTCCTGCTCTCTGTGGCCACATGGATTGGCCAGGCACTCAGCAGCTGGTCCCTGGACCACCCTCGGCTGGAGAGAGGATGTAAGAACGTTGCCTGGAGCCACTTGTGACCTCCCGAGCTGTCCCACTGTGCCATGGGGTCTGTGGAGTTCTGTGGGAGTAGGGCTTTGGCAGCAGAAGCATCCTTCTGGCAGACGCAGGGCAAAAGCCAAGAGTTCACTGAGCTTGGGCTGCTGGTAGGTGAGACACGGAACACTAAGTCAGGATGCCAGATTTCTGGGCAGTACTCTGCTGTTCAACGCTCCTTAACCGTCTATGCTGTCAGCAAATAGTCACTGAGCAGCTAGTACGTCCCAGGGACAGGGGATGCTGCCGAGAACAAGGCACCATCTGTGCCTCACAGGCATTTGGGAAGATCAAACGAAACAGAGGATGGGAAGTGGCAAGGTAGAACAGCAGGTGCCGCATAGGTGTCCTGGGAAGCAGAGCACGCGGGTGGAGGGCAGAGCGGCTCTCTCTGGGCTGGAGCAGAGATCTCAGGGACTGCCAGCTACAAAGCAGCGAGGGCTCCAGCACAGTGCCCAGAGTAGGCAGCAGAGGGCAGCAAGGGGCCTGCCTGCCTGGAAAGCAGCTTTTAGTAAGTGATGGCTGGGAAGAGGTGGGGGACAGGGGAGACAGCATTGGAGAGGGTGGGCAACGCGGGGTCTGGGATCAGCCCTCTCGGAGGGGTATGCAGGTGGCACCTCCCTTCCAGCCCAGTGGAGGTTCAGGTGACAGGTGCTCGGCCTTCTGCACCAAGGGGCTTGGCCTTGCCTATCAGTAAGACTGGGAACTCTTTGGCGTGTCCCCGCCCCCACCCCCTCCCATGTGCTGTGGCCCTGGTGTCGGGGAGTAGTTGCTCTGAGAAGGGGCCTGGGGCCATTTGTGTGTGTGTGAGACAAGTTGTGCGGTGCTGGTCTGAGTGGATTTAAGCCATTTACCGCCCCTGGACAGCCCTGAACTCCAGCCTGGTCCAGTCTCCTCCTCCAACTTAATCTCAGAACTTGGCTGCCTTTCTTTCTGGAGGGCAGGGGAATGTAACTATGATGAGCATCTCCCAGCCTGAGCTTCCCACGCTGGCAAGGTGAGTGAGACCCCAAGGCCCAGGAAGATTCCTGCTCATGCAGGAGGCCCCATTCCTGGTTTACCAGCTTGTATCCCACCACATCCTCAGAAAAGAGAGCTTGTGGAGAAGACTGGCTGCCAGGGGGCTGGAGGGAAGGTCTGGGGAGACAGGAGACAGCATGGGCTGCTTCCCCTAGAGTCCCAGTGGTGGCGGCTGGCTGGGCCCAGCCTTGCCAGCAGCTGCAGTAATAAAAGTGGGTGAAGGTGAAGCAAGAGCCTGGCTTCCCAGGTAGATGCTACGTGACTCCTGGCACGTTGAGAGTATGTTTCCTGGGCGACAAGCTGAGCCAGGGACAAGCAAAGGACAGAAGTGTGACAGGAATGCAAGGGAGGGAGGAAGTAGTGTCACTGGCTGGCCAGCCCTGCACACACCACTTCTGTACTCTGCCAGCGCCCTGGGCCTGCATGGCACAGATCCCCAACCCTGGTGGGGGAACCCTGTTTCTCCTTGCTCTTGCTTGGCCAGTGTAGGGGGAGCCCCTGATGGGCCTGGCCCCTCCCCCACCCACTAGAAGCAAGAGGTGGCCAAGCCCTAGGTGGGCAGGCTGGTACTGGGAAAGCTAGGACCATCCTTGCTCAGGGTATGCCAAAGCACTGGTGACAGGGAACTGCTGAGTGTGTCTGGATGGGGGACTCCAGTTCTTTCTCCAGGGCAGCATTTGCCCCAGGGTGAGGGGGCGGCGGGGCTGTAAGCTGCCTTCTTCGGGTGGTCAGAGCCTGACCTTTTTCAGTTCCAGGGGGCTGTGGCTGTGGACTCCTGGAGCAGAAAGGGACTCCCCAGATGCTGCTGCGGGGACTGGCACAGGGAGCTGACAGGGCTTACCTTCCGGGGGTCTGTGTTCTGGACAGAAGCTGCATACGGTGTACTGGGAACACTTTGTCCTGTCACACCCCTTCTCCTGTTACCCCTAGGCCATCTGTTTTTTGGAATGAATGACTAGCAGAGCAACAGGCTAAGGCTCCAGAAACTGCAGGCAGGTTTATGAGGTGGAACATCTCAGGGATCCAGAGAGGCATGCTGCAGGAGCTGAGGGAGATACTCCCCACTTCTCTGACCACCCCCACCCTCCCAGGCAGTGCCCAGTCAGAGCTCTGGGAACCCAGGGACACTCTTCTTTCTCAATGCTATCTGGCTGGCACTGAGGGGGCCTGGGGGAGTGGGGTCAAGCCTACACTGTGGCTTCTGCTTCATCACCTCACCCTTGGCTGGTGGTGCTTGGTGCAGGCCACCGCACAGTGCCGAGGTGGCCCCTGCGTGGGCACCCCCCAAGCAGGTTAAGGCCACCAGACTACATATACCCCAAAAGCTCTAGCTTTGACCTGGGCAGGTGCTGGAGCCCTGAGACGGGCTGAGCTGCCATCAGGGCAAAGGGTGCCTGGTGGTCAGGTCTCCTGTAATCAGGGTGGCCTCTGGTGGGTGGGGCCTGAGCTCCAAGGCTGCTGGGTGTGGAGTGACCGGGGTAGGCCACGGTTGGAGGCGGCCTGGGGGCAGCGGTGCAGCGGGAGCCAGGCAGCCGGGCTGGGCTGGCAGCTGATGAAGGCCTCGGCGCAGTTCTCAGTGCATCACTGGCTGGTCCAGCACCAAAACCTTCAAAGCATTTGCCTTTCTGGCAGGGGCTGGGGCAGAGCTGCGGCTGGGCTGGGAGAGGCCTCGGCGCAGGGGAATAGAAGCTCCAGATCTGCATCCAGGGGCGATTTTCCCAGGCTCCTTCCTCCCACACAGCGGCTCCCTCCCTTGGTTCTGGAGCTGTATCAGGCCCTTCCCGCCAAGTCCTCGTGGCTGCACGACTCAGCCCCAGGCTGGGCTGCTCCCGTCTGGGGAGCAAAAACCAGGGCAGAACCCAGGACAGACAAAGGCTTATTAGCTGCGGCCCAAGTCCCCTCCCACTAAGGACGGCTCTCAGTCTACCAGCTGCCAGAAAAGGGCTATTGAGCTGGAGGCCTGAAAAGGCCACACTTTTATGTGAGCCTGGGCAAGTCTCATCCATCTCAGAGTTAAGCTGCTGGGCCTGGAGCAAAATTTTGCAAGAGAGGTGAAGCACACCAGGATAGCAGGCCACCAGCGAGCCCGAGTACAGGAAAGAGAGGAGCCTGGTGTCTCCCCGGCCTAGCCCCAACCCCACTCCGCCTGTGCATAGGTGACCCAGCTTCCTCCCCCATGCAACCTGTCACTGGACTTGCTGACAGGAACAAAACGGACTGCTTTGAGTTCCACCTCTTTTCATTTCCTTCGCCCTCCCTCTGGAAGTGGCTTTAATGAGCAGTGAAATGGCTCAAAGGCAATCAGGAGGAGTAAAGCGCCGAGATAATTAAATTGTCTTCCCCTTTCCCAGTGGAACCTTCACGCTCAGGCCTAGCTGCCTGGAGCTGGGGTTTCCGCACCCCCGGTGGGGCTCTGCCCCCACGATGCCCAGGCCTTGTCCTCTGCTGCCTCTTCCCCACCCCCCAGGGTCTTGGAGTGTCCAGATGGAGAGGGGCAACGCCCTGGTGGTGCTGCGCAGCCTGCTCTGGCCCGGCCTCACCTTCTACCACGCTCCTCGCACCAAAAACTATGGCTACATCTACGTGGGCACCGGCGAGAAGAACCTAGACCTGCCCTTCATGCTGTAGGCGGGCCGCCCGTGGGGTGTGCAGAGTCTGAGCAGTATTTTCATAAAGGCGGTGAATCTGGTCGGTCTGTTCTGTGCTGCTTCCCTCCCACCTCCACCTCCATCTGGTGTCCAGGCTGAGGAGAGGCCCAGCTCTAAATAGAGCAAGTGGCAGAGGGCTGGAATGTGCTAACAAGAGAGAATGGTGGGAGGAAACGGCATGGGGGAGGTGACAGCCAGGAGGCCTCTGAGGAGGGCAGCTTTTTGGACTCAGAAGAGAGCTGCACGTAGGCCGGGCAGCCTAACGAAAAGCCAACGGCTGTCAACGAGGAAGGGAACCTGTGTGGCCGTGAGCTCCGCTCGGTGCGCCCACGTGGCCCACCACCAGAGCCCAGTGACTCAATGCACAGTGACTGGCCAGAAACGGGCTGAGCCCCCGCGCTCCCCAAGCAGTGAGCACACACCCAGCGGGGGAGCACAAGCCTGGTTTATAATATTCCTCTGGACAAAGGGCCAGTGCCCCAGCCCTGAGCCCAGGCCAGTCGTGAGACCACTGCAGCTGCGCAGGGTCGCCTGCCCCATCTGCCCCCAGCTCCCAGCACCGTGGTGGTGCAGGTCCCGGGCACTGGAGGAGACCTGCCACCCCCCATGCCATCTGCACTGGAGGAGCCGGGCCGCCCTGGTGGGATGGGGTGGGAGTGCAGGACGAGCTCAGGCTCTCAGGAGGCCCTGCTCTCAGTCAGTGATACAGCACCAAAGGCCTGCCCGTGTAGGAGACGTTGTCCTTCAGGAGGGGGGACCCCACAGCCATGCGAACCTTGTTCCAGCGGTGGCCTTTGTTGTAGATGGGCTTGACGGAGCGGGGAGACCAGCGGGTCAGGTACCTGTTGGGGGAGGATGGGAGGCAGCCATGAGGGCTGGCAGCCCAGGATGCGGCAGAGACCACGGGCACGGGCCCCTTGGGCTGAAGCTGCACTTAGTCAACCAAACACTTTCACCAGCTTTCCTTTCTTGAGGAGAAGGGGCTTTTCCTGGGAGCAACTGCCCAGTGTGCTGTACACAGATGGGCTGGGCTCTGGCGGCCGCATGTGTGTGTGGCCACGTGCTCGCTTGTCTTTATGAGTTGCCAGTGTGTGTGCGTGTATATCTGCTGGGGGAGGAGGCAGAGAAAGAGGCTCCTCAGAGAGCAGATCGGCCCTCTCTGGCCCAGTCGGGAGAGGAGAGGCTGATGTAAGGACTTGGAGGAATCCCTCCCTCTCCCCCACTTGGCTCACTCCGCCACCCCAACCCTCAGGGAACAAGCCTGGGCAGCCACAAACTGGCGGAGGACCCCTGACCCCTGACCCTCAAGCAGGCCATGATGGGAGCCAAGGGTGAGGGCCCATGGGTGCAGACGTAGCCCAGGTTCATGTAATACAAGCGGGGATGGGGAAAGATGGCTGCCGCCCACAGTCCTTTGGCCTCCTTTGGGGATGGCAGGGCCCTGACAGTTCCAGGAAGAGTGGCTCATGCCGGCTAAGACTGGGGTTTACTCTGTTCAGAATGAAATTTGGATCCTATCCAGAGGCCCACCCTTCGTCCTGAAAGCTCAGCCTCCGCAAGGACCAGGATCCTCCCCTGCTTCCACACTAGGTTAGGGCTCAACCCAGTGCCTCTAGAGACCCTCCTCTGAGAAGTTTTAATTAAAAAAATGAATAACGATGGCTGAAAATTTTTAGATAAGAGTGAAAAAGTTAAAAAAAAAAAAAAAAAAGAGTGAAAAAGTGACTGCTAATGTATACATTTCAACTGAGCTCCCCTGGACCTCTATCTCCTGAGTTCTGAGGAAAGGAAAGCTGTAGGGCTGCACGCCACGTGCGAGGTGGGCAGGCAAGGGCTTCCGACGACCACTGGGTGGCTGTCAGCCCCCAGCAGGGAGGTCTCTGTGCAGTGAACTGGCCCCAGAGCCACCTCTGCTGTGGCTGGTGGTGCTGGGACCTAGCAGGGCCCTATGCTGGTGTCTCCCTGGCTTCAGAGCGGGTGAGTGAAGAGGTGGGATGTGGAAGCAGGCTCCTTGGGATTGAAGATCCTGAGGCACACCAGGCTCTCCAGAGTTGCTGCCCTATTGCACTCCTCTGCCCACCCTGTCCCTCCCACCCTGGAGAGACCCTGGGAAGCTGGGCTTCGGCTGGCCCTGGGCCTAATGCCTGTGCCACAAGGAGCAGGCAGCTGCTGTGGAGGGGCTGGGGCCTCCGGTCAGCTCTCTGGGACCACCCCAGCTCTGAGAACCAAGGCTCCCTGCTAATCGAGCTCCTTCCTCCTACCTCTCTGGAAGGGGCAGGGAAGGAGATGGCACGGCTTGACGATCGTCAAGTCCCTAGTTGTAGCCAGGACTCCCTCTCCTCCCCAGGAGGGCCTTTTGCAACCCCACGAGCCCCCACACGCCATCAATCCTGCATCACACTGATGGACACTGCATATACAGGAGGGAGCCTGGCTTTGCTTCAGAGGCTGAGGGCAGGATGGATTGTGTCCTCAGGCCTGCTGCTGTTTCTTAACACGCTGGAGTGGGGGTGTGCTCAACTCCCAAATGGTCCACAGCATAGAAAGACAAGAGGAAGTTAATATGTCCTGTTCCCCCAGGACTGCTGGCAGATGGCCCAGCTGGCAGCGCAGGAGGTGCAGGTGGAGATGGGCAAGGGGCCAGGGTGCTGGCAAGGAGTCAGTGAAGACCCAGCTCTGGCCCTGCACCCCCGGCCCAGCAATCTAGAGCTGGTATCTGCCTGGCCTTCCATCCTCCATTCCTGGGTTCTGTTGGGGATCAGCCTAGGAGGTTTGCTGGGGGTGGGGGATCTTGCTTTGCTCTACCCAAAGAGTGCAGTTCTAGTGACATTAGGACAGGCTGAAGGAGGGGCCATTGATGGGAGAGAACAAGGAACACCAACATCAATTTTACAGACCTGGATCTACTCTCAGTAAGAGAGTACTGTAGATCTATGAGTATTTAGTGTGGTAATGTCAGAGACAGCTGTTTGAGTGTTAGACAGGAACCTGTTCCTACACCAGAGGGGGCCACCCTGCTCAGGCTGAAAGGCAGATTGATTGATTCTAGGATCTAAAGGCCTTTCTCTCCTGTTCCATAAAACCTCAGGATCTCATGGGATGCCATACGCAGCTGAGCAGGTTGTTAACTGTACAACTCTAGGGAGAACATTCACAATCTAGTCTACATGGATGCTGCCTTCAAGTTTTACAGTATATGATCTGATAGCTCTATACGGTGGCCCTACCCCAGAGAGCCCTCCCATTTCTATTTCTAAAGTCTCATTTTGCCCTTTAATAACCCCAGTGCTATTACTGAAAGTTTGTAGAACTGCTCTGACATTCCCATAGCAACCCAGTATGATGTCATAAACAGAGGATTAGCACATTCTAATGCCCAACCAGCAGATCTTCTTACCCTTGTTACCCATGGGCTAAGTGCCCTGCT
The DNA here is from genome assembly GCF_027580195.1 of Bos mutus. Lineage (NCBI taxonomy): Eukaryota > Metazoa > Chordata > Mammalia > Artiodactyla > Bovidae > Bos > Bos mutus. The sequence continues at coordinate 32,747,058 of NC_091639.1, read as the reverse complement.
GGGGAGGGACAAGGAAGGACGCTGAGGCTGGCAGAGGGAGAGTAACAGAGGCGTGCACAGCGGTGGGACTGATGGGGTGGTGGGGTGGCGTTCAGGCTGGAAGGGACGGAGCGCTCCAGCTTTCCTGAGCTGCAGGATGAGCTCCAGGAGCTGGCCTCCCTAGCCCAGGTCTGTGTACCTGTTGAGTCGGGGTCTGGTCTTTGGAACAAATCCTTCAGGAAGCTTGGGCCTGTGATTTGGGAGCAGACCTGAATGGAGGGAAAAGCATTTAAGAGGATGGTCTCTGCACTCCCTCTGCAGCTCTGGGGACTGAACAGAAAGCCCAAGGGGGTAGGAGGCTGGCACTGGGGGGTGAGTATAATGCAGTCTCTGGACACACACTGCCCTTTTAGGAGGGGCTTGGAGGTGTGGAAGGTGTAATGGTGCCCACAGCCCCCTGCCCCCTCTGCCCGAGGGCCCTTTACCTGCTCGGTGGGCCATCTTCACACACTCCTCTATCTTGCGGTGCTCTTCCTGGCACAGCCCAGTGATGCTCCGGGGCAGCATGCCCCCATGTGGCCGGATGAACTGACTGAGCAACAGAACATCCTAGTGGAAACGGAAACAGGAGAGGAGGATCGTGTGGATGGGTGCTGGCTGCCAGGGAGCCAGGGCCAAGTGGCCTGCAGGGTAGGCTGTTGTGGCTGGCATTGTAAGGGGCTGACACCACCCTGAGAAGCGACCTGAGACCATTCCCTCCACACAGAGCTCTGCACTCAGGCCCGCTGCCTCCACTGCAACAAGTTCAATCCCAACTTAGCAAGATTTCCTGGCCCCGTTACCAACCCCAAGAGTTCTCAGCTCCTCTATGAGACAGTCTTCCGACAGACCTGGTGAGAGAAGGGGAACTTTTCAAGAAGGTTAACAAGCTATCATGCACCCACAGTATCTCTCCTGGTGATGAAAGTGTGTTATCCTCTTTGGGTGACGTAGGGGGTATGTTATGTATTTACACACAGGAGGAAAGACCTGTACCATTTCCGCCCCCAAAGTCTACATATGACAGGCTACACACCACAGCCCAGAAGACATGCAGAGAGCCCCTCCACCTTCTGCCATGCCCTCTGAACGAAGCGCCAGGCAGCAATAAGCTGAGGAGGATGAGGTCAAGTTGTAAAGTTAAATCCCACATCTTCTACACCCCCTGTCCCCAGATGTGAATGGATTCCTGGGCTTCCTTTGAACCATCAGACTGCTTTGGATGAGTCAAGGAAATAATGATAAACAAAGCCAGCATCCAGAGAGACCAAGTCCACTCCCAACTCTCACAGGATGGCAGGGGTTAAAGAAAAAGTCTCCCACACCACCCCCAGGGGCCTGATATGCCTGTCTCCACAGTCCTGGTCCTCACACGATTCGCTGCCCTGGCAGGCGCCTCGCTGTATAACTGTAGATTTGCTTTAATCACTGGTCAGCTCCTGGGGGACCCAGGCCCCCAATTCCCACCCCTGTAATCCTCAGAATCTGATGAAAAGAACTTGGACTGGATTATCTGGGGATAATACACGGGGCTCACAGCCCCAGCACTGCCCCCACTGCAGGCTGCCAAGGAGGCTGACAGCTCTCTGCAGCTTAGAGTGGCGCTGTCCTGAGCAGAAAGGGGTGAAAAGGAAAACAACTTCTCCGGCCTTTACCTTGGAGGGGATTGGATTTCTTCTGCTTCATAAACAGAGCCAAGTCCATTTCCTGGAAACGGCTGGTAGGAAGAGTACCCCGCAGTGGTCACGCAGGTGTGGGTTCCCCTCCCCATCCACAGCTGGGATTCTAGGTATGGCCAGGACCCTACAAACTTCCATGTCAAAGAAGCTGAGAGCACTGCCTGTGGCCTGCAAGTTCCCTGTTACTCCAAGTGGCCATCAGCAAAAGGGCGGGGACAGGGTGAAAGAACACCTCCACCCCCGACCCTGGGGTGGCGTGAGGCCAAGGCTCCCAGCCCAGGAGATTAGTTGAGTTGTTCTGTTCAGATCCCATGGGCATGTGGCCTTTCCTGCTCTCACCACCTGACCGGGATCTCTGCCCTTAGTCATCCCATTCCACAGAGGGGTACAGGGACAACGTGCAGGTCAAACTGGCCCAAAGCCTGCATCACCTGAAACCTAAAAATAGGGTGCTTAATGTCACCAGAACTCTGAAGGACAAATATGTATTTCTCCAGGGCTGTGTCCATCCCCCAGGCCTGCCCCATCTCTAGACATGATGCAGAACAGCAGCTGGGACTGGCGGCTCTGCCTGGGTTTCATACCCCAGAGTGCATCCCAGCTCTGCTACTTTCTAGCTGTGTGATCTGAGGCGGGTGCATTAACTTTGCCATGCCTCAAATTGCCTCCTCTGTAAAACAAGGATGAAAACAGTACCTACTTCACCGGGATATTGTGGAAACAAAGTGAATTATGCCCCTACTGTTGTTTGCCCTCATCATCTCTCCGTGAAACGACAGCTCTAGAAGAGCTACAGCAGACAGGGGTTCCTGTAGCTCCAGTGTGGGAAGAGAGTGAAGTGTCCCCAGATCACAGCGAGGACTCTCAAGACACGCCCTCGTTACACAAGGAGGAAAACCAAACCCAGACTCTGATTCTATCCCTTGGGAACACAGCCCTACGAGACTGGGCTCTAGGGCCCTGGTGGTCTGAGCTGCCTGCAACCAGACCAGGAACTGAGTCAGGGACTCTCCACCCTGGCTGCACATTAGAATCACCTGGGGAGCTTTAAAAAATAATGATGGCTGGGCTCCATCCCAGGCCAGCAGAATCATCTAGGCGTGGGGTCTGAGCATTTTTAAAGCTCCCCTGGGACTCATGTATGGCCAGCGTTGAGAGCCGCTGGACACAATGCTTCTGTCTTGGTGGCTCCATGAGATGCCTGTTAAGCCCACGGGGAACAGAAGCTCTGAGACGCGCAGACTCACCTCATAGCTATACTTATGCTTCAGGTTCCAGCGGCAGATGGGGCATTGGCCGGAGGGGTTGGGGGGATTTGGACTTTCCTTGGGAGTCCCTGTGATTCGGCCTTCAATCTAGGAGGCAGAGAAAGAGAGCTGATGAGGGGGGAGAGTTGTGTGGAGACCCTGATCCTTGAGGAACCCCCAAAAGCTGGTGAAGCTTCCTCTCTAGGGGTCTCGGGGGAGCAGCTAATGGGCCTCTCTGCCTGAACACAGCTGCTGGACACTGGGTCTCAGGTGGCCACAGAGCTGGGCTTGGTGACCTGTGAGGGTAACAGAAACTGAACTTAATGCTGGTGGCAAGAGAAGAGGTGTGTTGTATCTGCTGAGTGCTAGCTTTCCATCCTCAAAAAGACAAAAGCTCCAGAACTTTATGCTTCCTTCTCCCTGCTTTGGGAAAAAGTAATCCATGCACATGGTAAAAAGTTTCAAACTGCACAGGGATGTGGAGTCCAGAGGAAGTCTCACCCCTTATCCCGCATATCGTTCTTAGCAGAAACTGCAGTTTCCAGCTCTAACAGAGGTAAGTGTACACCAGTGATTCTCAACCAGGCACGATTTGGCCTCCCAGGGGACACCAGACAAGGAAACAATTCTGATGGTCGCCACGGGGGTGGGGTGGGGTGGGGTGGGGTGGGGATGGGTCCCTAGCCCCTAGCAGGGAAGCTGCTAATAAGCATCCTATGACAGACAGGACAGGCCCCCACAGCAGAGAACCAGCCCGTCTAGAACACCAGCAGTGCTGGGCTAAAAAACCTGGTCTAGGCCTACACGAGCAGACAACTGTGTGCATGCCCCTCCTCCCTCTAAAAACACAGAGCAGGGGACACAGTCCCCTGGCTGCCTCCTCTCAGCACTCTGGATGCCACCTTTCACACCCCACTTGGGCCACGTGTGAAGTGACCTCCGCCATGGCTGCTGTGTCCTGTGACACAGCCTTGGAGAGACTAAGCGCAATAAACCAGTGACCTGGGCGTCAGCTCCAATTGCAGGAGGGGGAGGTTAGACAGCCTTGCTGATTGAGGCCACGGATTATGAGAGTGAGGCTGGGCCAGGTCTGAGAGGCTTTGGGAGGGAAGCAACTCTCCCAGGGGAGAAGTGGCAAAAGGCAAAGGAGCTGGCTGCGCAGGGTGCTGTTACTACTGCCTTTCCGGCAATGCCACCCCAGCGATGCCAGAAATGGAGCCAAGAGCTCGGGAAAATGGGCAGATGTATGGAAGGTCTTGGGAGGGGGTCAAAGTGGGCCTGGGCAGGGAGAGCTAACATTTACACACTCCCCACTACAGGCCTGGCTCTGTGCTGGTAATGGTCCACATGGATCATCTAACTCCACAGCCTAGTGAGGGCAGATTCATGATCTTATTTTACTGATGAAGAAGTGAGACTCTGGACAATGAGTAACACCCAAAGTCAGCCATGGCACTGCCTCTTCAGGCATGGCTAGGCTCCCTCCCCAAGGGCTCTCATGGGACCACATGCCTCTGAGTTCGTTCCACAAATAGCAAATTCATGCCCCGCAGGAAAAACACTCTGCACACACAGAAATCCAATGAGTTTCTCTCCACCAGCATGGAGTTTACAGGGTGAACACTTGTTTCAGTCTGGGATAAGCGAACTATTCTTAAAGGGATGGGAGTCCCTTGAAAGAACTGCCTTGAGGTCTTAACCTCAAGTACAAAGATTGAGGGGGAGCCTTCTGGGGAAGACCCAAAGAGGGAACCCTAAGGGCTTGTCCTGGGGATAAGAAGGCCTTGGGGAGGGCCGTGCATGGCTAGCTGCCAGAGGGTTAAATCCCTGGTTGACATGGAAGCCACAGAGGCTTCTGGGAACTCTGTGGAGTGGTTGAGGATTTCTTGGGAGGCACAGAAGGCCATGTGAAAACAACGTTGTCTTTTAGGGATTATAGGATAATCTAGGCCCCATGACTCCCTGAGGAAGGGAGGTGAGATGGGCCCAGTGTGGGTGGGGGTTGGGGGAGGAGTAGAAGGAGTGAAAAGCCGTCTAGCTTTCTCACCACCAGATGAGCTGGGGCGCCAGTTATGAGCCCAGGGCCCAGAAAGTGTCCCCTTCGCACTGCCTCACTGAAGGCGTAGCTTAGTCATTCTAGGCAGAAAGGAAAGAGACAGATCCAGGCTCCTGGCCCCGGGTCAACTTACTCTCTCTAGCCTTGCCATTGCCTTAGTTTCCCCTTTGGAAAACTGACTTATCGCCACCAAAAAACACAGCAGCAAATACTTCTGAGCCCGTGTCATACAAAAGGCCACTCTAATCAAGTAACAGACGCTTCAGTCCAACACAGCGACTGTTCCTGATTAACCACACTCCCGCACACGGGTTAAAAATAGGGGATGCGGGATTTATGGTCACAGAGGGAGCAGATCCTGAGGTCAGTCCAGTTGGGGCTCCTACCCTCTCTCAGAGGAGCAGCCAGGCAGCTCCAAGTGGTACAGAGATTAGAAGTGGCCAGCTCGACAATACTTACTATAGTCGTCTTCCCTTCTTGGATCTCCACCACTACAGAGATAAAGGGGAAAAATTAGGTCAGCCATTTAATAAGGAACAGGGAGTTTTAAATAATAGCTCAAACCTTACACACGAAGGAAGATGAAGCGCTCTGTCTGCACCTGCCACGGCCCCCACTCGGAAGTGTGCAGGATTTGCTGCCCAGGGCCAGGCTCTGTGCCCTGCAGGCTGTGCACAGCAGTGCTAAGTCGCTTCAGTCATGTCCGACTCTTTGCAGCCCCATGGACTGTTGCCCACCAGGCTCCTCTGTCCATGGGGATTCTCCAAGCAAGAATACTGGAGTGGGTTGCCATTTCTCCTCCAGGGGACCTTCCTGACGCAGGGACTGAACCCATGTCTCCTGTGGCTCCTGCACTGCATGCAGATTCTTTACTGCTGAGCCACTGGGGAAGCCCATAACGTAGGGGCTTCTGCAAAGCAGGAGACCCCAATTTGATTCCTGGGTTGGGAAGATCTGCTGGAGAAGGGATAGGCTACCCACTCCAGTATTCTTGGGCTTCCCTGGTGGCTCAGCTGGTAAAGAATCCGCCTGCAATGTGGGAGACCTGGGTTCGATCCCTGGGTTGGGAAGATCCCCTGGAGAAGGGAAAGGCTACCTACCCACTCTAGCATTCTGACCTGGAGAATTCTATGGACTGTATAGTCCATGGGGTCACAAAGAGTCAGACACGACTGAGTAACTTGCACTCTCACTTCTCCTGCAGGCTGGGTGGGGGCAAATCCAGATACCCATATCATATCACCTCTCTGAGATTAAGGGTCTTCCCACTGTTTCTGCCTTTCTAAGCCAAGATTTATCTTGGTTCCATCCAAGGTACTTGGCAAGATCTTGCCCTATTGTGGCTAGCAATCATGGCTTAAGAGCTGAGGGGTTGGGGGTGGACAGAGGCCATAAAAAGACCTTCAAAAGTACCCATTGTATGTGTTCTCTCATGAAGAGAAACCAGACAAATGTGGTTCCTGACCTTGACCAGTCTGAATCTAAGATGCAGCACCCAGGGGCCCCACAATGGGTAATAATGAGATCAATTCACTCTGAGAACATCTTGAGAGCCTTGTGTTAAAAACCTGTACAAAGGCAGCTATCTCTCCTCCCTGCAGGGATGCATTTTGTTATCCACACTGGAGAGGGAAGAGTGACAGGAACGATGGGCCTGCAGGTACGGGGTTGGGGTCAGGGCAGAATTTCAAAAAGAGGACTGCAGAGTCATCCTGAGAGGGACTCCCTCAGCTCTTCGCCTATTTAGGAGTGAGGCAGTCAGAAAAGAACTCAAGGGCAAAACAATTTCATTGCATGCATGTCAGGCTGTACTTATGTCCTCTTATTTAACCAGGATGCAGAAAGACAACTTCAACAATATCCTAAGGGAGAACCAAGCTCATAACCCACATTTGGCAAATAAAATCAAACAGAAGGTTCTTGGAGATTCTCACATGGTCGCCCAGTTTCTTCAGAAACAGAGAAGCCGTGGCTTTCAGCACAGGAACTGGCACACTGCAGATGCTCCATAAATGCTAGGGAGCAAAATGCTGGTCGTGATGCCCTTCTGACTGCTAATTACTGTAATAGAAAATGTGAGTGCACACAGCTATAGCTAGGCTGAAAATTGTCTCCCCAAATGCTAAAACCATATTTTAACAGCAGCTTGGCTACCACAATTAGTTCTACTCAGCTCTGGTCAAGGAAAGAAGCAGTACAGATTAGAAAGAACCTAAGGTTAACTTTGTGAATCTAATGAAAGTTACGGACCTCGCCCTAGAAACATGTCTCTCGGTGTACACACAATTAGACATGGATTACAAGAAGCTCGCAGACCCCTGCAGCTATGTACCTAAATGGTAAGACTGGTTTTCCCTCAGTGGTGGCAGGAGGTGATTTTCTAAAGTTTCTAAAATAAACATGTACTTCTTTTGCAATAAAAAATATGCAGTAAAAACACAGAGGCTAAGGGAAAAAAAGTGAGGCAATTCGAACCCACCCGGAGGCCCACGGCAGCATCTGTGATCACTGAGCTCTGTGACTGACACCAAACTGGACCCAGACTGCCTGGAACTATCCCCCATTCGTTTTCTGGGCATGGCCATTCATAAAGACCCATTACTCCAAACAACCAAACTGAGAGCCCTTCAACTGCGACTCCACACACACAAGGGAGTGACAACTGGCCAGAAAGGCCCCGAGGCTTTCTCCAGAGAACACTACAGTTACTAATCAACTCAAAGACAAACTAAGCTCTCCCTAAGAGAAAATGCGTCACCCCATGCACGGATCTACTTGTTCCCAAGAAGCCAGCCTAAACGGGATGTGGGTGAGACTCAACCTGGTACTCAGTCTGGAGGCCAGCATGTCTGCAGGGGGATGGTCACTGCGCTGCGTCAGCTTACAAGAGCATCGGGGCAGGAGGGCCGAGCCCTAGCCCAGCTGGGCACCCAGGAAACTTTGCAAATCTGCAAAAACCAAGCTGGAAGAGGGACGGAGGGTGACCCAGTCTGAGCAATGGCAGGTGAGGGGGGCAGCACAGGTTTTTATGAATCCCAATAGGAAACAAAAGGAGACCTACTCCGGAATCACTTGAGTCGGCGTGAGATCAGTGCCCTGAAGTGAAGCGGACCAACATGTGCTTCCCCTCTCCGTGGAGGCACTTGGGTCCTAACCATGAGGTAAACAAGTCGAGCAAAACACACATCACTCCTGGCAAAGAACCAAACCCTGAAGTCATCCCACTGGCCCCTGGAAGAGAGATCAAAGTCCATGGCAAGCTCCACTATTCATAAGCTCCCCACACAGCAACTCTGAGCCAGTGAATCATCTCACTATAAGTTAGCGGGTAAAACAATAGGCAGATGCTTATCTCATAGAGATGATTTGTCAAACAAGGAGGAATGACTTGAGAACTCATATGGAACTGAGACTGATCAGGGCAGTATCTCAGTGCAGGGGCTGAGGGCCCACTGGAGCCTGAAGCCCTAGTAGATTTCAGGCCTCTCAAAACAGAGATAGGAATCAAAACAGTATTGCTTTTCAGCATGCATACAAAAACATGTCAAAACCAAACAAAACCTGAGATCCATTTTGTCCCTGGCCTCCTCTCCATTCAAGAGAAGTGGGGGTGGTTAAGAAAAGCTGGACTAACAGGAGACCATTAGTCACTGACTGAAAACTTGTTTAGAAAAAGATGGAATTGCCCTTGTGTTCTGAGATCTGGCTGGATTAAGTAAACTAAAGAAGCAGTTTTCTAAACCAAGATTAAGGGCCAAGATCTTACACATCAAATAATCTGTGCCACAGGAGGCAAGGCATTTGCTGAGCAACCGTGGAGTGTACGACTGGGCTCCACCCACTGTGGAGAGCTCCCCCCTAAGAGGAGACACAGGCTTTGCCCTAGAGGAGAAAAGAGAACTAAACCAAGCATGGGAACTTCACTCTAATAAAGTCCATGCCTCATAAAGAGGTCCTTTGAGTACTTTAGTAAATACTCGCCTAGGATGGAGTCCAAGATAACTGAATTGTAAGTCTAGAGCAAACAGCATCACGGTGAGATTGCAGTGAGGCAAAAAGACCTTGATGGCCACACAGACAGAGAGAACTGTGGCGGGATAAAGGCCCACCTGTTTAGTAAAGAAGGAAGTGAGGGGAGATGAATGACAAGGGCTGGAGGGAACTGCTGCAGGAAGTGCCCAGAGGACCGACGTCCTTCTTGGAAAGGCTCCATGGAAAGCGAGTCCCAAGCAGAGCACAAAGGGATGGAGTAACTGAATGGCAAGGTGGCTACAGGGCAGCACCAACAATCTTACATAGCATGCTTGGCAAGTGTGGCCATTCACTGCTTTTCTCAAACCCCTTCCTCCCTCAAGTACTGCTCCCTTCTGCTCATCTTTAACTCCGCCACAAAAGTTTTCTGATTCTCTCACCACCTACCCTTTCCTTTTCCCTTGGACCTGAGGGAACTTCCCTCTGCACTATCCTTCAAACGAGGAGTCTCACTGCTACACAAAAATCTCTTTCCACTAGCAGGTTACTCTGGACCACGTCTTTTGAATTCTTTAAAGCCCCCAACTTGCTCACTTCTATCTCAAAGCTTTTAGTTACAGGGCTGTCCATCCTGCAAGGCACATCCTTTTCTGAAATGCTAGGTCCTCCAGAAAGCTCCCTTAGCTAACTGGAAAAGAAGAAAAACATTCCCTTCAGCTTTTACTTCTTTCAACACACTCTGCTCTGAGGATCTGCCAGATCATTATTGTTCATTTAGAAAGTCATATGTGTTTATTACTCTTGTTTTAAACGCTTTCCTTCACAAGGGCTCTAAGAGTGACAAGGCAGGAACAAGGTCTTATCTCTGCTAGGTCTCACGGTGTCAATCATGAAATCAACTCCAGCAAGTTAACTGATAACAGCTTTTAGGGAAGGAGGGAGCCGCCAGGAAGCCCTGCCGTGGAGTCCCAAGGTGGTGTCACTGGTGGAGAGGGAAGATTGCTGGCCCTACTCTGACTCCAGCACTTACTAGCTGTGTGATGCTGGGCACAGCTACTGAACACCTCTGGACCAGATTTCTTCATTTGTAAAAATGCCAGAAATATCCACCTTTAAAGGTTGTTGAGAAGACTGAAAAGTGTATGTGGAAAACCTAGCAGAGTGCTTGCAGCAAGCACTTAGTAAACCACTATTTCCATTTTTTGCCTTCCCTTAAGTCTTGCTTCTTCCATAATCATCTTTTTTGGTTCTGTATGTCCTTCTGGTCAAAGATCAGACCAGGCTTTCTCAACAGCAGCAGGACTGGTATTTCAGGCCAGGCGGTTCTTTGTTGTGGGGGGCTGTCCTGTGCACAGGAAGATGCTTAGCAGCATCCCTGGCTTCTACCACCACACATCAGGAGCACCAGCTGTGACGACCAAAAATGTCTCTGGACATTGCCAAGTGTTCCTGAGAGAACAAACTGCCCTTGACTGAGAATCACTGCTTCATGCAGAGAGCTTCTACAGGCAGGAGCAGTAGTGCTGAGTGCCCAAGAACTCTGACTAAAATTAGAGTACTATCGTATCAGAAAAGTAGAAATGCTTGAATGTCTTCAGCAAGACGCCAGCTCCCTCTCTGTGACTTTAAATTCTATGTATACAATCAGTTCAGTTCAGTCGCTCAGTAGTGTCCAACTCTTTGCGACCCCATGAATTGCAGCACTCCAGGCCTCCCTGCCCATCACCAACTCCCGGAGTTTACCCAAACTCATGTCCATTGAGTTGGTGATGCCATCCAGCCATCTCATCCTCTGTCGTCCCCTTCTCCTCCTGCCCCCAATCCCTCCCAGCATCAGGGTCTTTTCCAAATGTATACAATATTATTCCTCAAATATACCAGCCAGGACCAGTCAAAATTAGCTATATGTGTAATTCTTTTAGCTTTACACATAATGGATAGAATATCAAGAGAAAGTTGTTGGTGTTGTTTTTAATTTAAAGGCTTTGGAGATAGGTGGTTCTCAAGAAAAGTATAAGCTAAGCTAATGCCTTCAAGTAAGATCACATCAATTCAATTATTTGGCTTTTAGGTCTGACAGTAACACAGAGAAGCTACCAGGTATTCATGGTGAGGAAGACTTGAAATATTCATCTCATCATATAGCCATCTCTCCAACTGAAAAATTCAAATCTCAAATATTCCTTTGTTAAAAAGACAAAACTATTCCTTTTGCTTATCCTCTGGGAACATGGCAAAGAACTGTTTTCAACTTTTAATTTAGAAATGGATATGTGCATTGTAGTTGTTAATGTTTGACACTTGGTAGATGTCATCAAAAATGTTACAGGCATGGAATTCCCTGGTGGCCCAGTGTTTAGGGCTCTGTGCTTTCACTGCAAAGAATCCAAGTTTGATCCCTGGTTGGGGAACTAAGATCCCACAAGCCAAGTGGAGTGGCCAAAAAAAAAAAAAAAAAAAAGCTATGTGCATATGCCTATTTTACAGCATAGGAACACATGAAACAACTTTCCAAGTCCTTTTTACCATCAGCGTGATCTCTTTGGCGTCTTTCTTTATCAATGCATTAGTTCATCTAACGATAAGGAGGCAGTACCTGGATTTTGTTTTTCTTTCTAGCAAATGTTCCATCTTCCCTTCATAGCTAAATTCTTCAAACACCTATTTCTATTTCTTCATTAATTATCTCTTTAATTTTCCCAAACTGGGTTCCTTATCTGCCATTCTACTGAAAACTTACAAAAGACTTTTTCTGAGACAAATCCAATGCTCCCCTTCTTAGGCTTTTTTTTTTTTTTTGGACTTTTATTCTTCCCCTGGTAAAATAATCACCATTTTTCCCTGGATATATCTCAGCTTTAGTTAAAGGATATGCTACTCCAGATCTTAAACACACACACACACACACACACACACACACACACACACACAAAACCACTTCTTTGCACATCACTTATCCTTTCCTGCTTCCAGCAGTGCACAAAGGAAGGTTATGTACTGAAAAGAACTTTCCATTTTCCGCCAGATTCCATCCTTTTATGAGCCTATTAAAGACACACCCCCTTCAGGAAAACTTCCAATTCAGTTTGCTGTTTCCAGTAACCAAATCTCTCTGAACATATGCTTAGTCGCTAAGTCATGTCCATCTCTTTTAGGATCCCGTGGACTGTACCCACCAGGCTCCTCTGTGCATAGGATTTTTCAAGCAAGAATACTGGAGCGGGTTGCTATTTCCTTCTCCAGGGAATCTTCCCAGACCCGGGGATCAAACCCGTGTCTCCTGCATTTCAGGATTCTTTACCCGCTGAGCCATCGAGGAAGCCTCAAATACCTAATACCTAAATTGTATTCATTGGAGAGTATTGAATCATCTCATTAGAACCTAACTTCTCAGGAACCCCTTGACAGTTTGAAGTATAGCACTTCGCCTTCAGTAAGCTCTCAGTTCAATGTCAGGCTGCCTTTCCAGACTAAATGAAAAGCAAAACCACCATCCAGGATATGCCTGTTTCAGCTGTTCAATGGCTTTTCCACATTGCCTTCCACCTCTTAGACTAAGGGTTAGGGCAGTGAAAGCTGCCATCAGATTACAGCATTTCAGATGAGAAACTGGAAAAGGAGGCCCAGAGGAGGGTATCCAGCTGACCTTCCTTGATAGCGCAATAATTCTTTAGTGAAGGAGGCGGCGGTTCGAAGAATATGGAATAGAGAATTAACATCCAGTGCCTATGTGCGTAGGCGCTAAGTCGCTTCAGTCGTGTCCGACTCTTTGTGACCCTATGGACTGTAGCCTGCCAGGCTCCTCCGTCCATAGGATTCTCCAGGCAAGAGTACTGAATTGTCATACCTTCTTCCAGGGGATCTTCCCGATGCAGGGATCGAACCCATGTCTCTTATGTCTCTTGCATTGCCAGGCCCTTAACAAAAAACTTTTCTGAACCCTAGAACAAGTTTCTATTCTGCTCCTAAATAAGCAAGGCTTTCTCTCCGATCTTCACCCCCCTCGCCCCACTCCCCGCCACCACCCATGAGGACACTCACGATGGGTGAGAGATCAAGGAAATAGCATCAGGGTTCCGAAGAAAACTGCTAGCATTCCCGGAGCGCAAACATCTCCGACGTTTCAGAATCGCGCTAAGGAAAGGGAGGGAGGGACGCATGGGGGCAGAAAGAACCAGCCTTCGTTTCTTCTCTTCAACCCTAGGAGGTCACCAGGACCCAGCACTCACCTTCCCTGAACCCGCGGGCTGGTGGCCTAGCCCAGCTGGTCACGGTCGGGCCTGTCAACAGCCCTCTGAGAAACCGTCCACAGCCGGACACCAGCACATTGAGGGCCACCATCTTGAAAACTATCGCTGACCTCTTGTGCACTTCCGCTTCCGGAATGGGGCGCGCGCGCAGCCGCAGTAGTGGGCAGGAAGAGTGAGTCTTGTGAGCGTCTAGCTCCGTCACTCTTGTCAGTTACTTCGATTTCCTCACCTCTCCAGCTCTGAGCAAAGCAGAGTTAATGTGTGAAGCCTGTGCTTCATTTTGAGAGGCTGGGGAGGTTTTTAGCTCCTGTCTGCCAGTCCTCGAAGTCTCCAGGGTCGCTTTCGTTCCCTGGCGGACTTCTGTAAAATTACATGCACTATCTTTATTTCTTTAAAACTTTTTCTTTACAAGTGAGATGTGGATTTTCAGCTCCTTGAGGCTGCGCCTAAGTCTGTACCATAGAAGTTGAAATGGTTAGGACAATGATTCTGGAACATCAGGTATCCCACAGATCTAGGATAGAATACTCGCGCCCCAATCGCACCCTACCCCCGCCCCAGGGTCCCCAAGCTGCGCTCCCCTCACCAAGGGGTCTTTCATTCTGGTAACTTGACGCTGACCTTTTGCCCCAAATCCTGAAAGATGATGCTGTGAAAGTGCTGCACTCAATATGCCAGCAAATTTGGAAAACTCAGCAGTGGCCACAGGACTGGAAAAGGTAAGTTTTCATTCCAATCCCAAAGAAAGGCAATGCCAAAGAATGCTCAAACTACCGCACAATTGCAGTCATCTCACACGCAAGTAACGTAATGCTTGAAATTCTCCAAGCCACGCTTCAGCAGTACGTGAACCATGAACTTCCAGATGTTCAAGCTGGTTTTAGAAAAGGCAGAGGAACCAGAGATCAAATTGCCAACACCCACTGGATCATCAAAAATGCAAGAGAGTTCCAGAAAAACATCTATTTCTGCTTTATTGACTATGCCAAAGCCTTTAACTGTATGGATCACAATAAACTGGAAAATTCTGAAGGAGATGGGAATACCAGACCACCTGACCTGCCTCTTGAGAAACCTGTACACAGGTCAGGAAGCAACAGTTCAAACTGGACATGGAACAACAGACTGGTTCCAAATAGGAAAAGGAGTACGTCAAGGCTGTATATTGTCACCCTGCTTATTTAACTTATATGCAGAGTACATCATGAGAAATGCTGGGCTGGAAGAAGCACAAGCTGGAATCAAGATTGCCGGGAGAAATATCAATAACCTCAGATATGCAGATGACACCACCCTTAGGGCAGAAAGTGAAGAAGAACTAAAGAGCCTCTTGATGAAAGTGAAAGAGGAGAGTGAAAAAGTTGGCCTAAAGCTCAACATTCAGAAAACTAAAATCATGGCATCCGGTCCCATCACTTCATGGCAAATAGATGGGGAAACAGTGGAAACAGTGGCTGACTTTATTTTTCTGGGCTCCAAAATCACTGCAGATGGTGACTGCAGCCATGAAATTAAGAGACACTTACTCCTTGGAAGGAAAGTTATGACCAATCTAGATAGCATATTGAAAAGCAGAGACATTACTTTGCCAACAAAGGTCCGTCTAGTCAAGGCTATGGTTTTTCCAGTGGTCATGTATGGATGTGAGAGTTGGACTGTGAAGAAAACTGAGTGCTAAAGAGTTGATGCTTTTGAACTGTGGTGTTGGAGAAGACTCTTGAGAGTCCCTTGGACTGCAAGGAGATCTAACCAGTCCATCCTAAAAGAGATCAGTCCTGGGTGTTCATTGGAAGGACTGATGTTGAAGCTGAAACTCCAGTACTTTGGCCACCTCATGTGAAGAGTTGACTCATTGGAAAAGACTCTGATGCTGGGAGGGATCGGGGGCAGGAGAAAAAGGGGACGACAGAGGAAGAGATGGTTGGATGACATCACTGACTCAATGGACATGGGTTTGGGTGGACTCTGGGAGTTGGTGATGGACAGGGAGGCCTGATGTGCTGCAGTTCATGGGGTCACAAAGAGTCGCACACGACTGAGCAGCTGAACTGAACTGAACTGAAACTTATTTCTCAGGGCTCAGCTCAAACTTCACTTCCACATTAGTCTTCCTTAACCTCCCTGTCATTGGTTCTCTGCACCAGATATCTCTCCATCTCAGTTGTTGTTTTCTTAGTTAAGTCGTGTCCGACTATTTGACAACATGGACTGTAGTCTTCCAGGTTACTCTATCCATGGGATCACCCAGGCAAGAATACTGGAATGGGTTGCTGTTTCCTTCTCCAGGGGACCTTCACAGACTGGGGATTGACAGGTGGATTCTTTACCACGGAGCCACCAGGGAAGCCCCCTCCATCTTAGTACCCTGTTCAATTATAGTTTTGTATCAATTTGTGTAATATGTGTCTCCCCACCAAACTGTAAGCTCTGTGAAGGCAAGGACATTGGTTTTGTTGTTGACTCTCATGTCTCCAGCATTTAGTACAGTGCTTGACACATAATGAGTGCAATATATATTTGTTGAGTGAATAAGTAGGACCTATTTTCTGCGGCTTTTGTAAAGGTTAGATGAAATAAAAACATAAGTGCTCAATAACCATAATTTATTAATAAGGCAGTTATTGAGATGACTGTGTGCTAGGTACTTTTCACAAGTTTGACATACTTGTCCAGTAATGAAACTTATAGTACCAAAAAGGAAGCTCAGTTTTCTATCTTTTGGATTTGCAGGATGAACAGAATATTCCTCTAGAGCTGTATAAGAAAGGAAAGCCATTTACACCTCAGTTCTTCCACATGGTGGTTAGAATATTATTCTCCACACTTGAAGGGGGATTTTCTAGTTATCCTAGTCTGATTCATACATGGGGAAATAAGGCTTATTAAAAGGCAGAGCACGCTCTCTGATGAGGGGAGGGAAGGAGTCAGTCTTCCAGTTAGGACTCTCACACTGGTGGACTAAGATGATGCAGAGCAGCTGCTGTATGGGGTACTTGAGTGGTATCAACTAAGAGGAAAGAAGGGAAAATGTGGCGCTGGGTTTCCTTAAAACGTCACATTCAGAAAAGACAGGTCCCAGGAAGGAGGAACTTGAGAGAATGGTCAATCTAGGAGGTGAGACAGACACATGGATTAGGAGTGGAGCAGAGAGTTTGGTGCTGTGGTGTTGGAGAAGACTCTTGAGAGTCCCTTGGACTGCAAGGAGATCCAACCAGTCCATTCTAAAGGAGATCAGCCCTGGGTGTTCTTTGGAAGGAATGATGCTAAAGCTGAAACTCCAGTATTTTGGCCACCTCATGCAAAGGGTTGACTCATTGGAAAAGACTCTGATGCTGGGAGGGATTGGGGGCAGGAGGAGAAGGGCACGACAGAGGATGAGATGGCTGGATGGCATCGCTGACTCGATGGACATGAGTCTGAGTGAACTCCGGGAGTTGGTGATGGACAGGGAGGCCTGGCGTGCTGTGATTCATGGGGTCGCAAAGAGTTGGACACAACTGAGCGACTGAACTGAACTGACAGAGTTTGGTGGTGTATATGTCTAGGTGTTCTAGCCAGGGCAGGAAGTCCTCAGCTGTCCTGGTAGCTTCTACTTTCCTTCTGTACAGATGACCTTGAACCGTTCCTGCTTGTACCACACCCCGTGTTTCTTTACGAGTCCCCAACTTCTGGGGATCAACTGGGACCAAGGCAGTAACAGAGCCCCATTCAGGGTTTGTTTTGGACACAGTGATTCAAAAGATTTGAGTATTAACCCTCTCTTTGTTATCATATCCTAATTTAATCAAAGTTTATTAAAAAAATAAACTTGTATTTTCTACAATAAGTAACATGTGGTTATTGTAAAAAATGAAACAATGAAGAGAAAATAAATAGCCATAATCCAGACATAAGCATTATTTGCATTTAGCAAAATGAAATAATACTGTGTGTTTCCTTTGTCTTGTAATGTCTTCTTTTTTTGATTAATCTTTGGCTGCGCTGGGTCTCTGTTTCTTTTTGAGTGGGCTGTTATCTAGTTTCAGTGAGTGGGGTCTAATCTTTATTGTGTTATGAGGGCTTCTCTTTGTGGTGCTTCTCTTGTTGCAAAGCACAGGCTCTAAGCACACAAGTTCAGCAGTTTGGCACATGGACTTAATTGCTCCTTGGCATATGGAATCTTCCCAGAGTAGAAATCAAATCTGGGTCCCCTACATTGGCAGGCAAATTGTTATCCACTGCACTACCATGGAAGTCCATATTTATTTATTTCACTGTGCTGGGTCTTAGTTGCAGTATGTGGACTCTAGTTCCCTGACCAGGGATTGAACCCGGGCCTCCTGCATTGGGAGCACAAAGTCTTAAGTACTGGACCACCAGGGAAGTCCCTTATTTTTTGTGAATCCATTTGTAATTAGTCTCTATGTGAAAAAAGAATTTTGTGAGACCAGATTTTGCTAAGAGACTAGGCTTTACCTAAAAAAAGTTGTTATTGAAGAAAGTATACAAGTTATCTACAATTGATGAATTTCCACACAGGGAACACATTACTCACACCAACAAGTAGAACATTACTAGCATTCTCCTAGTGTCCCCTTACAGACGCTACTCCCTACCCCTCACCAAGGTAATCATTATCCTGACTTTTAACACCATAAATATTTTTCCCCCTGCATTTGAACTTTATAGAAATTGAATCTCATGTAGCATGTACTCTTTTGCATCTACTTTAATCTGCTCACCAATGTCAGGTTTGTGAGATTCACCCACATTTTTATTATACATTGTCATCATCATCCATTCTTATTGCATATAATGTTCCATTGTGATTATGCTACAATTTACTTATCCTTTCTTTTGTTGATAAGGTTTAGATAATTTCCAGTTGGGACTGTTACAAATAGTGATGTGATACACATTCTTCTATATGAGTTTTGGTGAATACAAGGGCAAACTTCTCTTCAGAATATATCTAGGAGTGGAACTGTTGGCTTATAGGGTATGTGTATACTCAGCTTAAGTAGATTCTGTCAAAAAGATTCAGTTTTTTAAATTAAATTTTTAAGTTTTTGGCTGTGTTGGTTCTTTGTTGCTTTGCAAGGGGTTTCTCTAGTTGGTGGCGAGCAGGGGAACTCTTTGTTGAGGTGCGCAGGCTTTTCATTGGGGTGGCTCCTCTTGTTGCAGAGCACAGGCTCTAGGCACATGGGCTTCAGTAGTTGTGGCACATAGACTCAGTAGCTGAGGCTTAAGGGCTCAATAGTTGTGGCCCACGGGCTTAGTTTTTCTGTGGCATGTGGAATCTTCCCTGGCCAGGGATTAAACCCATGTCTCCTGCACTGACAGGCGGATTCTTATCCACTGCATCACCAGGGAAGTCCACACAGTTTTCCATAGTAGTTTTACTGATTATGGTTTTTCCACATCCTTATCAAGATTTGATTTTTTTTTTGTACTTTTCATCTTGGCCATTCTGGTGAGTACAGAGTCGGTTCTCATTGTGTATTTAATTTACATTTCTCTGATGCCTAAATGAGGATGAGTCACTTTTCATATACTTACAAGCCATCTAGACGTCCTCTTTTGTAAAGTGTCTGTTCAAGTCTTTGGCCTATTTTATATTGAGTTGTCTTTCTTATTGATTTGCAGAAGTTCTTTATATACTCTGGATACTTGTCCTTTGTTGGATGTATGTATAGCAAATGTCATCTCCCTCTCTTTGGTTGCCTTTTCATTCTTTTACATTGCAGTTGACCTTGAACAATGTACGGGTTAGGCACCAATCTCCATGCAGTTTAAAATCCGAGTATAACTTGTAGTTGGACCTCTGTATACAGGCTTCCTTCTATAGGAGGTTTGTTCATAATCACTGTTCCATATCCATGGAACCAACCAACCAAGGATTGAGTGGTACTATAGTATTTATTATTGAAAAAAATCTGCAAGTGAATGGACCTATGCAATTCAAACCCATGTTGTTAAGGGTCAACTATATTTAAAAAATAATAATTATATTTATTTATGGCTGTGCTGGGTCTTTGATACTCTGTGTCGACTCTCCAGTTGAAGCCAGTGCAGGCTACTCTCTAATTGCAGGTGGATTCTTTACCAGCTGAGCCACAAGGGAAGCCCAAGAATACTGGAGTGGGTAGCCTATCCCTTCTCCAGGGGATCTTCTTGACCCAGGAATCGAACTGGGGTCTCCTGCATTTCAGGCAGATTCTTTACCAACTGAGCTATCAAGGAAGCCCAGTTGCCATGCTCAGGCTTCTCATTGTAGTGGCTTTTCTTGCCGTGGAGCATGACCTCAAGGGCATGCAGGCTTCAGTACCTGCAGCACATGGCTCAATAGCTGTGGCTCCCAGGCTCTAGAACCCAGGCTTAATAGTTGTGGTGCATGGGCTTAGTTGCTCCATATATGGGATCTTCCTGGACCAGGGATTGAACCCGTGTCTCCTGCATTGGCAGGTGGCTTCTTTACCACTGAGCCACCAGGGAAGTCCCAACTGTGTGTGTGTGTGTATATATATATATATATATATATATATATATATATATACCAACTGTATATTTTTTGATAAGCAGTGTTTTTAATTTTAACATCATATAATTTATCAGGTTTCTTTCCTTTGTTGTTGGCTTGTTTGGTTTTTATTCACATTTTTTCCTCATCAAGGTCATGAAGATGTTTTCCTATGTTGTCTTCCACTTTTACATTGGGTCTTAAACTCATCTGGAATTCTTTTATTATGTGGTCTAAGATTGGGATTAAGATTCATTTTTTTCCCCTTGGCGATATTTCCCTGACCTAGCATCATTTATTAAATATATTATAATTTCCCCCACTGCATTTTATCTGATATAGATCTGTTTCTGGAATCTCTGTTTGTCTCTTTTTCTGGTTTTCATTGTCTGGAAGTGCCATTACTTGCTTAGTCAGTCCCCAATTACTAGGCATTTAAGTTGCTTTTTTCCCTGCCTGGTGCTGGGTCCTAGTTGTGGCACACAGGATTTTGTTGCTGCACGCTGGCTCTCAGTTGCAACATAGAGGGTCTAGTTCCCTGGCCAGAGATGGAACCCAGGCCCCCTGCATTGGGAGCGAGGAGTCTTAACCACTGAACCACTAGGTTGTATTTAATTCAGACATATTTTTGAAGACCTATCCCCCTACTCCAAAAATAGCATCTTTTTTTTCATTAGTGAGTTGAGTTCCCAGTTGTTCCCAGTTGAGTAGGTTGTGGCTTTTGTCATTATTGTTTTTTCAAGTACAACTGTACTGTGGGATATAATGGAGTGAGGGCCCTTCTCTGGGGGGCTGCAAAATGGTAGCTGCCACCCAATGGGGAGGTCCTTTCAAGAGTCAGAGGGCTGTTGGCAGATTCACTCTCATGCACGGGAAGGAACTCTTTCCAGCTGCAATAGCAACCCTGGAACAGGCCGCCAAGACGCCTCACTGTGTGCACATGTATGAGAGAAAGGAGGCCGATGAACAACTCCTTATCCTGACACAATCTTCTGTCCACCTCCTCTTCCCAGGAACCCAGCCCCCTTGCTTTCACCCCATTTTCCAAGGAAATCCTCCTTCTTTCCTCTGGGGTTCTTCTTGGACCCTAGATCTTAAACCTGGAGAGAACTCAAGTCCCAAGTAAACTGTCCTAATGAAGACGTTCAGGGAAACATTCATAACAGACGAGCCCAGGAAAATGTTCATTTTGCCAAGAAAAACTTGCAGCAGAGATGATCTGTTTGGTCTCAGTGACTTGCTGCTGGCCAATGGGACAGCCGGCTCAGGTCAGAGCAAAAGCAAGCGTTAGGAAGCCCTGGGTGGGTCAGCCTGTCTATGGCTTCGGGGCTGAGGAAGTCCTGGTCCCAGCTGTAGATGAGTGTGCTTGCTCTTTCAGCCTTCCTCCCACCTCACCCAGGAAGAGGGGGTCAGAGCCAAGAGCCACACAGATGTTCGCTGTGAAGAGGCAGCAGCTGCAAAAAGGCTCAGGAAAGTGGAGAGAACTGATAGGGTAGAGACAACGGTGGGAGGGGGCCGCTTGAGCAACTGGGAGAAAGGGCTGGCAGAGCGAGGGACAAGGGACAGTCCTGTTTGCTTTTCCCTAATTAATGTGGTTTCCTTACAAATCCCCCCGCTGATTCCAGCTGGTCAACTCAAACCATAACAACACGTGGCCTGCCCGGGCCAGGAGCTGAGGCTGCTGGCCTCCCCATGAGGGTCTGGTTTCCTCTGTGGCCGCTGCCCCTCCTCCCCAACTGGCTTTGTGCAGATGAGGGAAGGGACAGCACCCTAGTTGGGGCTGGGGGTGACACCCAGGGACTGCTGGCTTTCAGCTCGCCTGGCTGCTCACCCCGGTTTCCTATGACCTTTAAAAAAGGGCACTTCTCTGCTTGTTTGGGCTGCTGCTTCCAAACAGGTATGGGTGGGGGTGGATGGGGAGACCTTGGACAAAGAACCTCTTGCTCACTGATGGCCTCTCTACCTACAGGTGTGCCCTGATTGACGCAATGGCCCTGGGAACTATCGGGGTGTGTCCCCACTCATTCAGTATTTTCCAGTGTTGTTTCATTTCCTCATTGGGACTTTACTGTGTCCAAGTTATTCATCTTATCCCCTTATTCCTTCTTGGATTCGCTTTGCCAGCAAGTCTCAGCTGAGCAGCTACTATGTACCTTTTGTGAACAAATGATTACATGCCTCAGGGGAACACTTTTCAAGGATAAAAGTTCTTGTCTGATAAATATGTTGTCATAAACTGGATGGTTGACCTGGGCTTGTTTGCTTTCTCTTCCTTCGCCCATCTTCCCTGCAAAAATTCTTAAAAAAATAAAAATAAAACACACATTCAGAAAATGTACATAAAACTTGACTGCACCGTATAATAGATTAATTGTAAAGCAAAACTGGTTTATTTCTATGCTAGATCACTTGGGCATGCTGCCACCCTGATATGGATAGGGGGAGAAATCCAAGAGAAGTGGGATTGGTGGGAAGCAGCTTTAAGCACCCTAGAACCTTTCCGGAAAGTGAGACCAGAGGAAGGCAACCCCAAAATAGAACTGCCAGAGGAGGGAGAGTGGGCCTGCAGCGGCCTTTATGTCCAGTCTTCAGGCCGAGGCCAGGAGACATGCCAAGTGAGTGTATCCTAGTCTGGATCCCCAGCGCTTGGCTGGCATTCACCTCACTCCATCTTCAGCCAGTGGTGGGGGCCAGTGAGACCCGCTCCACTCAGTTGCCACCCAAACCAAGCAAGCCCTCGCTGTGACTGGGCATTTCTGCAGTGGGCTGGATGCTCTATCAGAAAAGGACTTCATGTCCCTGTCTGGCTGAGAAACTCATCAAATTTCTTTCTCCTGGTGCTTCAATTCAGTTCTTGTATAAGGGGAAGGCTTTTAACCGTTTAGAACACTTTGGAATTATTGGCACATTTTTGATGATGGGTATAAAATAACACCTAAGGAGATGCTGTCCCCTGTGTGCACTGGGAACGGCTACAAAAGCAAAAGGACGGAGCTTCAGGCTGAAAAACAGGCTCTCCTCTAACCAACGGGCAACCACGAGTCGGTACTCCTGCTCTCTGGACCTCAGCTTCTCCGTCTGTGAGGAGTCTTGTCTGGTTCTAGGATTCTAGTTCTGTGAACACTTCTATCTTTGTAACCCAGAGTGGTAGAGTTCAGTCTTCAGTCCTCACCCCTCTCTCTGCTCTTTTAGAGTCTCAGCCACTTTCACCCTCAGCTTTCACCTTGAGGCTGATAAGTCCAAAATCCACAACATTGCTTTTTTAAAAATCTTTTGGGCCATGTCAGGGATTGAACCATTGTCCTCTGCATTAGAAGGGAGGAATCTTAACCACAGCAACCCACCTTTGAGCTCCAACCTCTGTCTCCAACTGCCTACAGAAATTTCTATTTAGTTCTTCTGAAGGAGCTTAAATATGCACCCTCTCTAAGCAAGGCCACGTCATGCTCAGTCGCTAAGTCATGTCTGACTCTTTGTGACCCTGTGGACTGTAGCCTGCCAGGCTCCTCTGTCTATGGGATTTTCTAGGCAAGAATACTGGAGTGGGTTGCCATTTCCTTCTCCAAGGGATCTTCTTGACTCAGGGGTTGAACCTGCATCTCCTGCATCTCCTGCATTGGTAGGCAGATTCTTCACCTTTGAGCCACCTGGGAAGCCCAAGGCCATCACAGCCTTTCTCATAAATGCCATCAGGGCTGTTGGTCTCCCTGTGGCTCATATAGTCACCATTGACTGCCTTCATCCAATTTCCAAAGTTTTCATAATTTTCATGAATTTCAAAGTTGTCTCATGATTTCCTCCTCTTCCTTAACATTTAAATTTCCACTATCTTCTAATACCTCAATTTGCCCATCCGTTTCCCCGTCTCCTGTCTACTCTGCTATTTCTGTCTGATTTTCCTAAACACCCCGATCAGTTTCCTACTTGATGGTATCTCATCGCCCACAGCTGCTACCTAAATTTGCATTTTTAAGGAAGATGAAAGTCTGAAAACTGCTGACCAAGGAAATAGAAGGCAATGGCACCCCACTCCAGTACTCTTGCCTGGAAAATCCCATGGACGGAGGAGCCTGTTAGGCTGCAATCCATGGGGTTGCTAAGAGTCGGACACAACTGAGCGACTTCACTTTCACTTTTCACTTTCATGCATTGGAGAAGAAAATGGCAGCCCACTCTAGTATTCTTGCCTGGAGAATCCCAGGGACGGGGGAGCCTGGTGGGCTGCCGTCTATGGGGTCGCACAGAGTTGGACACGACTGAAGTGACTTAGCATAGCAAGGAAATAGAATCCCAGCTCTGAGGCTCGACATGAGGGGCCTTCTGTGATATGCCTCCCCTCCTCTGCCCACTCTTCCTCCCTCTCCTCCCACACAGACTCGCAAAACTTACCTCTGCTCAGGGCTTCCCTGGTGGTCCAGTGGCTTAGACTCCTTACGTCCACTGCAGGGGGCATGGCGTTCAATCCCTGGTTGGGGAACTAGATCCCACATGCTGACACTTAAAGAAGAGATCCTGGGACATCCATGGTCCCAGGTTGGAAATCTGCCTTCCAATGCAGGGGACTCAGGTTCCATCCCTGGTTGGGGAGCTAGGATCCCATTTGCTGTGGGGGCAACTAAGCCCTAGGCCACAATCAGACAGAAGCTGGCCAAAGATCCCTCATGTCACAACTAAGATCCAGTGCAGCCAAATAAATAATTAATATTTTTTAAAAAACCCACCCCTGCTCATTTCCTTCCCTTGTCCACCCCATCATGTTTCTCTTTGGGGATACCCTCCCTCACCTTCTAGTCAGAATCCCCACCTCCTTCAAAGCCTGGCCTACCCCTCACCTGCTTTGTCAGGACTTCCTCCATTTGATCTTTCTGCATTCTCTCTCACCCTTTCCTTCCTGCTGCTCCAGTGTTTGTCTGACTTCTACCTCTGACTCCTTGCTGCTGCTGCTGCTAAGTCGCTTCAGTCGTTTCTGACTCTGTGCGACCCCATAGATGGCAGCCCACCAGGCTCCCCCGTCCCTGGGATTCTCCAGGCAAGAACACTGGAGTGGGTTGCCATTTCCTTCTCCAATGCATGAAAGTGAAAAGTGAAAGTGAAGTCACTCAGTCGTGTCCAACTCTTCGTGACCCCATGGACTGCAGCCTACCAGGCTCCTCCGTCCATGGGATTTTCCAGGCAAGAGTACTGGAGTGGGGTGCTGTTGCCTTCTCTGACTTCTGACTCCTTAGGTACATGCTATTCCACATTAGACAGGACTCTCTGAAATGTAAGTGACAGTCATCCAGTTTGAAGAAGGACATTTCCTACCTTTTATCTTTATCTTTTTAGATTTTTTTTTTTGGCTGCACAGCTTGTGGGATTTTAGCTCCCCGACCAGGGATGGAGGTCCTCAGCAGTGGGAGCCTGGAGTCCTAACCACTGGACCACTAGGGAATTCCCCATTTGCTACCTCTTAGAACCAACCCTGGGTGGAGAAGATTCAGTGGGGCCTCGGGACACCTGGAGCCAGAGACTCAGCCACCACCAGGCTCTTCCCCTCCTGCTCTTGTCTCTGTTTCTCTCTGTACTTTGCCTTAATTCTCTCATCGTTCTCTCCTTGAGAGGCTGCCAGTGGTTCCCAGCCTTGAGGCGGGGATTGAGTCACTAAGATTGGCAGGCCCCAGTGGAACTGTATGGAGAAACTGCAGGAGAGGCAAAAAGGAGTTTCCCCAAAGAAGGGAAAGAGAAAGGGAAAGTACTATAGAGAAAGACCAACACATGGTCACCACTGTGTTAGTTAGAAGTCAGGTCAGCTACACATGGCAGAAAACCCCAAGCAGCAGTGACTATTAGATGATAAGATAGCCAAGGACTCTGAAACCAAGCTCCTTCCAGCTGGTTGCTCTGCCACCTCTCAGTCCTGGATGATGGCTTGAGCTCCAGCCTTTCTGCCTGTATGATCTAGGGAACAGAAAGGAGAAAGAAACAAAGAATGATTTGGGAATTCCTTGATGGTCCAGTGGTTAAGACTCCAAGCTTACTGCTGAGAGCCTAGGTTCAATCCCTGGTGGGGGGGACTAAGATCCCATGAGCTGTGCGGTATGGCCAAAAATAAGTAAATATTTTTTAAAAAAAGATAGTCCAACTTCCTGACATCCTTGAAAATCGCCTTCTGGAAGTTGTACATGCTTTAGCTTACATCTCTTATATTGCCAGAAATAAGTTCTATGGCTATAGCTGAATGGGCTTCTGGGAAATGTCTTAATTCTGAGCAGCCATGTGCACAACTAAGAGTCAGGAGTGCTGTTAAACACAAAGGGAAGGAGAGAATGGATGTCAGAGGACAGTGGATGTGCTGTGACCCTAATCCACCAGGGGCTTTGAGGGGGCATTTCCCACTAATGGGGTGCCCTTTTCTACACTATGGCATTTAAATGGTTGAAAGACAATCCTGGCACCCAAGTCTGTTTGGTCTGATCATCCTTAAGTTCCATTTTTCTCCCCTAAGTTCCAGACCTCAGCGTTCTGGTGTGCAGCTGGGGCTGTCAGTATCCTCCTTAAAATGAGATGCTCTAAGCTGGACCCAGTGTCCCAGATGTTGTGTGACCAGTTACAAGATATAACCGAGCTCTTGGTACCCCCATTTCAACACCCTACATCTGTTAAGGTCCCCAGATTGAGACAGAATGTGCCTGGCCCAAGGGGCTTGTTGTCCTCTAACCTCATGCTCATCCTGGTGTGACACCTCACTCCATAATCTGCTCCTCTGCAGACTTACCCCAAAGCAGGAGGGGCTTCCCAAGCATCTATGCCATCTTGCTCTTGCAAAGCCTTCATGTAATATCTTAACTGTCATTTGGTGGATCTGCTTTCCCCCCCGACTTCTGCCAGGTCAGAAGCTGTGCCCTCTCCACCCTCCATGTCCCCCATGGAGCAGTCTTTTTTTGTCTCCCTTTGGGTAAGTGTATTTTCTTAGATAAAATGCAAGATCTCTCAGAGCAATGGAAACCCACACCCTCACAGATTGGGTTCCTGAGCAGTGGACTCAGAGGCAGAGGTTAGTATGCAGTGGGTGTTCTAGGAGTACTTGGTCGTTCTGCTAAAGGGAAGGAAGGGAGATTGGACAGAGAGAGGGGTCAGGCTGCAGTGGGGCTCAGTGAGCTGCCCCTGCCTCTCACAAAGAGTTCCAATGCTGGGGTGATCCTTCAGGGTGACTCCAGCTGGGACAGGAGGGCCTGATCTTTATATCCTCATGATAATCAACCATCGGAGGTGGGTAATCTCCGCAGAGGTTGGCAGCTCAGGTATTTCTGTCTGCAGCACTCTCAGCAGCTGAAAAAATCGCCCTTTATTCCTGAAGTAGGGACTGGACAACGCCTCATGGAGTCCGTCACTGAGTGGGAGGCCTTCGGGCTTAGAGTTGCCACTGATCAGGCGGGTTGTTTGGGGCCAGTCCATTCATCTGTCTGAGCCTCAGTTTCTCCTCTTGTAAAAACTGATGTCTGGGGAATCACCAGGTGAGGTGGGTGGAGAGTGATTGGATACAGGAGTAGCTCTATTCAAAGGCTTGATTTGAATCCAGAGGCCATGCCCAGGTCCTCCCATAAACCCCCGATCTTATCTTTGTTGCTGTGGACATTATCAGAGGGCATGATCACTTGGGTCCTAGGCCAGGGATGGGCATCTAGGTCAGAAGAGGGCAACTTTAGGGACCAACTGGCAGGAGCCCCTGGGGAGCTCTACCGTGTGGAATGGTCTGATAGGAGGTAGGCAAAAGCTACAAAGTGGTTGTCAGAGACTGAACGTTTGCATGTTCCTCCACCCCAAATTTATAGGTTGGAACCTTAACCTCCAACGTGACTGTATGAGAAGGGAGTCTTTAGGAGTTGATTAGACTTAGATGAGTCCTGAGCGTGAATCCCCAGTGATGGAATTAGCGGCCTCATAAGAAGAGGAGACATCCGAGCTTTCTCTCTGCCTTGTGGGGCTACTGTGAGAACAGGGCCGTCTGCATACCAGGAAGCGAACCCTCACCAAAAATCATAGCTGTTGGTTGGCACCTGGATCTTGGCCTGCCCAGCCTTCAGAGCCATGAGAATGAAATGTCTGGTTTTGAAGCTGTTCAGTCTGTGGTGGTTTGTCACAGCAGCCCATGCTGAGTAGGATAGTGGGAATGGGAGGTGGGGAGGGAGATGACTGAGAAATCCAGGGATTCACGGCTTATAGGCAAGTCACCTGGCTCTCAGGACTGGGTCCACCACTGGCCGTGGCACCTGGGGCATGTCCCTGGGCTTCTCTGGACTCCAGGGACCTCATGTGTGTGTGTTCAGTCTCTACAGTCCGACTTTTTGTGACCCCCATGGACTGTACCCCAGCAGGCTGCTCTGTCCATAGAGTTCTCCAGGCAAGAATACTGGAGTGAATTGCCATGCCCTCCTCCAGGGGATCTTCCTAACCCGGGGATTGAACTCATGTCTCTGTGTCTCCCGCACTGCAGGTGGATTCTTTACCACTCAGCCACCAGAGAAGCCCCCTAGTGACCTCATTGGAAACTGAGAGGTGGGGTGTGAGCCTCTGAGGTCATCTCCGACTTGATGAGCTGAAGTGCATCGTTTGCACCTCCATCCTGGGGCTATGATGGGAGAGAGGCTGGGAGCCAGAGAGCTAAGCTTTCTCTTTCCCTTCACGCTGGCCCTGCTGTCCCTACAGAAGCCACTGCTGGCCCCTCAGGAAGCCTGCCCTTGTGTAGAAGCGGGGTGGGGTGGAGGTTGGAAGCTGCTGTAGGCAGTGAGAAAACTGCAGGGCCAGGAACAGGCAGCCACAGCAGCCCCTCTGCACTGTCCTTCCTGGCTGGTGGCAGCCTCCGGATGAACTTTGAGTCCAACAGTTTCTGGGTGAATTGATTAAAGTCAAGGGTATTACTAATAAAAAAATGTAAACTAGATTTTATCAGTGACACAGATCTCGTGACCACGTGCTGTGTGCTCTTGTGTCTGTGCATGCTGGGAGGGTGGAGATGTCTGTCAAGTTTGGAAAAAGGCCACCTTTTCCTTTGGCTCCATTTCCTTTTGACCCCTGAGAAGACTTTTGGTTCTGTTTAGCACCACAAGCCACCAGGCCTTGGAACGTGAGAACGCAGGGGAGGCAGTGAAGCCAGGCTCTCTGCTCAGTCCTGGGGGTGTTGGAAGGTACCCCGGGCACAGAGTGGGGGCAGGTGTCTTCTCTTTCTCCTTTCTAGCGCATCTGACTTTTCACATTGACCTATGTCCCCGAGACCTTCCTCTCTGAGAAGCTTCACGTGGGCTTGAGTGGAGACCGGGCAACCCATGGGATGCTCTTAGAGGGGCTCTTCCAGGCCAAGTTGGTCCTGGGATCTCCATGGAGACCGTACCCCAAGCCCTTGCCCCTGAAGACCTGTGCATGCCCCCCGCCTCAGGCCTGCAGGCTCCCAGAGCCAAGGGTCTCTGACTGGTGGCAGCAGTCCTGGGAGGCAGGAAAGGGCAAGCAGAGGGAGTTCCTCTTTCTGGAAGGACCTCCCAGTTCCAGAGCAGTCTAGTGACTTGTCCTAAAGTCCGAGTCAATCAAGTGACCTGACATCTAGAAAAAGAGGCGTTGTATTTGCTTTTTCTGGTTGGGATGTGGGAGGGGCTGGAAAAAAATCTTTTAGGCTGGTCAGGTAGTCCTGGGTGGTAGAATATTCCTTGTGGTCCTCCCCACGGTGCCTACTGCTAAGACGTGCCTACTGTGCACCCTACCCACTCCAATCTGCCCAAGGAGCTGGTAAGGGGGAGAGAGCAGAATCCAGAAAGGAAGGAGCGAGAGGCCAGAAGGGGGAGGCCGAAAGGGAGGAAAGGGCTTGGGGACAGAGGGAGCTGGAGAATGACCAAACAAACTGTGTCCTGGAAAACAACTTGTTTCCCCTTTCCAGGCTCCCTGCCTGCCCCGCTGGAGGCGGTGATTTAGAATAACGAGCCATAATTTGATTACGTTCTCTTCCAGCCTCGCAGGGTA
Organism: Bos mutus; assembly: GCF_027580195.1. Lineage (NCBI taxonomy): Eukaryota > Metazoa > Chordata > Mammalia > Artiodactyla > Bovidae > Bos > Bos mutus. Next base: position 32,717,350 of record NC_091639.1, on the reverse strand, counting down.
AACAAGAATCTCCCGTGGAAGGAAGGGACACGCTGCCCAGGCTCTGGCACACTCCCCAGGGCCTGAACAGGGGTTCCCTCTCCTCCTGGGTGCGCCTGAAACACGTAGTTGAGTGGCTTCATCCCCTCCATTTTCTACCAGGGTTTACATTCTCCGGTGTCTCCTGCCCCTCCTCCCCTTCTTCCTCTTGGCCTGCCCCAGTAAGGTCCTCACCCTGAAGCCTGCATACCGTGTAAATATTTAAACCCATCTATTATTTCCTGTTTATTAGCAGTGTAAATCCTGAGTTCATTCATTGTGCATCTGTCTCCCTGAACCGTCTCAGAAGAAAAGGCCCGAAGGCAGGGCCGTGTGTCCACCCTTCCCTGGGAACAGCCTTGCTCAGGCCTGTGGTCGGGCGTATCACCGATTCTTTAAAAATGCACTTTTACTTTTTCCACATTTAAAAATTGTGGTCAAATACGCATAATATAAAATTTATCATCCTAACCGTTTTTTTTAAGTGTACAGCTCAGGTGTGTACCGAACATTTGTAATGTACCACTGTCGCCACCGTCCATCTCCAGAACTCTCTTCATCTGTGGATGAAATTCTGTACCCATGAAGCACTGATTGCCTGTTCCTCTCTCTCCCCAGCCCCTGGCAACCATCATTCTGTTGGGTTGGCCAAAAAGTTCATTCAACTTTAAGTACAAATAAAAGACACCTTTTCCATTTTCACTTAGAACTGTATTGAACAATGTATTCATTAACTTGAACCAACTTTTTGGCCAAGCCAATTCTTTCTGTCTCCCTGAATTTGACTATTCCAAGTATCTCACATAAGTAGCATCATACACCATTTGTCTTTCCGTGACTGGCTTATTTCGCTTAGCGTAATATCCTCAAGGTGTGTCCACCTTGTGGCATATTGCAGAATTTTCTTCCTTGTTAAGGCTGAATGATATTCTTTTGTATGTATACACCACATTTTGCTTAGCCATTCTTTTCTCGACAGACACTTGGGTTGCTTCCATGTCTGAGCTGTTGTGAATAAGACTGCTTTGAACATGGGTGTACAAATAAGCTTTTTAAAAAAATAATAACAGGCTGGTTCCAAATAGGAAAAGGAGTACGTCAAGGCTGTATATTGTCACCCTGCTTATTTAACTTATATGCAGAGTACATCATGAGAAATGCTGGGCTGGAGGAAGCACAAGCTGGAATCAAGATTGCCGGGAGAAATATCAATAACCTCAGATATGCAGATGACACCACCCTTACGGCAGAAAGTGAAGAGGAACTAAAAAGCCTCTTGATAAAAGTGAAAGAGGAGAGTGAAAAAGTTGGCTTAAAACTCAGCATTCAGAAAACGAAGATCATGGCATCTGGTCCCATCACTTCATGGGAAATAGATGGGGAAACAGTGGGGAAACAGTGGGGAAATAGATGGGGAAACAGTATTTTTCTGGGCTCCAAAATCACTGCAGACGGTGACTGCAGCCATGAAATTAAAAGACGCTTACTCTTTGGAAGGAAAGTTATGACCAACCTAGATAGCATATTGAAAAGCAGAGACATTACTTTGCCAACAAAGGTCCGTCTAGTCAAGGCTATGGTTTTTCCAGTGGTCATGTATGGATGTGAGAGTTGGACTGTGAAGAAGGCTGAGCACCGAAGAATTGATGCTTTTGAACTGTGGTGCTGGAGAAGACTCTTGAGAGTCCCTTGGACTGCAAGGAGATCCAACCAGTCCATTCTGAAGGAGATCAACCCTGGGATTTCTTTGGAAGGAATGATGCTAAAGCTGAAACTCCAGTACTTTGGCCACCTCATGCAAAGGGTTGACTCATTGGAAAAGACTCTGATGCTGGGAGGGATTGGAGGCAGGAGGAGAAGGGGACGACAGAGGATGAGATGGCTGGATGGCATCACTGACTCGATGGACGTGAGTCTGAGTGAACTCTGGGAGTTGGTGCTGGACAGGGAGGCCTGGTGTGCTGCGATTCATGGGGTCGCAAAGAGTTGGATACGACTGAGTGACTGAACTGAACTGAACCTATTATTGATTGCTTACTGTGTGCTTGGGACCACATGGACATAATAACTTAATTGTCACAGGTACCTCCCAGGTGGCAACAATTCTCTCCACAAGGCTCTGGAAAGCCAAGTAACTTTACCCAAGGCGAGGAAAGGGGAGAGTGAGGACCACCATCTGTGTGTGCTCCAGCCACGACCCCTCACTGCACTGTGTTGATGATGGACTTGAAGAAGGAGGCTCAGGGTATGTTACCCACCCTGCTCCCCCAGAAAGGACTGGTGCTTTCCCTGAGTCTCTGCCCAGTTTGAGAATCCATCCTCCAGTTCACAGGATTCAGCCAGGCCCGTTTCTCCCTCTGGGCTGTGCCTTAGCATCCGCTGTGGGGATTTAAAGCAGATGGGCCCCTAGGCATCAGTATTTTTTTTTTTTTTTTTTTTTTTACTGGCCGTCCCTGCAGTGTCTTAGCAGGATCTTAGTGCCCTGACCAGGGATTGAACCTGGGCCCACGGCAGTGAAAGCGCAGAGTCCTAAGCACTGGATGGCCAGGGAAGTCCCCATGCATCAGTCCTCTTTTCAAAATTTTAATATTTTTTGAGGTATAATTGACATGTAACACTATATTCGTTTCGAGTGTACAACATGATGATTTGATATTTGTATATATTGTGAAATGATAGCCACAATATGTCTAGTTAACATCCATCTCCACAGAAAGTGATCATTTTTTTCCTCTAATGAAGACTTTTAAGATCTGCTGTCTTAGCAACTTTCAAACACCCAGGCATCAGTCTTTGAAATAACCTCCCCAAGTGCTTCTCGGTGCCCTCAGGGTTGAGAAGCACTGGGTTAGGAGAGAGGAAGAAGGATAGACACTCCCACCCACTTCAGCCCCTCGGTCTTCCCCTGTGTCCCCACCCCCCGCCAAGGGCCACGAAAGCCCCAAGTCCAGTGGCTCAGAACCTGGGGCTGCCTCCTCCCCTGCCTCTAGAAGTTCTGTGTAGCGAGTGTCCCTCCCGTAAAGGATGGCCTGGATACAGGCCCTGCGGGGGCCGGGATGGACCCATCAAGCCCAGCCAGACTCCAGAATAAAAACAGCTGCTGACAGTCCACAGGCTGCGGCATGTTTGTCACCTCCCTGGGGGTGAAGACAGTGACGTGGAGGGCAGGGGTCAGTTCATCAGCAGCAGGGTGGGGAGTGGAGGGAGTGGGGTGTACTGGGACCCCATAGGGCGGGTCCAGGGACATCATCTTCTCTACCCCCAGGCTGTAGCACAACTCCTTGATGCAAGCCCCACCCACTGCCCCATCTCCCTGAGCGCCTGTTAAATCCAGGGTGGTGTCTGGCCCAGAGGATTTCTGGGTGGGGCTCTGCCCTAAGGTGTCCAGCCTCAGGGGCTGCTTGGTGGGGGCACACTGCGGTGAGCAGACTCTTTCAGCCTGTTCTGGATCTCTTCTTCTGAGCCAGCCTTGAGCCAAGAACTCCAAGGTCCCTCTGGGAGTAGCAGTTGGCTGGCTTGGTTTCCACAGCAACGTGGAAGATGGGGGCAGGGGCACAGCAGAAGGACATCCGCCTTGGGCACTGAAAGACCTGGGTCTGGCCACTGCTGAGCTTCATAACCTTGGGCGGTCACATCTCAGCATCTCTATCTGCATTATAAAGGGGCTGGCCCAGATCCCTGCTTCTCAAACGCACTCCGGGTTGGAATCCTTTGGGAGAGCCTTAAAAACTACCCTTAACTGGATTTCATCCTCAGAGATGCTGCTGATCTAATTGGTATGGGCTGTGGCCTGAGCACTGGGACTTTTATAAGGTCCTTAGTCAGTGTTTGGAGAAGGAAATGGCAACCCACTCCAGTATTCTTGCCTGGAGAATCCCATGGATGGAGGAGCCTGATGGGCTACAGTCCACGGGGTCGCAAAGAGTCGGACACGACTGAACGGCTTCACTTTCACTTTCACCAGTCAGTGTTAGTCGCTCAGTCGTATCTGACTCTTTGCAACCGCGTGGAGGAAGTCCTTCAGTTGTGTCCGACTCTTTGCGACCCCGTGGACTGTAGCCCACCAGGCTCCTCTTACAAGGTTCTTGGAAGATTCTAATTTACACTCAAGTTTGAGAACCACTGTTCCAGATAACTTCTTCCTGACCATGGTCCCATCATGATATCCATAGAGTGAAGTGAAGTATTAATCGTTCAGTCGTGTTTCTGACTCTTTGTGACCACTTGGACCAGAGGGGACTCCAGCTGCCCACCTGTCTGGCTGTCCCTAAGGACTGCATGACTCCAGACCTCTGTGTCAGCAAGAAGTGCTTGTGTCTTTCCAGCTGAAGTTTATTGCCTCATTGGCCCTGCAATGGAGGAAATTCATGTTTTTGTGCTGAAGTCCCAGGCAGTTTACAAAGTTACAGGTTACACATGGGGTATCTTCTTGGTGCATCAATTTCCTAGAAGATATTAGGAGAAAAATTATGATTCACCTTGTAAGTAACTTAAGACATTTAAACATATATACTAACAGATATGTATAGCTATATCCTGGAGTAGAATGCAAAGCTCACATATGTTTGGAGCTAAAAGATTAGATGTCAAAGTCAGGAGGCATTGGCCTGCCATACTCCCTGACTTGAATGACAGTTGGAGGAAAACACTGGAGAAACCTTGAGTCAATCTATGCAGACGAGGAGAAGCATTAACTCCTGACAGTTCAGGAAGGCTACCTGGAGGAGGCAGCATTTCAGGGAGCTTCTTGGAGAGAGGGGAGGAAGAAAGGAACAGGTTGGAAGAAGGGCATGGCTGGAGCTCTATAGAGCCTGCAGCAGGAATATAAGCTCAGACAATGTCTGTCTTGCCCTTGGCTTATAAATTTGAGAAAGTCCCCAAAGATCCCTCCAATACTCACCACTACCCTAGTCCACACCCTTGAGGCCAGATCACTGGCCCTTAGCCGCCTGCCTGGAGCAGCTGGTGCAAGATTGCAACACCAAAGCCCTTGTCTTGGCTTTAGAGGCTGCTGCTGAGTCACTATCACAGAGGTAGCCACTGACCACCCAGGCAGGAGAGCAGCCCAGTTGCCCCAGGGTTCTGCTATTTCCTCCAGCCTATAGGCTCTGGTCTTCCAGCCTTAGGGGCTTCCCTGGTGGCTCAGATGGTAAAGCGTCTGCCTGCAATTCGGGAGACCCAGGTTAGATCCCTGGGTTGGGAAGATCAGCTGGAGAAGGCAATGGCAACCCACTCCAGTACTCTTGGCTGGAAAATCCCATGGATGGAGGAGCCTGGTAGGCTATAGTCCATGGCGTTGCAAAGAGTCAGACATGACTGAGTGACTTCACTTCACTTCCACCCTTAGAGATACCCTTGGCACTGTAAGGTCAGGAACAGGCTTGGGTAAGGAGAAATTCTCTCTCTGTTTCTCCTGTAAAGTCTGTCTGGCAGACTGCCCTTCACCCTTCTCACCCTCTTGCCCTCCCCAGTGGCTTCCAAGAGATTGGGTACAGAGCAGAGAGACCACGGGAGGGGCACTCTGCCCAGTGGTGAGGGTGCCGCAGGGCCTGAGCCCTGGGTCCTCTGTTCTGTAGCCTGGCTATCAGAGAAGGGATCATGAGCCTCAGATGCCACCAGCTTCTTGGCAGAGGGGCTGCTCTTTCTCCTTGGCAACTGGGCCAATGATGCCTGGGGCGCACTGAGCATCCTCTCCAGGCAGGAGGACTGACCTTCGCTTCTGTTCATCCCACCCCAGGGAGGTAGCCCAGAGTACTTGTTGACTACATGGACTATTTGTAAATTTGTTATTTATCTGCCATTGCATACTAAGTGTCCAGACAGTGCCATCCACATAGTAGGTGCTCAGTACGTATTTATAGTATAAATAAAGGGAGCCTGACTCTGCATTTGAATGCCCTTGGTAGATACTGTGGGACTTGCTTCATTCTGTAAAATGATGACAGTCGTAGAACCTACTTCCTAGGACTGACATATATAAAACCTTGAGACAGTCCCCAGTATATGCTAAGCACTCAGTAAGTGTTTGCTGTCATCTTCAATCTCTCACCTTATTTTCCAGTCTCTCCTGCCCCATGAAAGGCTCTCTTTGCTCTCCTCTGAGCTGCTGCTGGAGATGTGGTTGATAGCAATGGGGACCAGCTGGGCCTGGCATTTGCCACCTTTGGGGCCGAGGACAGCATCCAGACCAGCCATGTGTGGGGCTCTCTTCTTTCTCTACCCTTCACATGCCTGCAAAATGTGGTTCGAACACACATCAACGGAGTCTTGCTTGGTGTGAAGGGCAGGAGGGGCCCACAGATCATGAAGTTGACAATCAAGGGTTCCCCCTTCGGATCCCTTTCTTCTTTCCCTGACAGAATGATCTTTCTAAGCCAGAAAGAAGACCCTGTCACGCCCTCGCTTATAGTCCCTCCACGGTTCTCCGTCTCTGGCAGCATAAGCCCAGGACGCGGCAGGGGCCCAAGTAGCTCCCAGCCCTCTGCTCCCCCCGCCTCTCTATCTTGTCTCTAGCTGTTAGTCTTGGGCTCCACAAGCCGGTCACCCCAGACGACCTACCCTCCCCAGCTGGCCCGCAGGCTCCCACAGTATAAAGCATATGCTCTCCAGAGAGAGTCTGGCCTGGCCGCCACACAAATGAGATGGCCTCAGCACTGCCTGGAAAGCCCATCCCCTCCCCTGCTCCCCCGACCTCATTTATTATTTTCTTTCAAGGTTCAGCTCAAACATTAACTCCTTTAAGTAGCCTTGACTGACTCCTGCATCCTTCACGTATTTCCTTCTCAGCGTCTAACTGATGAGGGTGTGTGCTTCCTTTGAACAAGGCACATAAATGCCACTGGTTTCCCCCACTAGATGGGTAACTTTTTCTTTTTCTTTTTTTTGAAGAAGAAGTTCTTTATTTTATTTTGGCCACGCAGCATGTGGGATCTTAGTTCCCCGACCAGGGATGGAACCCACGTCCCCTGCAGTGGAAGGGTGGAGTCTTAACCACCGGCTTGCCTGGGAAGTCCCTGGATGGACGACTTCTTTGCGGGCCAGTATCCCTGGTGCCTAACTTGGGACTTTCAGCGTGGCAAGTCCAGGGAAAACTTGTGGGAGGAGAATGAACAGATTTCTTGGGGTGTGTAATTACTGGTACACATCAAAGCTGAGAGCGGCTGTACCACGGGAGGGTGTGGGCCCTGCTGATGGGTTGGGACGCATTTGGGAGCATGGGTAGTTGGCGGGAAGGCTCAGGCCACTCTGGGCTGGGGTTGGCAGTCTGGGAGCTGGAAGGCCCAGGCTTCTTGTCTGCTGCCCGCTTCCTGGAAGCCTTGTCGGGGCCTCTGTCTGCCAGGCAGGGATTTGGGGTCAGATGGATATTTGTCTCTCTCCTTGTATGAAGGAGCTGTGACGCTCTCACTTTTAACCTCTGGCATGGGTGGCTGCTCCAAGCAGTAGCCACTGAGTGACCTCCAGACACAGACTTCTGCCCTTAGGGCTCTCAGCTCAGGTGTGGATCAGAAGAGGCTGAACACCTTGGAAAGTGATATTATCCAGCCCCTGGCCTCCATGCAGGCCTACACTGAGAGTGGTCCTCCCTTCACTGGAAAAACTTCTGCAGAGGGAGATTCTATAAGGCCTTTTCTCCATCTCTCAACCCCACGCTCTTGCTGGGCTGAGCCTTTCCATCTCATTTGTGTGGTGGTCAGGCCAGCCTCTCTCTGGAGAGCATAAAAACTGTGGTTATTTATTTATCCTGATGATTTTTAAAATTGTATTCATTAATAACCATTTATCATGTCTCTGTGTATGTGCTCAGTTGCTTCAGTCACGTCTGACTCTTTTGCAACCCCATGGACTGCAGCCCGCCAGGCTCCTCTGTCCATGGGATTTCCCAGGCAAGAATACCAGAGTGGACTGTCATGTCCTCCTTCAGGGGATCTTCTTGACCCAGGGATCGAACCTGTGTCTCCTGCATTGTAGGCGGGTTCTTTACTGCTGAGCCACCTGGAAAGCCCTTATCACGTTTCTACTATAGCGAATTTTTATTGAATATTTATAAGGTGCTGAATACACAGATTTTCTGGCTTTTGTTGTTGTTTGGCTGCACGGTGAGGCATTTGGGATCTTTGTTCCTTGACCAGAGATTGAACCCATGTCTCCTGTAGTGGAAGCGTAGATTTGTAACCACTGGACCACGAGGGAAGCCTCGAGACAATTTAAATAGTTGGGGACATAGCTCTGGGTTCCGGAGAAGGCAATGGCAACCCCCTCCAGTACTCTTGCCTGGAAAATCCCATGGACAGAGGAGCCTGGTGGGCTGCAGTCCATGGGGTCACTAAGATTAGGATACGACTGAGTGACTTCACTTTCACTTTTCACTTTCATGCATTGGAGAAGGAAATGGCAACCCACTCCAGTGTTCTTGCCTGGAGAATCCCAGGGACGGGGGAGCCTGGTGGGCTGCTGTCTATGGGGTTGCACAGAGTCGGACACGACTGAAGTGACTTAGCAGCAACAGCAACAGCTCTGGGTTCAGACGGTGGTCAAATCCCAGCTGTGCCATTTGTTAGCTGTGATGTTGGGCACCTTTCTTCATGGCTCTGTGCCTCAGTTTCCTTATCTGTACAATGGGGATAACACAGGGTTGTTGGTAGTTGGTAAGGTTGTGGTAGAGCTTAAGTGAGTTAATGCATGAAAAGCTTTTAGAGGAGCACCTGGCGTGTAGTAAAATGCTCAATTCCCATGAGCTGTGCTTATTACACAGCCGCTGTGTAATAATAATAATACCTTCCTGTTCCAGATCTGGCCCGTATTGCACCCTCCCTGTTTGTCGTTCACATCCACACACTTACCTCACCAGACCAATTCAATCTGACAGACATTTCCTTGCTGTGCTCTCTGTGTGAGGTCTGAGCCGTCCTGTGCCAGGCATTGACAGAGGAACAGATGTGTTAAGTTGGAGTTCCTGCCCTTAGGATGCTGTGAATCCCCTGGACACATGAGGCTGGAGACAGAGGATGAATAAGACAGGTTTCTGCCCCCAAGAAACTCACAGTCCAGATGGGAGGCTGGTGTGGAAACAGACCTGGCTGAAAAATGAAAGGGCCATTGAATATAGAAGCTACAGCCACTTTTTCTGCTTTCTAGGAATGTACTATGTTTCATCTTGAGGAAGTGGTTCTTTTGTGGGGAAAATACAGCAATGGGACCTTTGGGTGAGACAGGCCTGCCCTTGAATAGGTGAAGATGAGGTCAAGAGGGAAAGTTTTGCATATTATCAGATGTTGAGGAAAGTGGCTTCACAGAGGCAACCCAGCAGAGGTTCAGTGGGTGAGGACCAGCAAAGACATCTCTAGGTCGAATGAAATCTCATCTTTTTTATTTTATTTTTTAAATTTTGGCTGTGGCATGCAGCTTGCAGGATCTCAGTTCCCCGACCAGGGGATTAAACCTGGGCCATAGAAGTGAAAGTACAGAATCCTAACCACCAGCCTACCAGGGAACTTCCAATGAACTGTCATCTGGATTTAAAAAATTTATTTTTCCTTGGTAGGTAATATATTTGCATATTTCAAAATTTTAAGTGTATGAAGGTATAAATGATGAAGAGTGTGCCTTTGCCGCTGCCCTCCTCCACTAAGCTTACCACCAGGCTCACGTAACTGCCGGGGGATGAGCTGGGAATCAAAACCTAGGAGTCTGGAGCTTCCGATCTGAAGTCTATGCTCTGAACCTCCCCGTGTTCCCCGGCTTCACAGGTGAGGGGGCAGAGCCCAGAGAGGCAGTCATACTGCAGGTTGATGGCAGAACCTAGGGGGCTAGAAGCCAGGACCGCACTGAGGACCCTTCCGCTAGCACGTTGCCTCAGTTTGCCTGAGGAGCGCAAAGTGGGGCGGGGTGGTGTGGGGGAAGGGTCAGCAGGCGTGTGGTTCTGAGATGGCGGTTTGTTCTGGGCAGTGGTGGTAGGGACAGCCTGGTGCCTGGAGACGGGCTAAACAACCTGCCGTTACAGGCTGACCTGGGCCGTGCCCCAGAGACCCCTGCTGTGGACTCAAGAGATATATCTGACTCTTAGTGCCCTTTCAACTGTGGTTTGTCCACTTGGTGGCTTTTTTGTGACCCAGACTAACGCCTTGCCCTGTCCTCAAGCCCACCAGGTAACTCTCTTTTTCTCCCCAGCTGTCATCAGTAGCATCATTTTACCACATAAGCAGGATTCATCGTATTTTGGGGGTGGGGGACATTTAAAAAAATTTATTTTGACATGTGCACACTGCTATATTTATCTATTATTTATTTATTTTCAGCCGTGCTGAGTCTTCGTTGCTGCACCCGGGCTTTCTCTGCTTGTGGAGAGCGAGGGCTACTCTCTAGCTGCAGCGCACAGGCCTCTCATTGTGGTGGCTTTTCTTGTTGCAGAGCGCAGGATCTAGGTGCGAGGGCTTTCAGTAGTGGCAGCACAGGGGTGCGTTAGTTGTGGCACGCAGGCTTAGTTGCTCCGCAGCATGTGAAATCCTCCCGGACCAGGGATCGAACCCTGTCCCTTGCATTGGCAGGCAGATTCTTACCCACTGCACCACCAGGGAAGTCTGGTGGGGGGTAGTTACTCAAGGAAACAAAGGAACCGCAAGCAGGTGAGAACTGTATATGGTGAGGACTCCATAAATGCTCTCGGTGGTTCCCTGTCCAGGTCTGATGAAAGTGATTTGGGGATCAAGGGTGATGGCATCAAGACTCTCTGACCTCTTTCAGAATGGGGCACTTTCAACAACTGTCCCACTTAGGCTAGGGAGTGCCCCACCTTGCTGTTCCTCGAACCCCCTCTCCCCTCCCTCAGTCACAGCCCCGGCATCTCTCTGCTGCAGTGTTGCGCCCACTGGTGAGTCTGTCTCAGAGAGAGAGATCAACTCCCCTCCAGCTGAAGACTGCGGGCAGGGCAGTGTCTTCCCTGCCCCCACCATGCCCTGCCATGGCTCCGCTCCTGTCGGCCTCTCCCAGGCCCTGTGAGCACCTTGAGAGCATCTCAGCCTCCCAGCCTCTGACATAGAGCCTGGCGCTAGCTGTGTGCTATGTGAGTGCTAAATCGCTTCAGTATTGTCCGACTCTTTGTGACCCCATGTACTGTAGCCACCAGGTTTCCCTGTCCATGGAATTTTCCAGACAAGATTACTGTAAAGGGTTGCCATGCCCTCCTCCAGGAGATCTTCCCAACCCCAGGAATTGAACCCACATCTCCTGCATTGGCAGGTAGGTTCTTTACCACTCAAACCACCTGGGAAGCCACTCATTAAAGCCCATGGCACCAAGAAGTGAGTTCACCAGCCTGCCAGTCTATTTTGAGGAACTCTGTATCTGCCTAGCTTCTCTAAGTCTGGCCCTAGCAGAGTATCCCCTTCCTTCTATCCAGCCTGCTTTTTTTTTTTTTTTTTAAGCCACTTCTTGAGGTGTAATTCACATACCACACAATTCACCCACTTAAAGTGAAAATTCGATGGTTTAGTCTAGTCGCAGAGTTGTGTAACCATCCCCACAAGCAGTTTTAGAACATTTCCATCACTAGCCCACCCATCTTTTGGCTGCACCCATCTTCCTTAGCTTTCAAACACCCACAGTTTTCCTCAACTTAAAAGAAAAAAAGCCTCCCTTGACCCTGCTCTGCACTCTCTGGCCATTGTGCAATATGTTTCCCTCTTTCCGTGACTAAGCTTCTTGAATGAGCGGTTCACACCCACTGCCTTCATTTTCTCAGATTCAATAAACATTTTTTAAAAAGCATCTGTGAGGTACTATGCCAGAAGTTTTCATATACATCATCTCATTTAATCCTCATAAACATTTTGTGAGCTGGGAATTATCATCTCTATTTTAGACATGAGAAATACAAGGAAAGTGACTTGCCCCAGGGGTTTGGCCAGGATCTGGTTCCAGGTTCGTGTGAATCCAGAGTGGGTGCTCTGCTCTACTGCCTGCCATCAAGGCCAGCTGCACAGTCCAACTGCTGACCTTCCTACTCATCATGTGGTCTGGGTGTCTGTACCTCCCAGCACCCCTCTGATGACCTTGCTGCACCAATCAGATTGATGACCAGTACTGTCTCTTCTTCCAGCCTTAGTTCAAGCTCTTCCTTCCACCTGGCATCCTTTTTCCTTCTTATTTTCTATCTTGGAAAATCTGATAATCCTTTTTTTTTTTTCTTTTTCCCTTCTTAGATCTGGCTCAGCTCTACTCTGTCCTTGGGAACACCCTATATTTTTGGTTGAGCCTCGGAGAAGGAGTTGACAGAGGATGAGATGGTTGGATGGCATCACCAGCTCAATGGACATGAGTTTGAGCAAACTCCAGAAGATAGTGACAGACAGGGAAACCTGGCATGCTGTGGTCCATGGGGTTGCAGAGTCAGACACGACTGAGTGACTGAACAACAAGAACCTGCTTTTGAGGGCTATGACTTGCTTTGTTTGTTATCTAACAGCTTGGTGTTCTTATTGAAATGGTTGTGAGTGTAGTTTTAAATTTCCTGGGACTCTGAAACCACATTGGTATACTGCAACCCACACTTTGCTGTATTATTATTATTATCATTTTAAAGTACCTCATCAGGTACAAGATCAGCTGGCACTTTAAAAAAGTAATTTTTATTTGTTTTTTTTACCATACCACATTCACGTACCACATGGCATGAGGGAGTTTCCTTCTCCAACCAGGGATTGAACCGACACCTCCTATAGTGAAAGTGCGGAGTCTTAACCACTGGACCACCAAGGAAGTCCCACCTTGCCGTATTATGATGGAACAGGTGCTCAGTAAGGGTTTTAGAAGAAAAGAAAGAAGGAGAGGATAAAGGGAGGGAGGGATAGAGGAAGGGAGGGAAGAGGGAGGCTTTGGGAGTTGATACGATGGTAGTGACAGTAGGTAACCCAGGAGATATGCATGGAAAGGTGTTTTCAATTGTGAAATCTACATTAAAGGGCAAAATAAAACTGGTATCCTAGCAAGAGTCCTCACATACGCTATGTGCTCAATGATAACTGTTTGTATTAATTTCAGTGACCTCTGCCCTGACCCCATTCCTGGAGATGGTACTTGTGCCCTCCTCTGGGTAAGAAGTCTTCCAAGCAGGGACCATGTCTGTCTCTGATCACTTTCCTGGACTCAGCACAGGGTTTGATACATGGCAGACCTCCAAAACTGCTTAGCAAAAAAGTAGATTTACCTGTTGCTCACCTGAATCCCTCACAATGTGTTCCATAGGTGTCTTTGGGATATGTACCAGCTCCGCCACCTCATTCAAGAAATACTAATTAAGCACCTACTGTGTGCCCAGCACAGTTCTAGGCACTTGGGATTTGACAGTGAACAAACAGATATGTTTACCTGCCCACATGGAACTGGCACTCTAGTGGTTGAGAGAGATGACAAAGAAGAAAATACAAAAATTAGTAAAATTTAGGGTATATTAGAGACTGATAAGGACTTTGGAAATTAAGAGTTGAATAGCATAAGGGGAGAGGATTGAGAGTGTTGATAGAAGATTGGTTACAGAAGTATATTGTTGGGTCAGAGTAGGCTAACTGAGTGGTGAGATTTAGGATCAAAACGTGAAGGAGGTAAGGATATTTGGGGGCAAAGAATTCAAGGCAAAGAAAACAGCAGAAGCAAAGGCCCTGAGGCAGAAGAGTGTTTGAGGCCAGTGTGGCTGGAGCAGAGGGAAGCGGAGGGTGATAGGAGGGGAGGGAGGGAGCAGACTGCTGGAAGCCATTGTGAGCCCCTGGCTTTTACTCCAAGTGGGAAGTAGCACTGGTGTGTGTTGAACAGAGGATGGATGAGGTTGGCTTGAAAAGGGTCAACTCTAGCTCTGGTGACTGTGTAGAGAGTAGACTGTAGGGTCCAAGAGCAGAAGGAGGGAGATCTGTGAGAGGCCCCTGAAGTAAACCAGGAGAGAGGGGAAGGCAGCTTGGTGTCTGGGAGTCACAGGGCTTGGATATATTTTGAGGGTAGAGCCAACAGGACTTCCTGATGACTGAAGGTGAGATGAAGGGAAGTGTCGATGGTGGCACTGAGCCATTCGCTGGAAGGAAGGAGTTGCTATTAGCTGTGGTGGGGAAGTTATGAGTGAAGTGCCTTTGGAGGGAAAGATCAGGGGTTTGGTTCAGACATGTTGAGTTTGAGCCCCTAGCGGGCACCTAGGGGGCGCTGATGCATAGGCAGTTGATTACTCAGGTCTAGAATCCTGTGCTCTGGCTGGACTGGAGTCTGTTCTTTACTACCTGTGCAAGGCTGCTGCCAGCTACAGAGGGTGCTGGTCCCATAGACCAGGTCTGCACAGCGTGTGGGGTGGCTTTGTTTCTGAGGCTTAGTTTCCTCATTTGCAAGACTGGTATAAATAATACATGTTTGGGGGGTTGCTGTGGGAGGTCAAATGAGATAGCCGACGTGGAGCACTTAACACAGTGCCTGGCACAAAAGAAGCACTGGAATGGTTGTGAAAAAATAACAAGGAGCCAACCTGGATTGGCTCCTGTGGAAAGAAAAGTGAAAGCATTAGCTGTTCAGTCGCCTCTGACTCAGTGGGACCCTATGGACTGTAGCCCACCAGCCTCCTTTGTCCATGGAATTCTCCAGGCAAAAACAGTGGAGTGGGTAGCCATTCCCTTCTCCAGGAGATTTTCCGGACCCAGGGATCAAACCCTGGGTCTCCTGCATTGCAGGCAGACTGTTTACCATCTGAGCCACCAAGAAAGCCCTGGCTCCTGGGGACCAGTCTTCAAACGGGTTAAGGGGGTGTGGAATAAGGGGTGGGAAGAGGAAAGGCTAAGAATGAGGTCAGAGCCCAGGGTGGGGGTGGGGGGATGTGATTTCATTGTTCCAGAGGGACTGGAGCTTGTCGACCAGCAGGAAAGGGTGGGTGTAGGGCCATCCAACTGCAGGTGCTCGGATCAGTTTCTTGGCTTGGGACTGAGCAGCTCTGAGTGTCCCAGCCAGGATGACGACAGGCAGGGCAGGCTGTGCGGTGGCCTGGGGACACTGTCCTTATGCAGTAGCACCCACAGAGATATTAACCAGTCCTTGGCTTTTTCAAGCCCACATCTTTTAAGAGAAGAATCCAGAATTTCCTCGGCTTTTCTTCCAGGCACAGTACATGGCTTGTGTGGCAAGGGTTTAATGAATGTCAGCATGTGTCCTTCTCTCCATATCTATAGAATGGTGGTGAAGAAACCATAGTTTCCAGAATTTCTGTGATGATGACATGTCCTATCTTTGCAGCGGTGGTGATATTTAACCCTAGGACAACTGAGTCTCAGAGATGTTCAATAACCTCCCCATGGTCACATTTACTATGGGATAGAGGGAGATTTGGTGGGCAGTCTCCCTTGGCAGGAGGTCTTCAGCAAGTTTAGAAAGTGAGGAGGGCAGAACTGGGCAGAGTGGAGGGAGGGTCAGGCTTCATCTGGGCAGGGCATGGCTTTTATATTGGGTCCAGGCAAGGTGGGGGAGTGGGTGAACTGGATGGAGGCACTAGTGAGTGAGACCCCAGAAAGTGGGGCAGGGTGTGGAGTGAGGGGAAGGCATCCTGTGCGGTTTCCTGCAGTTCTTAGAGAGGGGGCAGGCAGAGATCTTGGGTGTAAACCAAACCAGGGAACCCTGTGGCGAGGGCGGTGCCATCCTCCCATTGCACAGCTGGGACTGCTTAGAACTGGTGAGGGTAAGGACCTTGCTCAAAAGTCACACGGACCAACAGTGATGGAGCCAGGATTGTGACCCAGCTCTGCTCAACCACAAAGGCTGCCCTCTGTCCGCTACACGATGCGGTTGCTATCATGACCTCCAGGCAATAGGGGGATAGACAATATCAGATGACTTTTTGCAGATTTCTTCCAGCAGAAACATTCTCTCCGTCTCTGTCCCCAGTCTGCCTCCACACTCTCCCCTGCCTCCTCCCTCTCTCTTTCCTCCTCATTACTCAACCCCTAGTAACCCCGAGGGCAGGCAGACTGTCTGCACGGTTGAGGGAGGAGGAGACCAGCTCTTCTGGGTGACACACACGCACCCTTTGCAGCCTGCCCACCTCCCTCCCACACCACCCACACGGTGGGGAGGCCCCCCTCCCCCACCGCCCCCTCTGCAGGCATCCATGGCTGAGGGGGTCTTTCCCAGAATTAGCCACCAAGAACAGCTGGAGCAGGGAGAGGGAGGTGGGAGAAGGGATGGAGGCTAACAGCTTCCAGATGTGCCAGGGCACGAGAGAGCCGAAGGAGCCTCCGGCCCAGTGGTCTCCTGCCGTGGCTGGGAGGCTGGGAGGAGCTGGCCTCTGTGTCCCAGACTTCAGGACTGCCAAGGCAGCTGGGCAGATCCCTACTCAAGAGCTTCATGCAAATCCATGTGAGCAGGGCAAGAAAGACTTCTGTGCTGCACCTGCAGGGAAAACCCCTGTGGCCCAGCTGCTTACTATGCCTTTAAAAATTTTTTTAAATTAACATCCAACTGTTACTTTATTTTGTTTTTAGGCTGCACCATGCGGCATGCAGGATCTTAGTTCTCTGATCAGGGATCGAACCCATGGCTCCTGCACTGTGAGCTTGGAGTCTTAACCACTGAGCCACCAGGGAAATCCCTGATTATTACTTTATTTATATCACTAAGCTTAAATGACTTGGAAGAGACAAATGAGCGGTTCTATCCTATTTCGGGAAAAGTTTCCAATCAATGCTGGTTATGTGGTGACAGGTAACTAGGAATGGTGACATCTTTGGGTCAAGACTGACGATGAAGCAGGGGCTCTAGAGCTATGGTTCATCTCCAGCAAGACTCTGGAGATGATGACCAATGCCAGTCACGCAAACATGGAGCCTCTAGGGCTGGTCCCAAATTTGCATCTCTTCCCTAAAGCTAACAAATTCATAAAACAACTGAGGCTTGAAAAAAAGTTTTAAAATGAAGCCCAAATAAGATTAAAACTATACTCTTGATACACTTTCCCTTTCAAAATTTACATAAGCACACTTTTTCTCTAATAATATTAATCCTGATGCTATCGACCTTGGCTATACTGCGAGTGGTGGAGGCAGAGATCAGGGGCTGAATTCCAAGCGCTTGGAATTGAATCCCAATTCAGCCACTTACCAGCTAGAGAGCCCAAGGCACACTGCTTGGCTCTCTTGGCCATGCAATGGTTTCTGTTTCGTGAAGCTATTATTAGAGTTGAATAAGTTAATCTATGCAAAACACTTAACGTGGTGCCTGGCATGTAGTACATTTTTACCATTCAGAAAACACCTACCTTGTTTCAGAAGCTGTGACATTTTACCCTTGCAACCTGGAAATTAACTATGAGTACCCCCATTTTTATGAGCAGAAATTGAGGCTGAATGACTTGTCCAGGGTCACATGGGTCAACGTGAACCCAGATCTATTAGACCCTAAAATCCAGGCTCATTATACTGGGCCCCTCCCTGGTTTTTGTTGCTGTTGTTACTATTTTTCAATTAGTAGTGAAAGGTTCCAAGACCTGTTAGGGGCTGGGGTGCATCATTTTCAATCCGGCTCACCTAAAGAGAGGACCGTGTCAGAAAAATGGGCAACGGCTCGGGGGTTCAGAGGGGCCCTGGGAGGAGAAGCCAAGGGCCCTAGAGGGGCACTAAGAACAGGAGATTTCAGGGACGTGGGAGGAGCAGTGTGGGGAGGGGGCTGGGAGGCTGGGGACAGGGGATCCAGAGGTTGGAAGGAGTCCAGGTTGCCCCGAGGTGCCCTCAGAGTGCCCCCAGCCCCCTGAGCAAAGCCCCTGGGCCTGCTGGCCGCTCTTTCTCCTGGTGTGTGTGTTTCTTGCTTTGCCAGGGCTGCTCCGCTTCTGCACGTCTTCTCTTCGGCCGGGGCGGGGTGGTGGAGGGTCTCCAGAATTCCCCTTTGTGGGATGGAGGGGACAGGAGGAGGAGGACCAAGAGCGAGGGGGCTGGAGCCGGCCGGCAAGGAGGCCCGCCACTGGCCCGGCTCCCAGGTCCTGGGCCCGAAGAGGGAGCTGCCTGCCCCTCGCTATTCCCTCCCCCTGCCCCCCAGGGCTCCTTGGCTGCTGAGCCTGCCAGCTGGGCCCCCGCCAAGCCAAACAGCTGCCAGGGGGAGAGGAAGAAGCATTTCCGAGCAGAGAGGCCCCTGTGGGCTTCAACTCAAACCTAGAATCCCCCTTTCTCACCGCCAAGTGAAAAGGAGAGTCTGTGCACATGCACACAGGCATGCATGCATGGCACCAGGGAGCCGGCCGGGGACTGAGGGCCTGGCAGGCTACGGGAAGGGGGCGGGGCAGGGTGTCTGGGTGCTGGCCTGGGAGGTAGAGGGGGACCGGGGCCATGATCCCGCCAAGTGGGAGTGGGGTTGGGGAGTTAGGTTTGGCAGAGGTTGGGGAGGGGGTGCAGTGGTCTAATATCCCCCACCCACCCCAAATCTATATCTACCTGAGACCTCACTGTGTGATCTTATTTGGAAATACGGTCTTTGCATATGTCATTAAGGTAAAGATTGAGATGAGATCATGCTGGATTAGGCTGGGACCTAAATCCAACAAGAGTGTTCTTAGAAGCAGAAATGAACATACAGAAACCCCTGGGAGGTTTGTACGTGAAGATGTGAGAGAGAAGGGAGAAGAAGGCCATGAGAGGCTGCACGTGAAGCGGGAAGCAGAGATGCGAGCCCGGAGCCAGGGAACGCCTTAAGCCACTGGAACCGGGAGGAGACAAGGGAGGACTCCTTGCTAGAGCCTTCGGAGGGAGCCTGACCCTGCTGACACCTTGCCTCCAGACTTCTGGCCTCCAGAATGGCGATGTAATGCATATCTGTTGTGTTAAGCCACCAAGTTTGTAGTAATTTGTGATGGCAGTTCTAGAAAACATATAAAAGGAGGCATATGGTAAAGGGGTTGGTGGGGCCAGGGGTTGATAAGAAAGCCGTGTAAAGCGGAATGAAAAATGAAAAAGATCTGTTATTCATCATACTACTCTCCTGTGCCAGGCACGTTTAAAGATACTTATCTCATTCCTCACAAGGACCCTGCCGGGAAGAACTGATTCCCATTCTGTAGAGAGATTCAGACCTAAGTTTGTTCCATGAAGTTGGGATTCCAGTATCGGATCCTCCTTCTCCGAAGCCTGGCCTCTTCCCACCTTCTCTCAAGGGAAGCGCAGCAGTTTCTGGGCCAGAGGATACATGCTTTAAGTCAGAGGGAAGTTCTCCCAGGGCCCGGGAGGGGAACACGCCATGCCTCACCGGGGAACTGGGCGAGGGGTCATGACCTCATTGCTCTGGGGCCCTCTGTGACTAAATGTCCTGGATACTCTTTACTCACCACTGTCCCTGGAGTCCTCGGGGACACGTCTGAGGGTCTGGTTGCATCCCTAGCTTTAGGAAGGGTAGGGGGACACCCCTATTCACCTCTTGCCCGCTGCTTCAGCCACCACTGCTACCTCCGCTGTCGTCACCGCCCAGCAACGCCATCACTTCTGCTGTCACCGCCAGCTCTCGTCACCACCACCATCACCTCTATCTCTGCGAGCACCGTCACCATGACCAGCATCAACACCAGCTCCACCACCACCACCACCACCGCTGGGACTGCTAGGATGACCACAACAGCCACAGCCACGTTCTCACCTCCATCACCTCCCCTCTACCCCTTCCACCATCATCACCACGATGACTGTCACTATGTAACATAGCGGAGAGGTCAGGGGCAGGAAGGGGACTCAGGGGAGACTTCCTGTGCCGGGACAGCTCAGCCGAACCTAGCAGGGGGGAACTTGGGTATATTTGGTATGTATCTGGCTGACAGATGGCATCGGTAGTGGAGGGCACCCAAAATTCAACCTTGTAGGGAGGGGAGGTGAGCCTGCCTGGCAGCTGTAAATCCGGAGTGGGACAGGCTGTCTCCATGGGCGTGGGTTCAAACGGGTGGAGGTTATTTGAGTGACACGTCCCAGCCCTGCCTGGCTCGTGCTCATCTCGAGGGGATGCGGATTTTGGCGGGTCCCTGGCTCCCGGCCACCTGCCTGGCCTGGCCGTGATAGTGAGGTCATGAGAGTGGCGGTACCCAGAGTCCTGGGGGGTGGGGTGGGAAGGAGGGCCCGCCCTGGCTGGGAGAGAAAGGCCTCTCTCCTCAGGCTGACCCTACCAGAAATGATGAGGTAAGCCCTTTTTCTAATTTTTTACTCATAGATTTAAAAAAGTTTTTAAATTAAAAAAAATTATTTTAAATTATTGTTTGATTTCTGGCTGTGCTGTTTCTTCGGTGTTGCAGGTCGGCTTTCTCTAGTTGTGGCGACTGGGGACTACTCTCTAGCTGAAGTGCGTGGGCTTCTCATTACGGTGGCTTCACTTGTGGAGCCCAGGCTCTAGGCACGAGGGCTTCAGTGGTTGCAGCTCAGGGACTCTAGAGCTCGGGCTCAGTATTGTGGCATACGGGCTTAGTTGCCTCACAGCATGTGGAGTCTTCCCAGACCAAGGATTGAACCTGCGTCCCCCGCACTGGCAGGTGGACTTTTATCCCCTGGACCACCAGGGGAGTCTGATGTACGCAGTCTTGACACTTCATTCCTCCAGACTCCCCTCCACTCTGCCTGCCCCTCAGTGGCTCTGGGTGCTGTGGGTGTTCTCTGCCATGGGCTCGGAGTTTCTTTTCCCCAGGAGACACCTGGCTAGTCATGTGGTTCAGTCACCTGGGGAAATAGAGGGACCAGAAGGCTCTGTTCTGGGGGCAGAGAGAGAACTGACTATTGGAGAGAGTTATCTCATTTCTGCCCACTCAGCTGGGCAGCCCTGCCTGCCATCTTAGGCCAAATGTGTATGGTAGTCAGGGAGGACGGCAGAATG
The DNA here is from genome assembly GCF_027580195.1 of Bos mutus. Lineage (NCBI taxonomy): Eukaryota > Metazoa > Chordata > Mammalia > Artiodactyla > Bovidae > Bos > Bos mutus. Next base: position 32,696,494 of record NC_091639.1, on the reverse strand, counting down.
TTCCAGAAGTTCAGGTCACTGCTGCTCCCCTCACCTCTTGTCTGTGTGCCCAGCCAAACTCAACTGCCTTTAAGGACAGGGCTGGCCAGTTCTGGGAACAGCCTCTCAATCCTTCCAAGCCCCTAAACTGCCCAAATGCCTGGCTAATCCCACCATCTAGGATCACACTTGAGAGCTTCTGGAAGTGGGAAACAATACTATCGCGGGATGTGTTTATCTCTGCATCAGGCGTGAGAGCCGGGCAGACAGGCTGGCGACTGGAGAGGCTGAGGGGCCACTGAATCCCAGAGACCGAAGAGTGGAGGGCGGGGTGGGTGAGAGCCTCGGGAAGGGCCCAGGCTCTCCCCACACCCTGGCTTGCTCCTGCAAATCACTCCTCAGGAGAAGGCTTTTTGCTGGGTTGGGAAAGACTCTGGCAAGACAAGGAGACCTTTTGATGATGATTCAGTAGCGATAGCCGATGTTCACTGAGTGCCTGCTACGTATCAGGCCCTTTCCAAGCACCTGATATGTGTCCTTATTGAGTTCCCCCACATCACTGTAAGATGAGTACAATCACTGCTATATCTGTATCTTACAGATAGCATCCTCTGTGACTGAGGGCAAACCTTTGCTCTCTGGCCTCAGTTTCCTCATCTGCTCTCTGCAGGCATCCGACTCAACCTGCTGCTCCCCGAAGGTTTTTCCAGGTGACATTTGGAGTCAAGCTACCTGTTTGGAACGTTTCCTGTTTCTGGGGGCCTCCCTCGGATCAGCCTGGTCCCTGGCAGTGGCTGGGGGTGGAGAGAAGACATTGGCCTGGAAGGTCCTGTGTGGCTCTTATGTGGCCTTGTGGCAGTGCCCCTTTGACTGTGCTCTGGCAAGAGGAGCAGGGCCATCACAGATCAGAGAAAATAGCCGAATGTGCCTGTTCACTCACAGACCCTGTCTGGGTGTCTGGGTGAGGAGGGTCTGCTGGGATCCAGTTCCCACCAACCCTGGATTCCCCCTGGCCTCCCCTGACTGTGTCCCCTTCCCCGTCAAAGGCAGTGGTGGGGACTGGGCAGACCCTTAGCTGTCACTCTACACCTGCCAGATACCCTTCCAGGTGTAGGAGGAAAGGGACAGATAAAACTTGATCCTTGCCCTAAGGAGGTCACAGCCTAGTGGGGTTTAATCCCAAACCAGTCCCCCATCCCTCACCCTCCACACTTCACCTGCTGGACACATCCTCATGTCTTTGGGAGATCAACGAAGGTGGAGGACAGAGGTGGAGAGGGGGATTCTCTGGAGTCTGGAGGTCAGAGAACATCTGGAGCACTGGAGCAAGCACTAAGAACTGGAGACAGTAGACCCTGGAGGGGCACACCTGGCCTGTGGACCCATTTTTTCTCATGGCTACCTGGGGCTGATACCTGATGGGAAGATGCTGGTGAGTGCCATCTTCCTCCTTGCTGGAGGAGACTCTCAGCTATATATGAGCCTGTGTGTTGAGCTGGAATTCTGAGACCCATTGAGGCTAACTTAGCGAGGCTGAGGAATCTTGTCTTTATGCTAGATGGCCATGGCCTTAGCAACAGATCAGCAGTTCTACTATTAATACTAAAGAAGAAGAGATGGATAGAAGTCTATGACACAAGGTCTTAGCTGGGTGAGAGACGGGGGCAATGAAGACTGAAAAGAGTGTTGGAGAGAGGGACTGGCGTGTGTGGAGGCCCTGAGGCGGACAGGGCATTGAGAATGACTCAATGACTCCCAGCGTCTGGTCTGATCAGCTGCGTGACTGATGGCTGCATTTGCTGAGCTGAGGGACCCAGTAGAAGGAGCAGGTGTTTTTTTTTCCCTTCCAAACATTTACCTTAAAACATTTATTTATTTATGGCTGCACTGGGTCTTGGCTGCTGCTCACAGGCTTTTTCTAGTTGTGGAGAGAGGGCTACTCTCTAGCTGTAGCGTGCAGGCTTCTCGTTGCCGTGGCTTCTCTTGTTGCAGAGCTCAGTAGTTGTGACGCATGGGCCCAGCTACCCCATGGCATGTGGGATTTTAGTTCCTTGACCAGGGATAGAACCCACATCCCCTGCACTGGAAGGCAGATTGTTAACCACTGGACCTTGAGGGAAGTCCGAAGGAGCAGGTGTGGGGATCAGCACAAGTTCAGTATTGGACCAGTTGAGTTGAAGGGCCTATGAACCATCTACGTAGTAAGGCTCCTGGAGATATGGATCTGGCCTCAGGAGACGGGCCTGGGTTGGAGGTCTATATTGGAAATTGTAGGCTTGTCAGCTGGGGGCTTCCAGGTGGCACTAGTGGTAAAGAACCTGTCCGACGATGCAGGAGACACAAGAGACATGGGTTCGATCCCTGGGTTGGGAAAATCCCCTAGAGTAGGAAATGGTAACCTATTCCATATTCTTGTCTGGAAAATTCCACAGACAGAGGAACCTGGTGGGCCACAGTCCATGGGGCTGCAAAAAGAGTCAGACATGAGTGAGCACACACACACACACACACACACAGGCATGTTAGTGGCAACTGCAGTCATCACGGGAGGGAATGAGAAGGCCCAGGGAGCAGTTAAAAGTGAGAAGAGAAAACAAAGAAGGCACAACCCTGAGAACCCTCATTTTGTGGCCTCCTGGTCCTTATTTCCCTTTGGGGATAGTCTCTCTACCATCTTGCAGGGTGATATATCAGATAATCTCCTCTCATTCTAGTTTTAGAAGGATTCCTAGAGGCCTGTCCTGTCAGACCCTCCCTCGCACCTGCGTGGGACAGCCTTGTGACCTGGGCTCAGCTGACCAGACTCTACCTTGGGACTGGGTATCTTGAGTGTCCTAACACTAGCATGGAAGAGGCCTTTGGAATCCAGCCAAGTAATTTATGTCTCATTTCCAGTCTTCCAGTCCAACCCCTGAGCTACTTCCTCAATCTTTTGCTAACAAATGCTATTGGTGGTGGAGGAGGGGCGGGGAACCGTATAAATGCCAGAGCTGGTTTCTGTTACTCACAAATAAAGAGGAGCCAGCAAAGGAAAATGAGCTGGACGGGACTTCAGAGAGGCCAGAGGAAAACTAGGGGAGTGGAGTTTCATAAAAAATAAGCAAAAGAGTATATATATCTTGAAGGAAGGAGTAGCCAGTGGTGTCAATTTTTATTTAAAAAAATGTCCAGTGTGTTTAAATAAGCATAGGAGGAGCAGGCAAGAAGGAGACACAGCTGTTAACAATGATTAACCATAGGTGGGAGGCTCAGATAGATCTCTGTTTTAAAGGAAGGAACCTAACTCATACTTGCTCAAGACAAGAACAACAAAGAAGTTACTTATTGGCTTATTGGACCTGTCTTTGGCACAGCAGAAATAATGTCATCAGGACTGGTCTCTGCTCCCCTGCATCGGCTTCCTTCTCAGGCAGCTTCTGACAGATGCGCATCCAGTTAGCAACTCCAGAGCAGACAACTATTAATATTCTCCTTCCCAGGGGCTTCAGTAAAATCCCAGCATTGGCTCTATTGGCCTGGTTTGGTTCATATGTGACTTCCTGAACCAATTAGGACGTGTTGGCACTTGAGTGGCCAGGCCTAAATCACATGTCTCCCCCTGGAGATGGGGGCGGAGGTGAGTCATCTCCATCTGTCATTTCTATCGAGGGCTCAGAAGAAATCTAGACACGATGATCAGAAGAAGGAGTGGGTCCTGGGCAGGGAAATCAAAATCTGTAGCCCAATTTACCAGGAGGAACGGTATAAGAACTGGTTAGATTTGGGTTCCCTGGGCCATCCCTGGAGGTCAGGGACCAAGGCCCCTGGAGGCATATTTCCCTAAAGCAGTGGGTACTGGGCAGACCTGGAACATGAAGGTGGTCCTGGTGGTGGGGAGACGTGAGAATAATAAAATAGCTTAATGGATAAGTGAAGTCAGAGACTTGGATTTGAATCCAGGCTCTGCAGCTTGCTACCTTTTTACTTGTCAGTTTCATTTCTGGAAACTGGGTTAATGTCAGAGGTAGAAATAGTGCCTATTTCTTAGGATTCTTATGCGACTCGAAGGGAATAATCTACATAAAGGTTTAGCTGCGTTCCTGGAAGATGGTGAGTGCTCAGTGAATGTCTGCCATTATTACAGTGTTCTTTGGGGTGTCCTATGCCCTCGAGAGGGAGGCAGGCAGTCTTGGAAGCCCCCTTCCTTGTGCCATCAGAGTCTCCCCAGTTCAGGGCTCGGAATTCACTCACGCACTCTATCACAACCCAGCCAGATCCCAGCCCCAGGGATGGGGAGATGAGTGGAGTCCTGGTGGCAGGGTGTAGTCAGAGTACACCCCGACAGGGCTGGGTGGAGGCACTGGGGGAGATGCTGGAGGGTCAGAGACTGGGCAGGAGAAGGTGGATGAGGAGGGTGAGGTGGACCAGGAAGGCAAGGGATAAGGGGAGGGGTGATTTTGGGCAGAACCAGCAGGGGTCACTGTAGATCTAAGTAACCTCAGGGAGGTGGCCGGGCCACCCAAGGGCCCTCTCACACCTGCCTTCACAACCATCATCGCCGGGATGCGGTGCTGTGGCCAGCTCTGGGCAGCGGGGTTGGGGTTTGACTCATGTAGTTGCGTCCACCCTCGTGCCCTCCAGGGCCTGCCATCTCTCCTCCCATGGCAGCCCTTCACGGTTGAGTGTGTGCCTGGCTTTCTGCCTCTGCTGGACCCTGAGTTCCCACAGTACCTAGAAAGTGGCTCTGGAGATGCTTCCCTATAGAGAGCTCTGCATCCAAACGCGTTTCCTCATCTCTCTCCTCCTCCCAGAAGGTGTCGGCCCATACTAGCACGTTAGAGGCTCAGAGAGGTCCTGCAGGCAGGAAAACGTGTCAGACTTTGTTCAGCCCAGGTTTCCGATGCTGACTCCAGCCCTTTCACCGCATGGCACGCTTAGGGAAACACTGGTTTCAGGCACCATCCTGGGCGAGGGTAAACGCCCCAGGGAAGGTTAAGCCCATCCCCCGTTCTATCGCAAAGTATTAATAATATGCAACCGTATGTTTGTTATAGAGAAAGGAAGAAAAATAAAAGTGGAAGGAAGAAAATTACCTCCCTCATCTCCTGATCCTTAGAGTCACTTCAAAAACCTCTGGTCACTGCCCTCCCTCTTCCCAGGGAGGAGGTGACCATGGGGTTCCCCTCAGGGCACACCCACTTCTATTGAGGGGAAGCCCTATGCGGAGAAGGGCCCTTTTAGCGGTCCTCGCATCCAACCCTCTGTCTCCACCCTGCATAATTCATGCCTCCCTTTCTCAGAGACGTTCCTGAGGGGAAGGAGACTCGTGGTGGGGTTTCAGAGGGTGCTGAGTGGCATCGAGGGGAGGGAGTCTCAAGATCATGAGGGTGGAAGGAGATCTTCTTTTCTAGGTGGGGAGACAGGCTCTGAGGGGACGTGGCTTACAGGGGTTTCGCCGTGAGCCGGTGGCGGCGCCCGCAGAGCCCTGGCTCCCGGCCGGGTGTCCTCCCCACCGCTCCCTCAACTGCTCTCCACGCCAGAGCTTGTAGAGGGGCCTGTGCCCTTCCTCCCTGCACGGCTGCGGTTTCCTCTGCGGGGCTGTCGGGCCACCCGGGGTGTGTGGGTGCCGGGGGCGCGCACCACGGTTGTGTAACAGGCTCTGGGCTGTGCGCGCGCTCGGTAACCTGATGCAACAGGGAAGTTGCGGTCCCGTGAGCCGGGGTGTGGGCGCTTGGCTCCCGGCCCAAACCACAAGGAGTATTTGGCTTGCGGCTGCGGAGGCCGGGCATGGGGGGTCGCAGACTTGTCTACGTCAGGGCTTGTCCGTCCCTGGGGTGCCCACATCCTGGTCCCTGTGGGCACAAGGCTTGAAATGGGGCTGCCGGGTCAGCTGATGCTATGGGTGTTGGGGGTGGGGGGTGGTGCGGAGAGGAGGGCCTTGCTCCATCCTCATCCTGTTTGCCAGGATGCCTATTGTGGTGGGGGTGGGGCAGGTGGGGCTTTCTCCTGTGGTTCCATCCCTTCCTGGTTGTAATTACGCTCGCCACCCCCGCCAATCCTGGAGCCCTCAGATCAGTTCGTGTCTCACTCCCTAGGCCCTCCTGAGTCTCCCAGCTCTACTGGCCACCCCCTGCCCCTCATAGTCTTTTCTAAAGGCTCCTCGCTCCGTTTGAGGAGAAGCAGAATGGAGGAAGATAAAAAGAATAGCCGCTTGCTGGGCAGGCCAGGTTTTAACTGCCACTGCCATTTCTGAACTGAGTGACCAAGAATGATCTGTATTCTCCCTCCGCCCTTGTGTGCTCATCTGAAAGATGGGATGCTGGAAGGGAGCCTAGGATCTAGGGAGGGACTCCAGGGATGAAGATTGACCTTTCATTCACTCTTACGTGGATTGAGCATCCGGGTACCCTCGCCTCCTGCATCTCCATCAGCAGATGAAGCAATGGGCACTTTGGAGAGCCAAGGGCCTTGGAAGGGCTCTGTCCTTGAAAGCAGGCACTATGCCCCCTGCCCTGTGTCTCAGTGGACAACTGTGAGCCCTGCCTCCTCTCTAGGCCGAGGGGGAGGGGAGGCATGTGCGATTCTTCTGTCCTACCCCACCCACTCTAGCTCCTTAGAGAAGCAGCATCTTTAGGGGTGGCCCAAGGGCTGCAGGACTCAGGTGGGGGTGGGGGAGGAGGAAGAAGAGCTTCTGGGTTCAGTGTGTCACCTCTGGCCCCGGGCTGGGTCACACCTGGCCCCCTGGGGCTCCTCCCCAGTGCTCTCAGAATGCCTTACCTCTATATCACTCTTTCCTACACCGGCTGCCAGTGTTTTGATAACCCATTTATGCATCTGTTTTTTTAAAATAGATAACTTACAGTGCTTATTGTGTGCTAGGCCTCACATCTGTTAATTCATTTTTTCCTCACAGCAGTTCAGTTCAGTTCAGTCGCTCAGTTGTGTCTGACAGCAGAGGCAGGTGTAATTGCAGAGAAGGCAAGTGCCCTGCTGAGATTCAAATAGCTTGTGCTGTTCACCCTCAGTCACCACCATATCAATCTGTTCTACTTTCTTTAAACTTTGATCATGGGTCATTGCCTATCTATGTGTTGGTTGCCCATTGTTTGTCTCTCTGTCTAGTTGGTAAGTTCCAGGAGGGTAGGGACTTCATCTTTCTTGTCCACAGTCCCAAAGTCTTAACTGGTTCTTGATGCATGGAAGATGTTCAGTAAATATTCCTGGAAAGAAGGAGCCTCTGAGCGACGCAGTGGAGATGCTTTGAGGGTGTACTCTTTGGTTATTCATTTTGGTTTTCTGTACTGACCAGTATAGGGCCTGGCTCAGACATGGTACTCAGTAAGCAGTTTGCTAAATAAATAAATGAATGAATGGATGAATGAATGAAAGGAAGAAAGTCCAAAGGATTCAGTTGTTGCTTCTCTCCACTCCAGACTCCAAGAACTAGTGGAAGCTCTTCAGCCACAGGAAATATGGGAGAAGAGTGTATTCTTCCTGGATCTCTGTTTTGGTTTCTTTCTGTGATTTTGTGTGTGGGCACAATCTGGGTACACAGAAGAAAAGTATGAGAAAAAGACTGGAAACCAAACAACCCCTGGGAAAAGACTCCTGGAATAATTGCTTTGTGTCCAGAGACAGGAGGAGATATAAACAGAGTGTATGTGTGTGGCCCAGAGGATGCTCCTAGTAAGTGATGAATAAATGAGGCAGTGGGTGAGTGAGGGAGTGGGTAAGTTGAATCGACTACATGGTGAACTTCTAGAAGGCAGGCCCAGGCTGTGATTTTCTTTGTAGCCCTAGCCCTCAGTATGGGCCCAGAGTTTGGTGCATGTTTGTTGAATGAATAAATAAATGTTAGCACCAAGAAGCATGGAAAGGAACAGAAATGGTGGGTGCTGCAAAGAGGCCCAGAGCCCTAGTGAAAGAGACCGCAGAGGCAGATTCCAACCTCTGGGTCTTTTTCATGGGAGTCAGGGTTTGGGAAGTAAGGAAAGGGCCTGGTGGATGCTAGGAGTCTGGCTCCACTCCCTCTCCCCCTCCTTTCATTCTTTTTAGGAGATCTGCCTGGGATACTATGTAGATACTAGTGATAATTAGAAAAAGTAATCAGAGCACCTATTTACTGAGCACTTACTATGTGCCAGGCTGTAGGTTCTTTAAGTAATTGAATTCTTTCAGCAACCATATGAGGAAGTGTACTATTTCCCCCATTCTATAGAGCAGGAGACTGAGGCCTAGTAAATATAAAATTTGTATAAGTAGAAAGTGAAAGCACAGTCATTGCTCAGGCTCTGCTGGGGGATAGCAGAGTGTCCCTCTATGTGGCTATAAATGAATGAATGAATAAATGTTAGCACCAAGGAGTATGGGTCTTGATCTGGTTGCATTACGTCTCCAGGCCTCAGTTTCTTCATCTGTAGAATGGGAATAACATTGCGCTGTGTTAGGAGATGGAAGTCAGCAGATTTTCCCAGCTGTAAAGGGGCTACAGCGCTCCCTTAATGGGAATTTTCCTCCTCCTCCTTGTGAATCAGCATTATTTTCATTATGATTATGTTAATGATTATGACTATGATCATGATCACCCCTGGACCTGGCCTCTTGCCGTTAATTAATATGCCAGGCTAGGCTACAGCACTGGAGACCCTGGTGAAACAGACAAATCCACTTCCCATTCATGGGTAATTCTTGTCTGATTTGGCCTCCACTTATCTTGTATTTCCATTTTTATTCTCTACCCTCCAAGCCATGACTCACTTTCAGTCCCACCTTCTTTTTCCTTAATTACTGCAACACCTTCCCCAGTGGCCTTCCAGCCTCTGGGCTCTTCACCATCCGCATTAACTAATTTGCTTAACATGTAAAGTCAAAACCTGTTATCTCCTGCCCCCGAGGCAAGAACTGACTCTGTATTCTTTTTTTAATGATGTGAGAGGCCCTTGATAAGGTGGTCACATTTTCCAGCCACCTACAATGCCCTACAGCTATGCCTTATGGCTGGCAGTTCCTGGAATAGAGGATGGTGTGACGACTGGTTGCTTTTCCTTTGCTGTTCCTCTGCCTTGCTAGGACCAAAGTCCTTCCCCACTTTGTCTCCACAGTGAATGCCTACTTATTCTTTTTACCCTTCAAAACAAAAAAGGCATCATTGCTTTTCCTGGTTATAAAAATGATGCATTCTCACTATAAATAATTAAAACAATATAGAATGCACTAGAAAAAAAAAAAATGTTTACTCTTCCCATAGTTCCAACAATTGGAGAAAACCACCCTCAAAAATGTATAAAACAATGAGACAAAAGATCAATAAATAAATAGGGTACCTGAACAATGGCATCACCGATAGATGGACATGAGTTTGAGCAAGCTCCAGGAGTTGGTGATGGACAAGGAGGCCTGTCATGCTGCAGTCCATGGGGTCGCAAAGAGTTGGACACAAATGAGCGACTGAACTGACTGACTGAACAACACTGTGAACCGATTAGACATAACAGATATATACAAAACACACCATCTAATAATAGCAGGCTACACTTTCTTCTTAAGTGCACAGGGACCTTTCTCTAGGACAGACTGTATCTTAGCCACAAAATGTCTTAATAAATTTAAAAATACTGACATCATGCAAAGGGTCTTCTCTGGTCACAGTGAGATGAAACTCGAAATCAATAACATAAGGAAAACGGAAAAATTCACAAAATGTAGAAATCAAACAGTATACTCTTAACAATTGAATCAAAGAAGTCATGAGAAAAATTAAAAAATACATTGAGATGAATGAAAATGAAAACCCAACATGCCAAAACCTGTGGGGGTGAAGAGAAAATAGTGCTCAGAGAGAAATTTGTAGCTGTAAATTCCTACATTAAAAAGGAGAGCTATCAAATCAATAACCTAAGTGTATACCTTAAAGAACTAGAAAAAGAAGGGCAAAGTAACCTCAACACTAACAGAAGAAGGCAAGGCTAATTAATATGAGTATAGATAAATGAAGTAGAGAATAGAGAAGCAATAAAGGAAATAAACAAAACCAAAAATTCTTTGTGAAGATCCACAAAATTGACAATCTTTAGCTAGACTGACTGAAGAAAAAAAAAGATAAAACTACTAAAATCAGATTTTAAAAAAAGCTACTAAAAAAGGTAAAGTTACTAAAATCCGAAATGAAAGAGGGTACATTACTACCAATCTTACAGAAATAAAAAAGATTATATGTGAATACTACAACAAATAATATAGCAACAAATTGGATGGCTTACATAAAATGAATCAATTCTTAAAAACATGCAAAATTCTAAAACTGACTTAAATAGAAATAGGAAATCTGAATAGATCTATAACAATGGAAAAGGTTGAATCAGTAATGAAACTCCTACAGAAGGGAATTTTCTCAACATGACAGAAAAGTCAGGGATTGATGGCTTCACTGATGAATTCTACCAGATATGTAAAGAATTAATACTAGTCCTCAAAACCTTCCAAACACTGAAAAGGAGGGAACATTTCCAACTCATTCTATGACTCCAGCATTACCCTGATATCAAAACCACACAAAAACACTACAAGAAAAGAAAATTACAGGCTAATATCCCTTAAATGCCTAAGTGCACAAAATCCTCGACAAAATACTAGCAAACCAAATAAAACAGTATTTAAAAAGAATTATACACCATGATCCAACTGGGACCTACCTCTGAATGCGAGAATGGTTCAATATATGAAAATTAGTCAATGTAATATACCACATTAAAAGAGTGAAGGAAAAAAAGACATATAACATCCCAATTGGTGTGGAAAAAGCATTTGACAAAATACAAAAACTTTCATATTAAAAACTCTCAAGCTAGGCATAGAGGGGACCTTCTTCAACATGACAAAGTCCTATATGAAAAATACACAGCTAACATCATATTTCGGAGAAGGCAATGGCACCGCACTCCAGTACTCTTGCCTGGAAAATCCCATGGATGGAGGATCCTGGTAGGCTGCAGTCCATGCGGTCGCTAAGAGTCGGACACGACTGAATGACTTCACTTTAACTTTTCACTTTCATGCATTGGAGAAGGAAATGGCAACCCACTCCAGTGTTCTTGCCTGGAGAATCCCAGGGACGGGGGAGCCTGGTGGGCTGCTGTCTATGGGGTCGCACAGAGTCGGACACCACTGAAGTGACTTAGCAGCAGCAGCAGCAACATCATATTTAATGGTGAAAGACAGCTTTCCCCCTACAATCAGAAACAAGATTCCACACAGTAACGGAAATCCTAGCTAGAGCAAGTAGGCGAGAAAAAGAAATAAAAGTCATCCAACGAGAATGGAAGAACTAAAACTATCTGTTTGCAGATTTCATAGTGTTACCCTACCTTGCACTACATATAAAAGTTACCACGAAATGGATTAGTGATCTAAATTTAAGAGCCGAAACCTTAAAACTCTTAGAAGAAAACAGGCAGAAATCTTCAAGACTTTGAATTTGGCAATGATTTCTTTAAAAGAAGAGATAAATTGAACTTCATCAAAGTTAAAAATTTCCACTGGAAAAAAAACTGTACACTTCAGATGGTTAAAATGGTAAATTTCATATTATGTGTATTTTACCATAATAAAAAAACCTAAAAGGCAAAAAAAGAAACAACTAACCCCCCCCCAAAAAAAAACCTAAAGTAGAAAAAACCCTTTAAATTTCAATTAATATGTTTATTGTATGGTTCTCCCTTCCCCCTCTACCCCCACCCACAGTGCCCTTCATTGTACCTTGTATACCTTTGTATGCCACTTATAAGGTCATTATTTATTTACAAATTGGTTACAGTTTGGCAGGGTTTCCACCGTGAATTCCCTGCAGGCAGTAGCACAGTGTTTAGGACCTCAGTCCCTGGAGACTGAGTTCACATAAGTCTGCCTCTGACCAATGTGTGACCACTGGCTAGTTCTTAACCGCTCTGGGTTCTAGTCCTTATCTGTAAGGGTGATGATAGCATCTGCCTCATAGGGCTGTGGTGGGGAGGTCAACAAGCTCACGGCCCTTAAGGTCTTAAAAAGATGCCCTGCACACAGGAGGACATGCTCAATAAACATTAGCTCTTATTATGTGGGCCTGGCAAAAGGAAGATGGCTAGATAGTTTGTAAAACGAGTGTTCAGCAACAATCTCTGCTCTCCTCCCTGCCATCCCTGCAGGCTACAGAGATAAAATCTATTCCTGTGTGTATATATTTGAATGATCAAACGTGCGTGTATTCACCCCAGGATGTGGAGAGGAGGGAGAACCCCCTTGCCCCTCTTCCCTTGCCTGTCCTCCTGGGCTGGGGCAGGAAGATTAGACAAGCTTCCCTCTCACGTTCCTTGGAGTACTGTCCCTGGTGGCGGCCCTTATCCCTGACTTTTGCCTATCCTTAAAGCGGGGCCCTGGGTGTGCCCAGGTTGAGGACGGGAAGGGCTCAGGTTTGGGGGTTAGAGTCAGTCACTGCTGCCATATCAATCAGGGCCCTTTCATCAGCCGGAAACAGCGGCACCCAGCCGCCCCAACAAGTCTGGACGGGGGTTCCCTGTCCCTCCCCAGCCTGCCCCTCTCGCCCCCTCCTTCCCCAGCTGACAGTCACTCTTACCCTCCTCCGGATGCGGGGGACAGGCTGGGGCAAGTCAGGGACATACTCAGTTTCCCTTCCCTACTGCCCCTCCCTGGGGTGATACCCCCCTCCTCCCCTCCCTCCACCCCATCTGCCCTAAGTCTCCAGGACCCAGCTGGGGTAGGGAGCCAGAGGGCTAGACAGGAGAGGCGTCCTCAGGAAGCTGACTGTGGTCAGACCTGAACTCCTTGGGCAAGATGCTTTAACTAGAACCCTGGAACGGCAAAGGTGGAGGGAACCCCAGAGCACAGAGTGGGGAAGGCACTAGCCCAGAGTCACACAGTGGCTAAGCCAGTACTGGAACCCAGAGTTTTGTTTTTTCTTTAAAAAAATTTTTTTGGCCCCACTGCAGGGCATGTGGGCTCTTAGTTCCCTGACCAGGGATGGAACCCATGTCCCCTGCAGTATAAAGCACAGTGTTAACCACAGGACCGCCAGGGTAGTCCTTTAGAACACAGAGCTTTGGAAGCCCATTTTTCTCTCCCTTATCCTGCAGCCTCAGTTTCCCTCTCTGTGTATCGAGGGACCACCTGGAGGTCTCCTGACTCAGACACTGTGGGCCTCTCAGGGTCTTTCCTCTTCCTCTCCTTGTTTCTCCCTATTGAGGGTCCCCAGGTTTGCTGATGAAGGTGGCTGGGGTGGAGTGAGGGAAGGGGGCCCTTCCTGAAGATTCAGCCTCTGTTTTCGACAAAACCCTCTCTACCGACTATGAGACCAGAGGCTATTGTGTGGGGAGTGTCTGGTTTGGGAGGTGGCCAGATTGGTTCTGCTGGGTTCATGGCTCTGTGTTCTGCCCATTGCTCTGTCTAGTCTGGGGACTGACAGAGGCCTGATGGCTGATCACCCCCAAGATGTGATTGTCCAAGGCAGGCCCCAGAGGTGGGGAGGGTGTGCATGAATATGGAGGTAACAACCTGGGCAGGACCCTTGGGGTTTGGGAGTCAGGATCCCAGAGGAGGTGGGAGGGGAAGACTGACTGAGCCAGTTCAGAACCTGGCATCTGAGGATCCAGGTCTTCTGAGGGTCAGGACCTCGGCTGGACTGTGCAGGGGTCCCACAGGTCAGAGAAATGCTTCTCTTCTCCCTCTGATTTCTGCTTGCTCTGCTTGAACAAGTGAGAGGGCTTCACTAGGAGGACAGCCATTGTCTTCCCTTTTGGCCAGCATCACCAGGCGAAGTTGTGGGTGGATGGAGGCAGGGAGGTAGTGGGTGCCCTGCAGTGTGCTCTGGGACCCCCGGGCTCTTTTCCCGGCTCCACCCTTCTTCTGTGGGCTGCATGACTTTAGGTGAGTCACTGGGACTTGGCCTCTCCATGTGGACAAAGGGTCCCGGCCCTGCCCTCTCTCTACTGCAGGTGGGTGTGGGAGTCTCCAGGAAAAAGATGGTGTGTCTTTGGGACAAAATGGTCCTTCAGCAGCTACCTATCCCTCACCCCATGGCCTGAGGCAGCTGCAGCCAAAAAAAAAAAAAAAGAGAGAGCAATTGTATTGTCAACTCATCCTGAGTCAAAACACTCCATCCAGAGTACATCTGACACAACTTGGGGGCCCTGCCCTCGGGGAGCTTACTGTCAGAGCCAGTCAGCCCGAACAGGCCGGGGCAGACAGGAGCCCAATTTAAACCTGAGGAGGACCCTTCACAGACACAATCTAGAAGCAGTGGCTGATCAGGCTTGTCTGCCTTATGAAACCTACAAGTCCTTCCTGATGTCCCCAAAGGCAGCCGCATCCTCTGTCCTCTCCTCTCTCTCTGTCCCTCCCTCACTACCTGGTGAATGTCCTTTGTCTGCCAACAAGCTGGGAGCAGCTCGAGGCCCTTGGCCACCGCTGTCCTGAGGCCCAGCGCAGTGTCTGCACATAGGAGGTGCTTATTCCAGGCAGGCGGGGAGTCTGGTGAAATCCAACCCCCCTTATCCCCCCACCCCACCTCCCCCATTGCTCTGTTCCCTGGACAAAGCCCCCTGGTCTGGGCCTGAATACTGCAGTGTGGGGACTATAACAAGGTCATGGGCAAGTGTGTTTTGGGAGGCATGTGGGGTCCAGAAGAAGAGAGGGAACGAGCAACACTGTTTCAACCAGACCCTGGGTGCGGGGGAGATACTCAGAGGAGACAGAGGCCCCCTGGAGTAGCTGACCCCCTTTCCCCATAGTCCTCCTAGCTTGAAGCTGAATGCTGCAGAGGTGAAGTGTCCTCAGACATAGTCATGCTGGAAAACTACCCCCTACATCCTTGCCAGCTCCCTGTCTGGCATGAGGGTTGAGGTCCCGGGACTCTCTGGGAAAAAAAAAAAGGCCCGATGCCTGGGGACTTAGAAGATCTGAGAGAGGACTTGTGGCTGAAAGGGGTGCAGCGAGTTATAGGGGGGGACTAAGGGGTCTCAGCAGCGGCACGTGGTGAGGGGGGTGGGGCAGAGAAGATCTTGGGCCTGAGTGGTGGGGGTGCTGTGGGTATTCTCTGTCCTCACCCCTGCCTTTCACCAGGTAAAATTCAGGATTCCCAGTTAAATTTGAATTTCAGAGTGCTTGGGTCCAGGATTCCCTTTGGTATAAAGAAGACAGAATAAATAACAAATAATTTTTTAGTATATTGCATGGGACAGTGAATATCCTGTCTTTCTATTTGCTGAACCTGCGAGCCTACCCCCACATCCACCATGGGGACACCCATCTCCCCCAGGCTGCCCGGAAGTGGGCTTGGCTCAAGTTCCGGTGGACTGGTCACCCTGCTCCCAGCCAGGCTGGGAAGCCCTGGGATGTGCTGGCTCTGTGTCTGTGGCCACAGGTACAGACAGCGACTGTGGTGAGCAGCAAGGCTGGGTGTGTGTGTGGAATGGAGGAGGGGAACTGAGCCATGGCAGAGCCAGAGACAAGAGAAATTTTTTCTGTGGGTTCCTGTCTCGTCCCCTCCCCAGACTCACCACCACCCAGGGCCTGAGTCACTGGGGGAAGGGGTCGGGACAGGCCAAATTTTTCCACTCAGCCCCTAGCCCTGTAACACAGCTCACCTGATCAGCCCCGCCTACCCAGAGGGAAATTCCAGTTCTAAATCCTGTCCGGAATTCTCACTCTGGCCAGCCAACTCCACACTGGGGGTTGGGGAGCTTCTGGGGTCAGGAGACACCTCTGGGACTCCCTTCTGCATAAAGAAGAGAGAAGCTTGCTGAGGGCACAGCTGGGACAACTTTGGAGCTGGGCATGGGGACAGGAGGGCTGTGAAAACTAAGACTGAGGCCAGGACAATGTGTGTAAAGATTTCTCTTGGGGCTTCGCAAGTACAGTGAGCATCAGTTTAGACTGTCCCCAGCCCCCCAGTGTGTGTGTGTGTGTGTGTGTGTGTGCACGCGTGCGCATGCTCTTCTCACCCAACTGCTGGTGGTGGAGGGGCTGTAACAACATAGCTATTGCCGAAATAAAGCCCATATTCTTCAGCCCGGTGTTCAAGGCCCTTTGTGTCTAGACCTCAAGGTATCTTTCCATAGTCATCCACTGCTGCTCTCTTCGGTGCCCTGGGCTCTCATCCAGGTCCTCAAACTCAAGTGCCTACAGGGGCCAGACAGGTAACTGGGGACAAGGGAAGTGGACTGGACTCGGGGGGAGGTGCGCTACTCAGCTTCTCAATGGTTGTTGCATTTCTGGAATTTAAGACTACAGAGCCTGCCTTCCTCCACCCCCAATTTCATTGTTTACCTTCTGGCTCTGGCGATGGACTGCACCTTTTTCAAGGACGCCGTGGAGGCCAGTGCAGGTGGGCCAGACAGAACATGTCTGAGGCTCGGCTGTGGCCCACAGGTGCCGGTTTGCAATCTATTTGGTCGAATTGCACCGTTCGCCGTTCGTATGGGTCCCTCCCACCCCTGCCTTAGCACCTTTGCTTAAGCTGTTCTTCTGGCCTAAAATGCCTCCTGCCATCTCTGGGTGTCCAAATTCTATCCATCCCTCAGAGTCCAGCTCACAGGCCCCCTCCCCCATGAAGCTTCTGTTACCCTTGCCTTGCACTTTCTCCATCCTCTGTACGTCTTTTATGAACCAAATCACTTCCTGTTTTATGTTGTTTATTTATAGTCCTGCTGAATCACCTGTAGAAGTCAGTTTTGTGGTCAGTTAGCCTGACTGTCTGGTACAGAGCAGTAGTTCAATAAATAATTGTTGAATGAATGTCAAATGATCGAAAAGAGAAACCCAAACATCCTTTTGAGTCAGAATTGGGCTCAGACTGTGGTTCTGCTCATTTATTAGAACTGTGTGACTTAAAGGCATGTTACTTTGTCTGAGCCTCGGTTTCATCATCTGTGAAATGGGTATATTAATAGTATCTATACCTGATGGTAGTGTGAAGAATAAATATAGTAATGTGTAACAAGCACTAACAAGAGTGCTGAACAAATCCAATAAATCTAAGCCATCATCATCATTACTATTATTGTTCTTATTATGTAGCTCAAATGCCACCTCCTCCATGAAGTCTTCCCTAGTCCTGCAGTTGGAATTAACCTCTCCCTCCATTGAGTTTCTACAGTATTTTGTTTGCCTCATGTTATAATTAGTAGTCTGCGTAACTGATTCCTCCATCAGATTGTCACCTCTTGGAGGGCAGGTCCATGCCTCACTGATCTCTGTATTTCTCAGCCTTTCATACAGCAGTTACTGAGTATTTTCAAAAGCCAGCACTATGCTAGGGGGTTGGAGATATTTCTGGTGAAAGATGTGCCCCGTATAGCACCTGGCACTGTGCTTAGGTTAATATTCATGTTCGCAGAGTCCCCCCTTCTTTTTGCTACTCAGTGTCTCCCAGCATCACTGTAGGGTGGGCTGGAATTGGGTGAGGGGTGGGAGTCCAGCAGAGCCCAGGCTCAGCTGACCACAGAGGGGCAGCTCTCCCCACTGTGTGCTGGGAGGGCAGGGCTGAGCTGCCACTAGACAGTGAGCAGGTGGGCATGGGGTTGCCTGGTCTCCTTTCCTGCCTGGTGTCCTCCTCTGTGGACAGGGCAGGGACCAGCTCTATGCCCCAGCCAAGTAGAGATCCCCCACCTTTTGGGTCAGACCTCAGTTCCTGCATCCCCGAATCCCCTGAGATGTTCCTTGTTAACCATTCAGTGACCTAAAGACAGGCTCCTGGTGTGACTTTCAGCAACTTATTTGGCTTCTCTGAGTCTCAGTTTCTTCATAACAGGGATTAGGTGATTTAATACCTTTTTAGGTCTCAGTATTACTGTGGGTTGGTTGCACTAGGCTGGTGGGTGTGAGCACTGGGCACCAGGTTGACTAGCCTTTGGCTCTTTCTGGTTCTGAGTCTCCCAGGCTGTAAGAAAAGCTGATCTTATTGGTCTCCAAGCTCCTCCCATCCCTAAGAGCCTTTGAGATTCTTTCCCGGGAGCCCAGTCCCTGTAAGTGGGCCTTGCCTTCTCCATTCCTGGAGCGTGGGGCAATCTATCCCTAAGAAATGGGGTCTTGATGCATTCAGGTCCCAGGGATCCCAGCCCCAGTTCCCCGGGCTTCAGTCTTGGTACCCAGGTGTTCAGTGTCTGCCCTGAATCCCACTTGCTCCCCTTTCACTGTCTCCCTTTGCACATGTGGCTGAGGCAGCGGTCACAGTTGGGTCCCTGTGTCTGTGCCCCTAACACCCCCACCCTTTTGCCAGAGATCATTTACTGTGTCCACAGCCCACAGCCAAGAGGCACAAAGAGAGAGAAGGAGCCTCTGAAATCCACCTGCAAGGGTGCGTGGTAGAAGACAGGCAGGAGGCATGGGCTTTGTCCTTAAGCCCCAGCTGTGAGTGGGGATTCTGGGCATGTGTCGCTCTGGCTGCAGAGTCCTGGCGGGCCGTGGACAGGAGGGGAGGCCATGATTTGGCCTTCCTCGTGCACCCCAGCAGGGTCCATCAGTGTGCCTCCAAAGGCAGGGTGCAGCCCAGCACAGAACCCTGGGCTCCCCTCCCCCACCCAGGCCAGGATGAAAGCCCCCCTCCCTAACCCCGGCAGTCCCTGGTCCTCATTAAAGACTCTAATCCTCCAGCCCTGCTGCAGATTCAGAGGCCTCCATCCCCAGGTCTGAAGGGAAGGGGACAAGCAGTGATTTCTCTTCCCTTCACCCACCCCCACCAACCAGGCTGGGCTTGGGCACCTGACCCGGCGGTCAATGGGCATCTGAGGGCCACCAGCATCCCGGGGATGGAGCTTCTGGGAAGTGGAGGACAGAGAAGATGGGCCTCTGAGGGGAGGAGTCCTGGGAAGAGAGGGAAAGAGGAGGAGGTGGTGGCACTGCTCTGACCAAGTGGGAGAGTCCCTGGCAAGAGATGCTTCTCCCTTCCCCTCGCCCCTTGCCTCCTGGAGATCCCCCACTGAGGAGAGCCTGGAGGGCGGGCACAGGCACCAGTCAGCACCTTTGCTGGTGCAGAGCCAGGTTGGGGTCCCTGGGGCCTCGGTTTCCTCGGCTCTCCAACGGGGCTGGTCCCTTCCTCTCTTGCTTTCCCTCCGATCCAGCCTCAGGGCAGAGGGGAAGGCCAAGGAACACACTTTGGCAGGTAAGCAGAGCAAGGGCTGGAGGAGGCCGGGGCCAGCCTTTGCAATTGGCTCCTGGTTTGGATGGCCTGGTGCCGGCCTGCGTGGTTTCTAACGGCCCAGAGCTTCCTGGAGATGTGTGGGGCAATCTTGTTCCTTCCCTTTCACCTCCATTCCTTCAGGGATCTGCTGAGATCAGCTTTCTGGGGCTCTTCTTTCTATGCTGCCTAAAAAGGGCTTGGTTGGAAGGTCCAGGATTCTCTGTGCCCACTCATCATGCTCTGCCCCGCCATGTCTGAGGGGCCTCCCTAGCTGGGGGTGCTGGGCTGAGGGCTGCTGGGAGCTCTGGGGAGAAAAGTCAGCCTGTCCTCAGGCAGCCCCCAGGCTGATGAGTCGAGACGAAAGCCCAGAAAGCAGACTTGGAAACCAAGAAACAGTGCTGATTCTCATTCGCTCTTGACTGAAAAGGGCAGGTGGTCAGTTATGTAGACCATGGACGTAATCAACTATATTTCATCAAAAGCAAGACAAACAAATTACGCACCGTTAAGAAGAAAAGAACACTGCTAATTAAACTCTGACACAGTGCCTTCTTGTTATTGATTGCAGGGCAATCCTGATTTCAGAGATGTTAAAATGTGAAAAATGTGTGTCAGAGAACCAAAAGAAATTTAAAAACATTTCTCTTGGACGCACATTTTTTCCTGCATCTAGTTGTGTTTACTTGCAAGGGTTGTTCCGAGGTTTACGAGGTCAGACACATAAAGCAACTGGCATGCAGTAAATGATCACTAAATGTTAATCATTATTGCTGTTATATGTACGCGAATTTTATATGTACATGGAAATCCTTTTTGCTAATTTTGTACTGTTGTAGAGGCTGATGTCTCTGAGTAGAGGAGCCAGGAGAGTTGAGGAGGCCGCCTGGAGGAGGCACTAACCCATGGGTGGAATTTGCAGGGTATTTATATAATCTCCACTGAGGTATTAGAAGGGGGCACTTGCCAGTCTCTCAGAAAAGCGCCACCCCTATCAATCAATCAGTGAATCAATCAGTGAATCAATGCCTTCATTAAGACATTTATTGAGCACCTGCGCAATGACGGTCACGCTGCTAAGTCCCCCTCCTCCAGCAGCCCCCAGGAGGCCGGCCTGGCCCCTGCCTCTTAGAAGCATCCAGGCCTCAGTTATTCGAACTGGCACATCAAAGGCGGATTGGCCCTGATCCGTCATCAGGGGCTTTTTTTCCATGGATCAGCCCAGCTCCGCCCCCTCTCTCACCCGAAGCGGGTGGGGTGGGGGAATCTTCATTTCTCAGGCACTTCTAGGCCTTTGTAAAGGCTCTTCTCTCTGCCAGGACAGTCTCAGCCCTATTCTGTGTAAAGCCTCACTCTTTCTCCTTTGTCACAAAGAGGTTTGTTTCAAGCCCCTTCTTCGGGAAGCCTTCTCTGAGAATGCCTGACCCCTGGCTCAGCTTCCTTGCCCTGTTTCTTACTAGACTTAGGACAGAGTTGAACCCTCCTGGGGTCCCGGCTTCTCTTTTGCTTCTGTTTCCCAGCTCAGGTGGTTCGATGCCAGTTGTGCAAGGGCAGGGCACCTACTGCCCAAGTTCTCATCTCCCAAACCCATGCGGGTGCTCACTGGTCCGCTCAGCCCACTGGGCTATGACAGCCTCCCTGCCACCCTCCACGTGTTTCCCACATCCTCAATTCCAGCCTTTTCCCGTGCCCCGCATCTGATTGGAGTCACCCCCTTGAGCAGGAATGGCTGCGTGATGAGCTCTTGCGGGGGGACCCTTATCTCTCCCCAGCCACAGAACACTGGCTAAGCTCTCTCCCCACCCGCTCTCCTACCCAAGCCGGCTCTTGGTTGTTTATCGTGCAAGTGTGGACCCCAGGGGCTGAGGCCTTTCCCACACCCAGGACTGAGCTGTCCCGTCCCCAGCTTTCCAAGAACGGACTCTGTAGAGTGCACACGTTGTGAAATGATCCTGCTGGGCCCTCCAAGGGATGAGGCCATTTATGGGCTGAGTGGGCTGCTGCTGGCTGCCAAGGGTCAGGCCTGGGACCTGCATGTGCCGGGAGCCAGGACTCAGGCCATGCAGCCTTGAGGGGTGGGGGGGGGGGCCGCCTCCTCCCTGCTAGCAGCCTTTAGGAGCTGGGAAGCAAGGCTCCAGGCAGCCATCCTGGCCTTCTCTCCCCTACTGAGGCTTCACCAGAGGAGAAGACGGAGGGAAGGAAATAGACCTTCCAGGCTGAGGGGCAAGACCGGAAATATAATCTGTGGATCCAGTGAAAAGGAAAACACAGGTCCTTTGTTAGACATCAGAGCACTGAGCTGAGCAGGAGGGCCCGACACACATCCTGCTGGAGGTGCCCTCAGGGTCCTGGGGCCGAGCTCCACCTCGTGTTGAGGAGGCGTCCGTGGCCTGAGAGGGGCAGAGCTTTGGCTGCTGCCCTCTGGAATGGAGCCTGGGACCCTGCTCCCTGTCCAAAGCCCGTTCTCAGGACCTCGGAAAGTCTTCTCTGTGTCCTGGGCCCTCCCGCTCCTCTTGTCGTCCTTGCTCGTTTCTGAGCCTCTGGAAATGTTTTCTGTCCCCCAGAATTTCTTCCTCCAGGAAACCTTTCTTTGCTATTTAGACCAGTTTTTACCTGCTGATCTTTTCTGTGCTTCTTACCCTTCCCCAAAAGGCTCACTCACAGAGCTTTGCCCTTGAACTTCTGAGTCTTTATTTGTTTGTTGGTATATGTTAGTGAGAGCACAGCCTCCTCCCTAGAGTCTTGCGGGGAGTCTCCCTCATCAAACTTTGGGCTTCCTGAGGACAAGCATGACCTCTCTTCAGACTGGGGGGGCTCCCCAGAGTTGGAAGCCTCTCCTGGGGCTTCTTCCCTCAGGCTTGCTTCTGTACCCCAGAGGCTCTCCATACATTGCCCTCAAGAGGGGACTGTGCCCCATGAGATGGCCTGCTGTGTGTGCCTTGCAGGGGGTCTTCCTTCTCATCCTCCACCACCTTCGCTGTCCTTCCCTGACCAGGGGCAGCAGATTCTGTGAGTGGGGCCGGGTGGGGGAAATGGAGTCGGGGTGAAAGGGGGGGACTCTTTCTCCCTCCACCCTCCTCCTAGCAGGGCCCCAGAGGACAGTAGGCCATACAACGTCCTTCCTGTGGCCTCCCGCTTCGGTGTGCGGGAGGAGGGCTGGTCTTGAGTTGGGATCAGTGTCAGGAGCAGCCGCTCCGCGGAGGCAGGTCGCTTGGAGGCAGGGTTTGTGGCATTCGGCCGCAGGAGAAGGGAGGGAATGTGAGGAATATCCTGACTCAGCACTCGCCCCCCTTTGTCCGCCTCCCCCCCACCCTTCCCCCCCAGCCTGGGATAGGCGTTGGGGGAGGACTGATTTGATTGCTGAGAACATGCAGATGGTGGAGGCCTATCTTCCCCTCCCACCCTCATTCCCATTCTGAGCCCCCCCTGAGCTGTGTTTGGAGAGGTGACTGGGGACAGAGTGAAGTCAGGAACACTGCCGCCCCCCCAAAGATACTGGGGAGGCAAAGAGGGCAGCTGAGGGAGGGGGACGTGGAGAGGGGTGCCTTTTGACATTGCCATTGCTGTGAATGTCAGTGACATGCCAAGGAATGTCCCATACATGGAGAGGTTTACTCCTCTGTGGGGACAAGCTGGGGGACAGGATGAGGGGAGGGCTTGGCTAGGGAGTAATGTGGGGGAGGGGCATTAAGAGTGAGCAGACAGTGGCCAGAGCCTGGGGGGCCAGCCAAGTGGGAGATGGAAGCTGCTTTAGTGGATTCTAGATCTTTCCATAACTTGATTATAGGCTTCATTAAGGCAGGGACCATCTCATAACATCTCTTAATCATCTGACAACCCCTCCTCAGGGCTGGACCCATAGTAGGCATTCTGCCCAAGCTTCATCTTGATCATGCTTACATGATTTTTAAAGTGGTCTCGTAATATCGGGTCCCCCAAATTAAACTCACACCCATAATCCTGGCTATTTACATTTCTCCCTGTGCCTTCCAGCGTCTTTATAGGTAAAAACTTACGTAAGGCTGACTTATGTAAACTCAGCCTGACTCAAGCTTTTCCAGCAGCTTTGGCAGGAGAGTGCTGGCTGATGGGGTGTAAACGCATGTGTCACGCTCTCTGCTCCTTCGTTCTGAAATAACCCTTGTTCACAGGCAAGGGGAGCTGTGACACCCTCACTGGGCAGGTTTCTGTCCTCCCCTGTGTTTACATTGCTGCCAGGCAGATACCTGCTTCGTTTATCTTCTGACTTGACGGGATTCTGACTTACATAAAAACGGACTTATGTAAGATTTGCCAGAACGGATGGAATACTAATGTGATCGGGGATTGCATGTGTTCGTTGACTTTGTGTGCAGATCCCCAGCCATCTTGAGCTGGAAAACCCAAATTTAACACCAAAAACCCCTTCAAAACACCCCAGAACTCTCGAGGACAGTTGTTGTAAGATGGGTATCCGCCATTTGAGGAAATCTGTGAAGGCAACAATCTATGATGAAGTTAGGAACAATTTGAAATGAAATCGCCTATCACTAATCTCCATAGTGGGCTTCCCTGGTGGCTCAGCAGTAAAGAATCTGTCTGCCAATGCAGGAGACGTGGGTTTGATCCCGGGTCAGGACGATCCCTTGGAGAAGGAAACAGCAACCCACTCTGGTATTCTTGCCTGGGAAATCCCATGGACAGAGGAGCCTAGCAGGCTACAATCCATGGGGTCGCGAGAGTCAGACACAACTTCAAGACTAAACCACCGCCACCATCTCCATAGTATCTACACAAGTTGGAAAGAATAATAGCAAATGTATTCAGGAATCGTATTCACTTCACTAGGTGAGCAGCAATGTTCATTGCAGCGTTACTATTTAAAGTGAAAGGGCTAGGATCCACTGGGGGACGTTGTCTATAATCCGGGTAGATGATGCCACTATCTAACTGCACTGTGCAGAACGGTGGGGGCACTGTGGGTGAAAAATGGGAAGGGAAGACATTAGAACATCAGAATGTTCGCTTGTGAAAATCCAGTGGTCCTTGACAGGAGGAGGGGGAAGGGTGGGTGGCAGGAAGGAGCCACACTGATGGTCTCATATCTAGGTGCTGGAATTCCATTCCGAGAGCAAATAAGTTAGTGTCTGGCCTTGAGATCTGCATGAGGGTGGTGGGGAGAGGAGGCAGGCAACAGGTAGAGCACGAGACTCCCATGGGCGATGCTAAGCAGAAGCTTCTTATCCTTAGAGAGAAGATGCTTCTCTGGGTGCAATGTGAGAGAGAACTGGGAGGCTCTTCCCTTGTGCGAGTTGAGATCCTTCTTACAGTGGTTCCTGGTCCATCCTTTCTTCGTTTCTCTCTGGTTTAATTGCCCACTGAGCCCAGGGCAGCTGAGTCTAGATCTTCAAACTACACTTCCAGGGACCCTAATTCCCAACCTCCAAATCTGGACCTGAGGTCTGACAAGTCCCAGAAGAGCTGTGGGGATTATTAAGCAGGAGATACAATAATCAGGACCTCCAGGAAACAAGAGCCTGAGCAGAGAAGCTGGGGGCCCACTTCCCCTCCCCTACTCACTGTGTCCTCCTGCCTCCCCCGCCTCAGGGAGCAGAGAGCCATCAGCCCAAGGCGTCCCTGGGTCTCCGTAGCGTCCTCCAGCCGGGTGCTTCTCCCAGAGCAACGTGCTGAGAAAGCACTTGTGAGGTTGGGGGCAGGGGTGGGGCGGAGGTCAGGGTGCTTTTTAATTTCTCGTTAGCAATGACAGCTGTAGAACTCAAGCAATTAAGGAGGAAGACTCCTCCAGGATGCCAGAGGCCACCCCACCCCCCAAGCTGCGCACATCTTCCTCCCTTCCTCCTTTTCCATTACACCCCTCATCCTCCCCGGTCCTTCATCCTCCTGGGTCACCCTCACCCATCCCCACCCCCACCCTGTACATGCGCACATACATAGAGGCTTCCCCTCTCTAGGTCCGGGAAGCTGTGGACTGCAACTATGGGGAGGCAAGGACTGCACAGGGAACCATTTCTGTGGGCTTTAATAACGGGAACAGGACAGCTGGAGCAGGGAGGGTCTGATGGATCAGAAGATGACTTCTCCATCACTCACTCCTGGGGTGTGTTGGACTTGTCTTTGGAGTTGGTAATGAGGTTGGGTGCATGAAAATGACCAAGGTCATAGCAGCCTTTCTTGCACCTCTTGACTGAGTGACCAGCCCTCCAACCCAGTGTGACCTTTGGGGGTGTTGGAGAAGGATCTCAGGTGGAGAGGATGGGAGGAGCTTTTCTTTTATTCGGTTAAGATCTCCGGACACTTGACATCTCACAGATTTCCTCTCCATCTTCTCACTGGGAACTTCTCCCAGCAGCCTGCTCTGGATCCTGCCCATTTCCTAGACTCTAGTTCTATTCCCAGCTGTTGGGGGGAGGGTATGCGTGTTCAATACTTTTATTGACATCAGTCCTGCTGCACGGGCGAGGCTGTGTTTTTGGATGTGGTAGCAAAGCTCTATATCCCAGTCCAAAAGTCTCACTCCACCCACCAGCTGATAGTTGAAAGAAAGTGAAAGTGAAATTGATGTCGCTCAGTCGTGTCCGACTCTGTGATCCCATGGACTGTAGTCTACCAGGCTTCTCTGTCCATGACATTTGCTTACTTTAAGGCTATCTCTATGTCAAATTGCATACACCCTTGGGAAGGGAACCCCCTTATTGTGAACAAAAGATGTGACAGCTGATAATAGATAAAGGAACAACTGGGGTGGAGTTGCATGCTAGCCAGGATTCCAAGGCGCAGGGAGGGTTTGGGGATAATAAGTTTATAGAGAAGACAGACACACTTCATAGCTTTCCTCTGCTTCTGATTAAGTCTTTAGACTGTGGGAGAATGATAACCCAAACTGGTCTTCTCTGACCTAGAAGAAAAGGAAGCCTCCAAATGCTCATGGTCATGACCATTATCATCAATAGCCTCGTACAGACATGGCATATCAATGATCCTACAAAGAAACTTATCACATGGCTCTTGCCCTCAAGATGCTCACAGCTTGGTGTGGGGTACCCAGCTTACCTAAGTGACCAATGAAGAGCCTCTGAAAGTCTTATAGAAAAGGCTTACATTGCAAGTGTTATCTTAGGGGTATTAGTCAGGTGGCAGGCCAAGGAGGATTTGAAGCAGGGAAGAGGGAATGGTTAAGTTCTCGGGGAGCCTTTGCCCTAAGGCAGGGGAGAGCAGAAGAGGCCTTAGTTATGCAGATAGTGGCGAGAACATGAAGTCTGGGACTTACAGAGGGGCATTTTGGAAAATGAATCTCCAGGACTCCAACTATGGTGTAGATGGGAGAGGCAGGAATTGAGTGTGAGTCTGAGGTTCAGGGCCTGGGTACCTGGGTGATGGTGGTATTGCTGGCAGCAGAAGGGAAGGTCTGGAGGAGCTGTGTTTGGATGGAAGGTGAGTTCTGTTTTAGCCTGTTGCATTTGAGGATGTCATTTCCTGTGCTGCTAAGTCGCTTCAGTAGTGTCTGACTCTGTGCAACCCCAGAGACGACAGCCCACCAGGCTCCCCCGTCCCTGGGATTCTCCAGGCAAGAACACTGGAGTGGGTTGCCATTTCCTTCTCCAATGCATGAAAGTGAAAAGTGAAAGTGAAGTCACTCAGTCGTGTCCAACTCCCAGTGACCCCATGGACTGCAGCCCACCAGGCCCCTCCGTCCATGGGATTTTCCAGGCCAAGAGTACTGGAGTGGGGTGCCATTGCCTTCTCCTGTCATTTCCCATAGGAGAGGACAAAACATACATACATAAAGTGCAACTTCTTCTTAAAGAACTTGCACATATATCAATCAGTCCTTCACTGTGGTAAATAAAAGAACCTAGACATTTTCCCCCCAAACTTGCCTTTGATCAAAATGTTTTAGCTATTTGTGGAATACTGCCTGGATGTCCACATGGCATCTGGCCCAGTCTTGTGGAGGGGCGTTGGGTTTACGTAGACTGTTGGGTTTATGCCTTCAGGGAGCTTACTATCTAACTGGGGTGACATAAAACTCATAAAAAGATTACCTGTACCTATGGCTTCTCCTCATACTGAGTGTATTTTTTGTCTATTGCTCTTTAATAAGCAACCACCGATTTAGTCTTAATACCTTAAAGCAACATCCAATTATTAGCTCACAGCTCTGTAAGTCAGGAGTCCAGCATGGCTGGCTGGGTTCTTTGCTTAGGGTATTGCAAGACTGAAATCAAGGTGTTGGCTGGACTGAGATTTTATCTGGAGGCTCTGGGGGAAAATCCACATTCAGTCTCATTCTTATTGTTGGCAGAATTTGGTTCTTTGTCACTGTAGGTCTGTGATTCCATTTCCTTGCTGGCTGTCAACCAGGGATGGTGCTTTGCTCCTAAAAGCTGCCTGTATTCCTTGCCATGTGGGCCCCTCCATATTGAAGCCAGCAATGGAACATTAACGCCTCATGCCTTAAATCTCTGACTTCTTTGACCAGCCAAAGAAAGCTCCACTTTTTTTTTTTTTTTTTTTTTTTTTTTAATCGTGGTAGATTACTTTCCTGGTGGCTCAGGTGGTAAAGCGTCTGTCTACAATGTGAGAGACCTGGGTTCAATCCCTGGGTTGGGAAGATTCCCTGGAGAAGGAAATGGCAACCCACTCCAGTACTCTTGCCTCGAAAATCCCATGGACCAAGGAGCTTGGTACAGGCTACTATCCATGGGGTCGAAAAGAGTCGGGCACAACTGAGCAACTGCACTTCACTACACATAAAACTTACCATGTTAAGCATTTACAATTGTACAGTTCAGCTGTGTTAAATACATTCACAGTGTTGTGTAAACATCTTCACTGTATGCTTCCAGAATTCTTTCATCTTATAAAACCGAAACTGTATCCCCATTAAACAATAATTCCTGGTCCTCCCCTCCCCCTGGCCCTTGGCCACTACCATTCTACTTTTTGCTTTTATGATTAAAAAAATTTTTTTTTTACCACATCCCATGGCGTGTGGGACCTTAGTTCCCAACCAGGGATTGAACCTGCACCCCCTGCATTGTAGGCAGAGTCTTAACCCCTGGGCCCTCAGGGAAGTCCCTTGCCTGTATGATTTTGACTGCTCTAAGTCCTACATATACGTGGAATCATATAGTACTTGGCTTTTTGTGACTGGCTTATTTTACTAAGCATAATGTTCTCAAGGTACATCCATGTTGTAGCATATTAAAGGATTCTGATATCCTGAATGATAGTGCATTGTATGTTTATACCACATTTTGCTTATCCATTCATCTATGATGGACACATTGGTTACTTCTATGTTTTAGCTATTGTGAATAATGCTGCTATAAACACAGTATACAAATATCTCTTTGAGACCCTGCTTTCAATTCTTTTGGGTATATGCCCAGACATAGAATTTCTGGATCATATAATAATTCTGTTTTTAATCTCTTGAGGAATCTCCATACGGTGTTCCACAGTGGCTGTTATCGTTTTACATTCCTCCCAACCATGCATAAGCTTTCAATTTCTCTATGTCCTCATGAACACTTATTATTTTCTGTTTTTTTTAAAAATTTATTTATTTTTTTAATTGAAGCATAATTGCTTTACGGAATTGTGTTGGTTTCTGCCAAACATCAACATGAATCAGCTGTAGATATACAAATATCCCCTCCCTTTAGAACCTCCCTCCGAACTTCTTATGAAGTAGCCATCCTAATGGATGTATAGTGGTATCTCACTGTAGTTTTGATTTACATTTCCCTAATGAATAGTGATGTTGAACACCTTTTCATATGCTCATAGGCCATTTGTATTGGAGAAGGCAATGGCCCCCCACTCCAGTACTCTTGCCTGGAAAATCCCATGGACGGAGGAGCCTGGTGGACTGCAGTCCATGGGGTCTCTAAGAGTCGGACATGACTGAGCGACTTCACTTTCACTTTTCACTTTCATGCATTGGAGAAGGAAATGGCAACCCACTCCAGTGTTCTTGCCTGGAGAATCCCAGGGACGGGGGAGCTTGGTGGGCTGCCGTCTATGGGGTCGCCCAGAGTCGGACATGACTGAAGCGACTTAGCAGCAGCAGGCCATTTGTATATCTTTGGAGAAATGTCTCTTCAAGTTTTTGCCCATTTTTGAATCGGGCTGTTGGTTTTTCATTGTTGAGAAAACTCCTTTTAAAAGGTTCATGTTCAAACTGAGTGAAGTAAGTCAAAGACAAATATCATATGATAGCACTTATACATGGAATCTTAAAAAAATAGGTGCAAATGAACCTATTTACAAAACAGAAATAGAGTCACAGATGTAGGAAACATGGTTACCCAGGGGTGAGCGAGGGAGACATAAATTGGGAGATTGGGGCTAACATATAACGTATGTGTGTGCTAAGTTGCTGCAGTTGTGTCTGACTCTGCAACATTATGGAGCTCACCAGACTCCTCTGTCCATGGGATTCTCCAGGCAAGAATACAGGAGTGGGTTGCTGTACCCTCCTCCAGGGGATCATCCTGACCCAGGGATCGAATCCACATCTCTTATGTCTCCTGCATTGACAGATGGGTTATTTACCACTAATGAAACTTGGGGAAGCCTGACTTATATACACTGTGTGTGTGTACTTAGTCGCTCAGTCGTGTCCTACTCTTTGCGACCCCATGGACTGTAGCCCGCCAGGCTCCTCTGTCCATGGGGATTCTCCAGGCAAGAATACTGAAGTGGGTCGCCATGTCATCCTCCAGGCATATACACACTACTGATATATAAAATAGATAACTAATAAGAACCTACTGTATAGCACACAGAACTCTACTCAATACTCTGTAATGACCTGTGTGGGAAAGGATCTAAAAAACGAGTATATACATGTGTGTGTGTGTGTGTGTATGTGTGTGTGTATACCTGATTCACTTTGCTGTAGAGCAAAAACTAACACAACACTGTAAATCAACTATACTCCAATAAAAATAAAATTTAGAAAAAGATTCATGTGACTAGGTCCGGCTCCCTGGGACAGCCTCTCATTTCAAGAGTCAGCCGTGCCATGTGATAGAACCTAATCGCAGGAGTGAGACCCGTCCTGTGATTGCACAGAGGGTGTGCACAGCAGGTGAGGAATCCTGGGAGGCTATCCCAGAGTTTTCCCTACCACACTCGGAATTAAATACGAAGTTTCTACAGCACCAATTAGACTTCACGTGCTCTGACCCCCTAGCTTCCTCTCTCCCCAGCCATTTAGACGTTCTCACTTTCTCTCAAAAAGAAAGTTCCAACTTCGTGTACTTCAGGCTTGCTGCTCTCTCAGACATTCTGTGGCCTCCCGCACTTCCTCCATGTCTCTGTTCAAAGCTGGCTGTTTGCTGAGCCCGTTTGAAATAGAAATAGTTCCGTTCAGCCTGCTCAGTTTCTGTCCCCTGTCATCTTGTTTTATTTTTCTGCTCAGCATTTGTTACTGCCTGACATCTTATACATGTATCTGCCTACTTAGGCATCGCCTTGTGTCCTTCAACTAGAAGCCAGTTCACTGAGGGCGTTAACTTTGTTTTATTTGCTCTTCTATCTCCAGCAGCTAGAATAGTGTTCAACACTTTCAGGGACTCAATATTTGTTGTATGAATGATTGGATGTGTTTTCGTACCTCTTGAGAGCTTTTGAAATGGAAATTTTATTCCAGAGCACAAAACAGATGAAAACTTGTTCTTGTGTTATTTTTGTTTTAAACATTTTTTTTTAATTAATTAATTAATTGATTTGGCAGTGCAGGCTCCTAGTTGCGGCACATGGGCGCTTCCATCTACATTGTAGCACGTGGAACCTTTCAGTTGCAGCATGCAAACTCTTAGTTGTAGTGTGTGTGGGATCTAGTTTCCTGACCAGGGAATCCAACCTGGGCTCCATGCATAGGGAGTATGGAGTCTTAGCCACTGGATTACCAAGGAAGTCCTTGTTTTACAGTTTAAAATTTTTAATGACTTTAAAAACTTTTATTTTACTTTTTTTCTGCATGTGCTTCACAGTTTCAGAATCTTAGTTCCCTGGGACTGAACCTGGGTGATGGCAGTGAAAGCATTAAGTCTAAACCTCTGGATGATCAGGGAATTCCCGAACTTAAAAAATTTTAACTAGAGCAGATTAAGCATAAAGTAGCAGAAGAAAGGAAATAATAAATATCAGAGAAAAATTAATGAAGCAGAAAACATTATAGAAGATTGGAGAAGATCAACGAAACCAAAAACCATTTTTTAAGATCAATGAAATGAATAAACATCTAGTCAGATTGAGCAGAAAAAAAGAGAAAAGACACAGATTACCAGTATCAAGAATTAAAGGGGTTACTTCTATAGATTTTACAGACACTTAAAAGATAATAAGAAAATATTATAAATAGTTTTACTCTAATAATTTCCATAACTTAGATAAAGTAAATAAATTCCTTGAAGACACAAACTATAGAAGTTTACTCAAGAAGAAACAGATAATCCGAATAGACCTACATCAATTTTTTAAAAAATTGGATTTGTTGTTGAAACCTCTCCCACAAAAAAAGACTCCAGGCCCAGATGACTTTACTGATGAACTTTGCCAAACATTTAAGGAAGAAGAAAATATCAATTCTACACAAGTTTTCTAGAAAATTATAAAGGAGGGAAATCTCAACTCATTCTGTGAAGCCAACATTACTCTGATATCAAAACCAGACAAAGATATTAAAGAATGCAAAGTTATAGACCAGTATCCCTCATGAGTGTTGATGCAGAAATTATTAACAAAACTTTTGTAAATCTAATTTAACTCTATCTTTCTAGATATGCTAACACATCATGGCCAAGTGAGATTTATCCTAGGAATGAAGATTGGTAAAATTTAAAAAAAATTAATGTAATTCATTGTACTACCTAATTAAAAAAGAAAAAAAAATGACCATCTTAATATATGTAGAAAAAGCATTTGACAAGATTCAATAACCATTACTGATAAAAGAATTTCAGCAAACCAGGAATAGAAAAGAACTTCCACAACCTGATAAACAGCCTGTACAGACAAAAACCTGTGACAGTGAAAGATTGAATGCTTTTTTCCTCTAAGATCAGTAATAAGACAAGTATGTTTACTCTTACTGCTTCTATTCCACATTGTACCAGAGGTTCTAACAGTACAATAAGCCAATAAAAATAAATACAAGGCATTCAGATGGGAAAGGATGAAGTAAAATTGTCATTATTTGCTGACAACATGATTATCCATGTAGAAATTCTGATGGAATATGCAAAGAAGCTGCTAGAACTAATAAATGGATTTGGTAAGGTTGCAAGATACGAGACAGATATACAAAATCAATTGTATTTCTATATATTAATAATGAACAATTGGAAATTGAAATTTGAAATAATACTTAAAAAAATGATTCTCCATTGCACTGGGATCTCAGAAGTTCTTCAGTTCTTTCTTAGAGCATGTCATTAATGATGTCTTGCCCTTAGTTTCTCTGTTTCTCCAGCTATTTGGTTGTTCTCCTGTTATTTGGTTATTATTGCCTGATCTTGTCCCCCAATTTTATTGCACAGTCATTCAAAATTTTCCATCCTTTTGTTATATTCCCTCCACCTTATACACATTTCCTTAGCTTTGTTTTCTAAGCCTCTACTGAGTTTGTTTTTTATCTGCTATGACATGTTTGATTTTTAAAACCTCTCTCATGTTCTCTTTTTAGAAAACACTATTCTATTTTTGTTTCATTTTTGCAGTATTTTTTCCTTATCATGCTCAGGATATAATGATAATGTTATTTTTAAGCTTTCTTCTTGCTACATAGGCTCAGCTTCCTCCAAGTCATAGCTTTCCTCAGATGTGCCATAAGCCTTGGTTGTCTGCTTATTTTTAAATATAAGGGTCTGAAAAGCTGGTTGGAAGTTCTTCTGTGTGTATGTATGCATGACTGTGTGTGGCCTGTGGTCTGTGAGCCTCACACTAGGGTGATCTGGTTGGAATATTTCATTTTGAAGCCTCTGATGTTAGTATCCTTGGTCTCTTCTTCCTTTCAGGTTGTTCAGATTTCCCAGAGGTACACCCTTCAGGTTCCATCCTGGAGGACAATGGCCAGTGTTCTGGGAATTTCAGCGGGTAAGAGGACCCAGGTCTCAGCATCCACTGTGTGAACATTTTCAGTGAGGTACTCCTTCCTTCAGTGTTTCCTGGAATTTCCTTGTCAGAGACCTGTTTTCTCTCACCAGGCAACCGCTTCAATCCTTTGACTGGCTATATTCAGTAGGGAAAGAATCTGATTGTTTTAAATTAATTAATTAATTATTTCATTTATTATTTTAAAAAATATTTATTTGACTGTCCTGGGTCGGGTCTTAATTATGGCATGCAAACTCCTTAGTTGCGGCATCCTGGGTGTAGTTCCCACCAGGGATCAAACCTAGGTCCTCTGCATTGGGAGCTTGGAGTCTTAACCACTAGAGCACCAGTGAAGTCCCTCTGACTGCTTTTAAAAAACACATTCCCAGTCCTCGTTATTCACTCAATCCACTTCACGCTCACTTCTCCGGGTAACTGGTGTCACCAGTTCCTGCGCCTTTGGGAGATTCTGGGATACAGGTTAGGTGGTAATGGTTTTCATCACCACCTGTTTCATATTCTTTACTCTTCTTCCACCTGCTTTCTAGCTTCCAAAATTTTGTTGCTGTTCTCTCCCATCCTTCCTGTCCTTGTGGGTATATTCCTTAAGAAGCAAAATCATGAAAGAAAAGTTTAGAAAGCCTTTCACTTTGATTTAGTGGAGTTTCAGGAAAGAGCAAAAGTGGGTGCAGGTGTTCAGGCTGGCATCTTTTCCTAGAAGTTCCTTTAATTCATTATTAGAGGCTTTTTTATTATTACCAGTTCCACATAATCATAGGCCATGTATGTTCTGCTCAGGAGTTAACTTGTACATTCCAAGAGGACAGAAATTGTGTCAGTCTGTTTTACCATAGTATTTCATCCAGGGGTTGGCATGTAAGAAAGTATCAAGAAATATTTACTGAATTTATGTATCAGCAAATGAGGAAATGAAGTGGCTTCAGAACCTTTATTCCGTTCAAAATTTTCCTCGATGATATCAGGATTTCATCTTTGGGAACTGAATAGTATGTGGAAATAGCCAAAAGTTATTTAATGCCAAGATGTGTGACCCAGAAGAGTGAGCAGACTGAACAGGTAATAACAACACCTTTTTTTTTTTTTTGGTTCAAGACAAGGTGTGGCACCAAATTATGAGGTTGATTTCCTTGTTTGGTGTACAATGAAGTCTGAGGTCAATTCACAAAAAGAAATAGAGTCCACAGTGTTTTGAGCAAACTTGATTTTTTGGCCAAGGTGTGTAAAGCTCCATTTTGAGGATATATAGGATTTTGCAGGTAGTCTGGAAGCAAATGGTTTGCTGGAAGCAAATACGATTTGGGGCAAGCTGTGTAGGTGGCAGAAGGTTTTGCCTTCCAAGTCAGAAAAAACAAAGTTGGACGGGAAGAGGTCTCAGGGTTCAAAGATGATTCTAAGTCTTTGGGTGGCTGAGGTGTGACTGGCTGGCTAAGAGAGTGCAGAAGGCAGCTTTCCGGGAACACATCCTAGTAGACAGGAGGGAAGAAGCGCTGGGAGAAGCTGCTTCCCTGTGGCCAGAGTGGGGTTGGCAACCGGGAACCTCTACCCTGCTCAGAATGACACCACCATAGCCTGACATGTTTATAAGCACTCACTCCATGCCAACCCCTGTGCTTTATTTTTAAAAATATTTATTTATTTATTTGGCTGTATCAGGGCTTAGTTGTGGCACAGGCTCAGTAGTTGTGGAGCGAGGGCACAGTTGCTTTGTGGCATGTGGGATCTTAGTCTCCTGCACTGACAGGTGGATTCTTAACCCCTGGACCGCCAGGGAAGTCACCCCTGTGCTTTATGTATACATGTCACCTCATTAGGTTCTTGCCATAGTTCTGTGGAATTGGTAGTGTTATTGTCTCCATTTTCTTTTTTAAAATAGATTCTTTCTTTTTTTATTTTTGGCTGTGCTGGTTCTTCATTGCTACGAGGGCTTTTCTCTAGTTTTGGAGAGCAGGGGCTACCCGCTGGCTGCCGGGCTCGGGCTTCTCGCTGTGGTGCCTTCTCTTGCTGCCTAGCACAGGCTCCAGGCTGCATGGGCTTCAGTAGTTGCGGCTCCCAGGCCCTGGAGCACAGGCTCAGTAATTGCGGCGCAAGAGCAAGGGCCCAGCTGCTCTGTGGCATGTGGAATCCTCCTTGATCAGTGATGGAACCCATGTCTCCCGCATTGCCAGGTGGACTCTCCACCACCCTACTGCCAGGAAAGCCCTATCCCCATTTTCTAGGTAAGAAAACTGAGTCAGAAGGAGAGGAATGTAGCGTAGACATTCCAAGGTGTTCCAGCCCCGGAACGACAAAAGGAAGATGGCAAAAGAGAACAGAGCCATGACCAAATTTTACTATAACAGCTGGGGACCCATGGGGGTATGTGTGAAAACCAGTCAGTGAAAGGTTTTCTGGTGATTACTCCATGTAATATTTGCTGACTGGCCAATGTTGCCCATTTAATTATAAAAAAGGTGCTAAATTGATGATCAACAAAGGCAAAGTTAAGTTTCTCCTACAGACAAAATAGAACTAGGATCAACTTGAATATTCTGGTGATCAAGGTAAATGATTTTTCTGGGATGAATATTTTTTCAACTTCATTTGCTATTTTTTTTTTCTTTCCTAGAACCATAGTGAGTAAGGCAACATCTGAGGTCTCTGGCCTCACTCTGAATGGTGTGGGATCAGGACCCCCCCACCCCCTCCACTGGACTCTGGTTTGAAACCCTGAAAGCATTTGACTGAAGTTTTGATATCATTTTGCTTTCCTGTTATTTCCTTCTTAGAGTATGAAAAGGAAATTCTGGTTTTCAGTTCATTCTTTTATTCAAACCATAGTGGTTTGCACTCTTAAGAGTGCAGGTTTTGGGGCCAGACAGTTTAAATCCCAGTCCTGTTGTTTATTTGCGGTTTGACCTTGGGCAAGTTACTTAAACTCTCCAAACTGTAGTTTTACAGTGATAATTTACGGGGATTAATTAGCTCATGTAAGGCACGCAGTAGGAATGCAGTCAAAGGCAGTCTTTACCAGTATCATCGTCATCACTCACAAAGAGCCTACCCTTGGCTCCCTGCACCTACAGGCTTGTATTAGTCCTTGGGCTCGGGTCGGGGAGATACAGACCACTGGAGAGTGCAGCCCCTCCTGTATAAGTGTGCTTGGAGAGAGTTCATACTTGCACACACACCCCAGAGAGCTAACTGCATTGAACAGCACACTGAGGCTGGCATGAGAGGCATAGACAGTTCATGCTGTAAGAGCTTTGGGGAGACCACAGAACAAAAGTGGTTCTGAAAGTCTTGTTTTAAGAGAAGCATTTTCAACTGATGGAGCATAGACCAGGAGGAAGAAACAAGCAATGTGTGTGTTTGGGGCTATCAGAAGACTTGCTTGGCTGGAATGGGACCTATACACAGGGCGACAGTGGGAAATAAGGCTGCAACGTAAGCTGAAGCCACATACACAATAATGTCATTGACAAGGGGAGTAGCAATCACCATTCGTTTAGTGTCTACTGTGTGCAGGCCAGGTGCTTATGCTTCATCCTTTGCATATATTTTCTCATTCAGTTCTTACTATAACCCTGTGGCATGGGTATTATTATTACAAGTTTTCAAGGAAACAGAACTTTAGAGAAGTTGGGTAACTTGCCCAAGGACTCACAGCTAAAAATTGGCAGACCCACAATCCGGATGCACAAATATACATGCAGACAGTGACACAGACAGATAAACACAGGGACCTAGGCTCAGTTAACAAACAGCTGTGTTCGTCCTCATCCCCTCCCCTCTCGCTGAGTTGGGGGTTAGCTCTTTCCTTTGAGGGATCCAGTGTGAAAAAGGGACCCTTCTGCTTTCCCACCCCACTTCTGCCTCCCATATGCCTGTGGCTTTAGTCCCCAGGACAGTCAACCCAGAGGGCAGGGCTGGGGCTAAGATGAGGGGAACGAGGGTGCAGACTTTACGGGCAGGGCCGGCCCTGCACTTGACAATGAGCCCTCCTTAAACCGTGCCCTTGTTGCCTCACTCTAGTTCTGACCCTGGGGAGGGTGGGGGAGCTTTGCAGCTTTGCTCTGGGGGCCAAGAAGCCCCTCATTATTCCCACATCAGGGAATAACCAGAAATTCCCAGGGCCCAGGGCACAGCTCTCCTTTCCGTTCCCAGATGCATAGCAGAATAATCTCGGATTGGTCCCAGATAATCTTCCCTCTGATTATACTCATCCTTCTTCAGCACCCCCCACAGCCTGCTTGTGCCCGAGTCCTCCGAGCAGCGCCCCTCCCAGACCTGGCCCACACTCTCCTGCCCCTAGATGGCGAGTGTGGCTGCCCGGCCTTTAGCGTGGGCCCCTTTCCCCCAGGGGCAGGGGAGTGGGGACAGCTGGTTGGTCCCAGGGGCCTGTGCCAAGGGCCACCGGGGTATGCCCCAAGGGCGGGAAGTCCAGCGCTGCTCTCCCTCGCCCTCTAGAGGCTCAGGGTGGGTGAGGCACTCAGGAGGGGTTCTGGTTGAGGAGGGGGTCCTGGGTTTCCAAGGACGTCTGGAAGGTGTCCGCAGTCAGACCACAGCTTCATCTGAAGCCTGCTGCTGGAAGTGCCCAGTGGGGTTTCGCTGCCGGCTCAGGTAGAAGGGGGTTCAGGGCCCCCCACTTCTGTCTGGGTCAGAGACAGCCAGAGATGGGGCTCCCTAGTCAGCACCCAGCCAGCTCATCAGGATAGCCCTGCTCCACTTCTCACCTTCCCCGTGGGCAGCTTCAATGAAGCTGGAGGCTGCCTCTGCCAGCCCTGGGGTGCATGGGGGACACCTGTGTCCCTGTTCTCTGGCAACCAGGAATCTCCAGAAGAGCCTTAGGCCAGGAGGGGAGGTGGGGTGAGGTCCACCAGGTGTGCGTGGTGTGTCCCCAGGTGACTTTGTAGGGAGAGACCTGGGAAGGTGGTGGTGGTGGGGGGAAATCTTCAACTCCTCCTGCTTGGGTGGAAGAGACAGAGAAGAAGGAGGACGGTGATGTGGAGAAAGCCTGGGAGGGTGGGGGTGGGCTGGACAGAGGTATGGAATTACTTTAATAAATCTTTCCAGGCTGGAAGATCAGGTGCTGGGGACCTGGACCTCCAGAGGGGGCTGGATGGCTGACCAGCCTCCTTGAAACACACATGCACTGCATCTGTGCTCATCTGCTCACCTGGCCGCCATCCACATGCCCTGGCCTCACCTCGGATTGTTCATTATTTGGCTGAGGTATTTGCAGGGCCCGGCCGCGCAGCCTTGCTCAAACTTCTCCTTACCTGGCCCTCATTGCAGCAAAAAAAAGAAAATGGATAGAGGGAAAAAATGGACTTCATGGGTGGTTTTTCAGCCTCCATCCCCTCAGGAGACCAGAGATGCCAGGTATGGGACAGAGACGGAGGGACTTTGGAATGAGTCTCAGAATGTTCCCACCTGCCCGAGGGCCGGGCCAGGAGGAGAGCGAGGGTAGACCTTCTCCTAGAGCCTGCCCAGCTGCCCCCAGGGGAGGGGTGGGCATGACGCCCAGAGAAAAGGCAGAGCCGGCCTGAGTGTCCTGCAGTCTCGGGGGAAGGAGGGCCCCTTGTGCTCAGTCTGCCCTGTGGACACCCCCAGCCTTTCCCTCCCTAGTACCTGGGCCCAGGCTGCACGGGTGTCACTCTGTTTCTCAAACAGTGGCTCTGGGCTCCCCTGCCCCAGCCGCAGTCACAGCGGAGGGGCAGGCTCTGCCCCAGTGAGATTCTGTGAGCCTGGAGTAAGGCTGGGGTGCCTGGGCAGGGAGCCCCGGGCTGAGGCTCCCTCTCACCCCCTCCCACCAGAGAAGGGGCTTTCTCTCTGTTTCCCACAAACACTTGCTTCGCCACTTGACAGCCTTGTCATTCCATTCCCTGCTGCCCTGTGCTCAGCTCCACCACACCCCTGACAAATTCCTTCCTCCACTTCAGCTCCAAGACCGGAGGCACGGGCACCCCACCCAGCTCCTCTCCTAAAAGGTTGGGAGGGGATGGGAGCTAACACCTTGTCTTCCTCTCCTCTTGTCTCTCCCCTTCTCTCCCACTTCCTGGCATTTCACCCAGGCTACCAATCAGTGAGAAGTCTCAAGATAGACCTCCCGAGGCTCTCATCCTAAATTCCCTCTAGAGAAGAGGAATTTGGTAGGCCCCAGCATGTCTAACTCAGATCCTTCTTGCTGCAGTCCCAGCTGTTCTGGTCAATGGCAACAGGCAAACCCAGGCTGTTGCTCTGATCGCAGACTGCAGAGTTGGCCCTTCACTGTCTCCCACACATTATGTTCTTGTGATCTTCATGCGTGCATGCTCAGTTGTGTCCGACTCTTTGTGACCCCAGGGACTGTAGCCCACCAGGATCCTCTGTCCAGGGGATTTCTCAGGCAGGAATACTGGAGCGGGTTGCCATTTCCTATTCCAGGGGGTCTTCCTGACCCAGGAATTGAACCTGCGTCTCTTGCGTCTCCTTTGTTGGCAGGTGGGTTTCTTTCCCACTGCACCACCTGGGGAGCCCTTCTGTGACCTCTAAGAGGTGGTGCCGGAGTGGAGCTCCCTGGTTCTCCCTGCATCTCTTCCAGTCTGCCAGGCCACAGGCCTGAGTATCCATAGCTCTCACCCTGACCCCTTCTTCCGCCTCCCCTACACCCCTGGACTGGAAGCCCTAACAGGCGTCAGAAACCAGTCTGCATCTTCACTCTACAGAGAAGACGTTGAAGTCAGAGGTGGGCTCCAGGTCACACAGCCAGACTGTGATAGTTTCTGGTTGTGAACTCAGGGGTCCGGACCCCCCGTCGCGGCCCCACACAGGCGTCTCTGAGGAGGTCTGCTCAGGAAGCAGCAGTGCGAACTGCAGGGCCTCAGAGACACTCTGTGTGAGGGACTTTCAAGGTAACTCCTGCGGCGGCCGTACTGAGGGGCCGCTCGGGGGACGCCCGGCCTCCCCGCAGCCCCTGTGGGAAGGGCGCCGTGACCCAGATCGGCTCGGCTCTGGAGCAGCTGCATTTCTGGGAACACTCCTCTCCTCTCCGTGGGGCCCTGTCATGGGCGGTGGTGGCGGTGTGTGTGTGTGTGTGTGTGTGTGCGCGTGTGTGTGCTGGAGTGCACACGTGGTTTTTCAGTCCCTTCAGCCTTCAGCCTGGAGATCTGAGGAGCGATGGAGAGGAAGAGACTGGCAGATGCGTGGTGGGGAGAGGGTCACGGAGTGGGGGGTGGGTCAGCTCCCCAGGGCAATGGTGAGGGGCTGGGGCAGGGCAGACTCACAGTGCCCACCCCTGTCCTCTCTGAAAGCACAGGTCACACTGAGCGCCTGGCGGAGGGGGGTTTGGCCACCCTCTCTGTGCTTGTTCCTTTCTCTAGGATTGCCACCCCAACACCCCTGGTGCCTGGTGGGCAAGGGCACGTCCCATCTCCTCAGAGCTGTCCCTTCTACAGGTTGTCCCCTAGTCCCTGGAGGGCAGGGGGACATGTGAAGACCATCTTTTCCCCTAGCGAGTCCCCCACTGCCCTGCCTGCCCCCCACCCCCAACAGTGAGTGGGGAGTGGGGAGTGGTCACCTCCCCGGGGGATGGTCTCAGAGAAGCTGAGGTTTCTGACAGGCTGGAGGAGCACTTGGCCAACAGGATTGGTCAGGAAGTCCCTTGGGATGATGGGAGGCAGTAGAAAGAGGTGGGAGAGAAAGAGATGAGGTGGAGTGAGATAGTCAAGGGAAGAGAGACCAGAAGGGAAGGAAAATGCTCTGACTACTTGTAATCGTCCATGATCTGTGCACTTGGGAATCCTGGCTGGGGTACCTGCCCATTTTTCAACCATAGCTAGAACCTGTGAGCAGTGGGGTCTCTGCTACGTGGGCTACACTTGTTGATGGAGCATGCGGGGAGTCGTGCCCTGGTCTTCCCGGGAGTGGAGGATATATGGAGGCATTCTCACCATGGCCCCAGACAGGCCTCCTCGGCTGGGAACTACACATTCCAGCCTAGGGTTGAGAGGGGACTAGGGCAGGGCAGACGTTCAGCTGGTACAGGCCGGCACGGCCACCTGATTGGTAAACAGCTGCTGTTCCAGCCCCTGAGATCCCCGTATGCCTCTCTGGCCACCCCAGTCCCTTCCTTCGTCCTCTGGACCTCCCCACCATCCAGAAACTGAGGGATTTACACTTGGCTCAGCACCTGCCCCCAGCTCCATGTAAGCTGTGCCTGGGCTGTCATGGGTGTTAGCTACTTTGGCAGTCAGCCTCAGTGGTGGGGGGGGTGCAGAAGGGGGTGAGGGCTGGTGCCCCAAAGCTGGAGCTGACCAGGGCCGGGTCTTGGGACTCGGGGAAGCTGGAGCGGGCACAGCAGCCTGCAGTGCACCCTGCTTCACTTTTCCTGATGCTTCCACCTGTGTTCTGGAAGGAGCTGAGTCTGAACGAGGGGGCTGGCAGATAGGGATGTGTGCAAAGAGCCATCTCTCCAGGGGACCCCAGTGGGGCATGGTTCACACAAGCAGCGCCCTCTGGAGGGCACTACCTGGAATGAGGGCGTGCTCAGCCTCTCTCTGTGGTGAGGGGGAGCTGACAATGAGCCCTAGGCCCAGAAGCTGACCTGCTCCAGATGCACACCTAGGGCCAGCACCCTTCCCGGGCATTGCCTGGCTCTCCAGGTGGCAGAAGTCCCATGCACCCCAAGGTGCCTGGCTCGGTGCTGGGTCCTGATGAAGTGTTCAAGTGGCCTGTGGAGAGGCGGCGGGAGGCTGAGCTGTGAGTCAAGAGATGTGGATGACTTCATTCAGATGGCCTTGGGCCTCTTTCGGGTCCTCTGGCCAGTGAAGGGATTTTCATACTTCTTTAGCAGTGGAGCCTTTTTCAAACGAAATCCCAAGTAAAATTCCAATCAACGGGGCAGATGAAACTTGAGTGTGCTGTGTCTGCCCACTCCCACACCCGCCCCCAGCTCACCCCCACCCCCCGCCCCCTCAGGCTTCCAGGAATCGGTCCCATGTCCTCCTGACACAGATACCCCTTGACTAATTGTCTGCTTCACTAATTATCTTGAGGATGTTAGGCCAGGCTGCTCCTGGAAGCTGAGGGGAAGTCTCCTCCACTCCCCATGGCCTGCCCTGCACTTCTGGGTCTGGGAAGGCAGGCAGGACGGTGGGGCGACTCCTCTTAGGGGGCCAGTCATTAACTGGCTTTATCTTTGTGAACCGTCCTGGGGGGCCTGGGTCATGGGTCAGACTTCCAGTCCAGACCAGGGCGTCACTGGAGGAGGAGAGAAGGGACCCTTCTTGCAAAGAGGTCGGGGGCACTTGCTTCTTCTTTTTACCCCCGCCTAGGATTTCCCTGAAGGAAACTACGTTACAGCCAACTCAGTGACTGCCTGCTGACACAGTTGCTCCAAAGAGAGGCTAAAGCAGGAACTAAGCCCTAGTCATCTTTGGCAGGCATCGTGTGATTTCTTCCTTTTCTTTCTTTCCTTTCTTTGCTCCCTCCCCCAACAGAAGGATGGGATACATCCATTTCCCTATTCCTTTCTGTTTGACTTTAGCCAAATGATAGTATGTTTGCATTCTCCGAGGGTTTGCTCACACATGGCAGTAGGGACAGGAGAAAGGGAAGAGAAGTAACATTACATGAGATCTAATCTAGGCCGAGAGCCTTGCTCATATTCGCTGTCTCCGTACATCTCCCCATAACCCTGGAAGGTAAGCACGAGGACTCCCATTTTACAGATAGGGAAACTGCGGCTCAGACGGATGCAGTTGCTTGTCCTAAGTCTCATGGCTTGGACGTGGAGAATGAAGACTGAGCCCAGTCTCTCTGGCTTTTTCCACTGCATGTTACACGCGAGGAGGGTGTGGTTAGGGAGCCAGGGCCGGGGTGTTTCACAGTGAGGGTTCTCCAAGCTGGTGTGTCATTTCAAAAACGACAGAGGTCTTGGCCTGCCAGGTAAGAGCAGAAGCAGTTCTCTATCTGCTGGGATTCCAGGGGTTTCTTGCAATCACATCTCCCCTCTACCACTGGCGCTGTGCTCCAGATGTCACCATTCGTGCTAAATTTCTTGGAGTGAAGCCTTGCCCTCTCCAGGAAACTTTAGAAACACACAAATCCCTGGGATATGTGACATTTGTGTTGTTTTTTTTTTGGCTGCGCTGGGTCTTCATTGCTGCATGTGGGCTTTTCTCTAGTTGGGACAAGTGGGGACTACTCTCCAGGTGCAGTGCCTAGACCACCCTTTCATTGCAGTGGCTTCTCTTGTTGCAGAGCACAGCCCC
This sequence comes from Bos mutus, assembly GCF_027580195.1. Classification (NCBI taxonomy): domain Eukaryota; kingdom Metazoa; phylum Chordata; class Mammalia; order Artiodactyla; family Bovidae; genus Bos; species Bos mutus. The sequence continues at coordinate 32,653,012 of NC_091639.1, read as the reverse complement.
TACAGCGCAGGCTCAGTAGCTGTGGGGCATGGGCTTAGTTGCTCCATAGCAGGTGGAATCTTCCCGGGAGGGATTGAACCCAGGTCCCCCGCATTGGCAGGCGGATTCTTAACCCCTGTACCACTGGGGAAGTCCAAGATACGACGTTTTATATCAGTGATCTCAGTTGGAGTGTTTGATGGAGCTGTGACAGAACCTCAAAGCTTAGGGAGAGGCTTTCACCTAGAAGAAGCCTGAGGTCCAGAAGAGGGGGCTGACCTGGTGGAGGTCACACAGCATGCGGCCTATTTGAGTTTTTTGCCCAGTGCTGTTTCCAGTCTCCACATGTCTGTGGCAGGCAGATGGGAAGGCTCTAGGCACCAGGTGGGGATAGGAAGGGGACAGAACTGGAGGAAAGGTCTTTGTGCTTTGAGCTCCGCCCCAGCTGAGTAACCTGTGCTTGTCACAGGCTGGTGTCCTCTGCCCACCTCCTGTCGCCCCTGGGCAAACAACGGCAGCGCTTGATGTGCAAGCTGGACCTACCTCTAACGTCTGCTTGTTTGGTTAAATACTGGGGCAGAGACATGCTGTCCCAGAGGGCTGGGGGAAACCAGTGTGGGGCTCACTTCCCCACCCCTCCAGGGAGCGGCATTGTCCCTATGTGCTTTGGCTGGGAATGTTTCAGAAGAAGCCCTAATCCTCTGCTCTGCAAAAGCTCTGTCACCCAGGGGAGAGCTGGGAGAGCTGAGGGAGCTGGCCGCATCCTCCAGACCTCTCTTTCCTGCCTATTCCCTATCCCCACTCCATTCAGCTGGCTAGACTCCTGCTCTTCGGTCAAGACTCTAGTGTCACCTCCTCCAGGAAGCCTTCTCCCACTCCCAGAGTACCCCTTTGGAGAGTTTCTATTTTCGGTGTACTCTTTTGTTCTCCTCCACACAAGAAGCCCCTTCTACATTGTTGTAGCCCCAGGGTCTGGACCGAAACAGGGCTCATAGGTTGAATTTAATATTTGAGGGTGAAAGCGTTAGTTGTTCAGTCTTTGCGACCACCAGGCTCTGTCCATAGGATTTTCTAAGCAAGAATACTGGAGTGGGTTTCCATGCCCTCCTCCAGCGATCTTCCCAACCCAGGGATCGAACCCAGGTCTCCTGCGTTGCAGGTAGATTCTTTACCATCTGAGCTACTAGGGAAGCCTCAATAATTCTTGTGGAATAAATGTTCTGAGCTTCTTCCCGCCCAAAGCCCTTCTTGATGCCCATTTTGGCTCTTCTGACCACCCTGTTTCAGCACCTTCCTAACTCTCTGTGCCTCTCTCAGGGCCTCTTTCCCATCCTACCTTCTTGGGTAGCTGTGGGCAGCTGTTGGTGGGCAGGAACTCCCCAAGGCAGGTGTTTCACTCCTGTTTGTTTGTTTGTTTGTTTTTTCCAGAATTCTTATTTATTTATTTATTTTTTTACTTTACAATATTGTATTGGTTTTGCCATACATCAACATGCATCCGCCATGGGTATACACGTGTTCCCCATCCTGAACCCCCCTCCCACCTCCCTCCCCATACCATCCCTCTGGGTCATCCCAGTGCACCAGCCCCAAGCTTCCTGTATCCTGCATTGAACCTGGACTGGCGATTTGTTTCTTATATGATATTATACATGTTTTAATGCCATTCTCCCAAATCATTCCCCCCGCCTCTCCCACAGAGTCCAAAAGACTGTTCTATACATCAGTGTCTCTTTTGCTGTCTCGTATACAGGGTTATTGTTACCATCTTTCTAAATTCCATATATATGCGTTAGCATACTGTATTGGTGTTTTTCTTTCTGGCTTACTTCACTCTGTATAATAGGCTCCAGTTTCATCCACCTCCTTAGAACTGATTCAAATGTATTCTTTTTAACGGCTGAGTAATACTCCATTGTGTGTATGTATCACAGCTTTCTTACCCATTCATCTGCTGATGGACATCTAGGTTGCTTCCATGTCCTGGCTATTATAAACAGTGCTGCTCTTGTTTTGCAGATGAGGATCCGAGAGGCTGAGTAACTTGCCTGAGGAAAAACAGTCAAAGAGTGGAAGTATCACTTGGCTGCATCTGGATCCAGAGTCCCTGCGCTTTCCACTGCCCTACTTAGATGGCCCTGTGTCTCCTATAATATCAGCACAGCCTGGTGCCCCCAAGGCTTTGAAAAAGTCCCACAGATTGGAACCCAGCTCAGCTCCCAGGCACCCCCCAGGTCGGGAGGGAGAATGCAGCTTTAGAACCTTAGCTGTCACCTCTGCCACCACCTTCTTCCCGGCAGAGGGACTCCCTCCAAGACTGGGTGAGGGTGTGAAAAAGGGGCAGCAGTGGGCAGGATGGGGGTCAGACGCCGAGGGGGTAGGAAAGATTGGAGCGTCAGGAAGTGAACATGCCTGGGACTATTGGGGAGCAGTGATCCAGGGAGAGAGCTTGGTGTTTGGGGATTTGACTGAGGCCTGTGAAGGAGAAGCAGATGGGGCCTGGGGCTCCCCCAGAGTGTGGCCCTACCCTGTCCCTTCTGCTCCCTCTCCATCTTTAAAAAATTTTATTTTTATTATTACTATTTTTGGTTGTGCTGGGTCTTTGCTGTGGCAGGGGCTCTTCGTTGCTGTGGGCGGGTTTTCTGCAGTTAAGGCGAGAGGCTCTTCGTGGTGGTGCATGGGCTTCTCATTGCGGTGGTTTCTCTTGTCGTGAAGCACAGGATCTAGGGCACGGGGGCTCAGTAGCTGGGGCACACGGGTTTGGTTGCCCTGCAGCACGTGGGATCTTAGTTCCCAGAGCAGGGATTGAATCCATGCCCCCTGCATCACAGGCAGATTCTTAACCATGGGACCCCCAGAGAAGTCCCAGTTCCCTCTCCCTCTCGCCTCCCCTTGTCCTGACTGGCTTCTGTTTTTGGGCTTTCTCTGCTCTAATCTTGTTTCCTAAGTGGCATCATTACCCTGAGTCAGACCTCCAGATCCAGATGGAAATACAACATTGGCACTGGGAAAAGAGGGCTCTCTTCCTTGCTTTTATCGTGAAGACAGAGAGAGAGAGGAGAGATAGAGAATTGAAGCAGACCAACCCAGTTCTTTCTCCAATTCAACATATTCTGTTCCTGCCCTTGTGGAGGATCAGCTCTGGGTCCTGCTAGGCGCCTGGGGCTTGGGGGATGGAGCGAGGGAGAAACCTTTCTTCCATCACAGAGGATCCAACTGAGAAATGTTTAGACAACAGTAAGGCTTACCGACTCTCTCCCCCACCTCCCTTTGGAGGGGCTTCGGAGGGGCTCTACCTCTTCATTCCTGCAGGGAAGCGCCCCCACCCACACGGGGAGAGTGACCCTGAACCTCAGAGGTGTCAGGATCAGCAGGACAAAGTACAACCATTGTGCCTTGGGCCCGATCACTACTCCCTTTGTCTGGGGCTCCTGCTGGCTCCTGGCCACCTTTCACACTCTTCTCCACCCACCCCTGCCTTTCTTTCCCCCTCCCCTGGAACACCTTCCTCTTCCTCTTTGGCTTCTTCTGAACTGCTTCAGAGCCACAGGCCGAGGCTGTCCTGGCCATGAGGTGGGGTCCTCCGAGTGGGGCTGAGGTCGCCCCTTGAGAGGGTCAGGCCTCACCTCTGTCTGGGCTGCTCTCTGTTCCATGCGCCCCCCACCCTCCTCCCTGCCATGCTTCTGGGTGACCTTGGGTCCCTCTGGGGCGACAGTCTGCCCTGATATTCCCGGGGTTGAAGCGGCCTGCCGAGGGAGGATCACTGGGATCAAGTTTGTTGGAGGGAGTTACGTCCATGGGAGGAGAAGAGGCTGTAGAGATGCGATTGGTCTTATGGTTGCTGACTTGTGTTCTTGTTCCGTGTGTTTCTGGTCCCCGTTCTTGAACATCCAGGTGCATGGGACTCTCAGTTTGGTGATAACCCATGGGGTTGAGTCCATGGCAGTGTATTATCGTGAAAGCTGGTGACACCATGCTGGGGGTGGTATCACTCCCCCTCCCCCGAGTCACCCCCAGGCTGTGGCTCTGAAATGAAGGATGGAGACAGGAGACTCCTCTTCACCCCAGTGAAGGGTGCTCAGGACCATTCAGGCAAGGCTGCAGTTCTGCTGCCTCATTCCTCTGCTTTCCTTGGCAAAGACTACAGAGGTTGCTGTAACACAGTTTGCTGAATGGGGAATGGTTGACTCAGGTGGGGGAGAGACCTGTGGCTATTAAATGACAACTAATGGCCTTCCCTCCTCGGAACCCCTCTATCTTCCTCCCAACTTCAGCGTCCTTTATTAAGCCCTCTTTAGGCCTCTCCAGGGACCAAGGGAAGCTGGGATGAGAAGGGATGCAGAGGGGGGCCAGGGTGATCCCTGGTGGTAAAGCTGGGAGCCACTGTCCTGGGCTCTGCTGGCCCCAGGGCAGGAATAAGGCAGGAGATCCCTGGTAAGGTGTCTACATCTTGTGCTCTGAGGTTGCTAGACATGGACCAGTTTGGGCAAGGAGGAAGTTTAGTGACTTCGCTTCCATGACCCACGTGGCTTCTTGGAGCTTGGAGCTTTGGTGAGGAGGCCCTGAGCCAGCAAATAAACATTTACTAACTGTAAAAAGACCTTGTCCCTGCTGCTGGGGAGCCTGCCAGGTGGTGGAGACGGGACTGGAGGCATGAATGATGGAGGGGGTAAGATGGGGTAGAGGCTGAGCCAGGTCCTCTGCCCATAAGGGCCTCAGGACACCACTCTGGGGAACTGTGGCACTAAGTGGCTAACCCAGCACCCCCACCAAGCACAGAACCATGTGCTGAGACCAGGGGCTGGCTGAGTAGCCTCCTTGTATTGTTTGGGTCAACCTGAGGGAAGTCGTGCATTCTAGTCTCAGCCTAATTCCCATTCTCAGCCCAGGCCTTCACAGAGGCTGCATCAGCCCCAGGCAGGCCCAGGCCAGATCCAGATGAATAATGAGACTGGTTAGTCCCTCTCTTCTCACAGGTATCACCCCCATGCACCCCCCCTCCTCCCTGGGGGAGACTGGGAGCTGCTGGGTCCAAGCCCAACCAGGACTTTTTCCAGGCTGGTTCCTATATGCAAGGGTGGGGTGGGGGGTCTTGGGGGGCACTTAGGGAAGACTTGGGAGTTGGGGAAGAGGCGGGCTTTGAAGAAACAGAGGGGACTTGGGGAAAAGGGAGGAGAGGCTGCTAGCTGCAAGAAGTAGGCAGTGACTCCTGAAGGTCTGGGGGCTGCTGAGGAGAACGCCCCAGTTCTGTTCAGAAGATGAGCTGTGAGCCTGAACTGGGACTGATAGAAGCCTTGGCCTCCGGCCTGGTGGGAGCTCCGGGCAGCTGGCCTACAGACGTTCCTTAGTGCTGGTGAGTAGGTTTGAATCATCACTCGGGCACTGGCCTCCATCCGCCCCCACCAGCCCCCTGGCCTCAGTTCCCTGGCAACATCTGGGGGAGGGGGGTGGAGGAGCAGAAACAAGGGCCTCTGTCTGCCCAGCTGCCTCTCCCTTTGGGCTCTGCCAGACTCCACAGTGCATACGTGGGCTCCAACAGGTCCTCTTCTCTCTGGGCCACTGACTAAGCCCAGAACCACACGGCTTCTTGTTCTCAGCCCCACAAACGTAGTGCCAAATACTTCTCCCCAGGGGAGCCTCCCTGAACACTTCCCAAAGGACCCCAGTCACCCCGGCCTGTTGGCTGCAGCTAACTCTGATGTCAGCAGGCCAGACGAGGCCCGGAGATGAGCACAGAGTCCAGATGGATACATCATGCCCTCTGTGCCCAGCACTGGGCTTTGTGCACGTGGGACCACTCGAGTCCCAGACGTGCCACTGTTTGAGAGGTCAGACACGGGGGCGGGGGTTGGAGGGGGGATGTCGGGGTAATCTCCCTCAACCCTCGTCTTGAGGCCTCTTGAACCTGAGATGGGGTGTGCATACGATAGTCACTAGGGGGCGCTCAGCCACCACAGGGAAGCTGGGTGAACTTGGGATGCAGTGTCTGCGTGAGAGTGAGGACGCCTGTGACTGTGTGTTGGGGGGGCGGGTAGTTGAGAGTGTTTGGGGGGGGGTGGAGAAGGCAGGGGTCACCCCAGGATTCCAACGGATCTGTGTGTCTCTCTTTCCACCCGTCCTTGTCCGACTCCCTCAAACCCCTGCCCCCTCCAATATTCCCAGCATAGAGGAAGAATAGCTCTGGAGCCCTGACCGCACATAACCTCACTTTCCTGTACCCTCCCCGCAAATACCGCGCGGGTGTGTGTGTCTCCCGGAAGAGGGGGGACGATAGGTAATGTTCAGGCTGTGCGCCTTGGTGGGGATCGAGCACTCCCTTCTCTGGGGTGGGTGGGGGCCCGGGCTTCGGTCGGTGTCCCCAGGGGAAGGCAGTGGCCAGAGGCGCAGAGGGGACGGACCCAGGAGCTGAGGCTGGGCCTGGCCCCGCCCCCTGGGCGTGTCGGGGCGGGGCCATGCCTTCTTTTTAGTCGGCTCGTAGCGGTGAGGAGCGCAGAGGCTTGGGGCAGCCGGGCTGCGACGAGGCCGCGGCGTTGGGGGGCGAGTGGAGCCGGCGGCAGCGGCGCTCGGTCGGGAGACGCATCGAAGAGGCGGACGGACCGGCGGGGTCACCGGCCAGGGGTCTCCGCACTGGAATTTGATATTCATTTATCCAGGGTTTACCCTCCTCCTTTTTTCTGAAACATTTTTTTTTTTAACCGTATTCTTTCCCGTTTTAATTTATTTTTGCTTCCCATTCCCCACTAAATCGGGCCGACCGTCTGGGGAGATTGCTCTTTTACTCCCCCCGAAAATCACTTCGGATTCTGGAAACAAGCAGAGAAAAAAGAGGGTAGCAAGAGCTCCAAAGAGAAGTGAAGGAAGAGAGACCGGTCAGAGAGCGCGCGCTGACGAGCGACACGAGAGGGACAGGGGCAAAGTGAGTGACCTGTTTTTTGGGGGTGACCGCCAGAGCGCAGCGTGAGCCCTCCCCCTCAGGATCCCGCGTCGGACCAGCAGCGCTGACGGACAGACAGACAGACACCGCCCCCTGCCCCAGCGCCCACCTCCTCCCCGGCCGGCGGCCGACGGTGGACGCGGCGGCGAGCCGCGGGCAGGAGCCGGAGCCCGCGCCCGGAGGCGGGGTGGAGGGGGTCGGGGCTCGCGACGTTGCCCTGAAACTTTTCGTCCAACTTCTGGGCTGTTCTCGTTCCGGAGGAGCCGTGGTCCGTGCCGGGGCTGCCGAGCCGAGTGGCACCGGGAGAAGTGCTCGCTCGGGCCGGGAGGAGCCGCAGTCGGAGGAGGGGGAGGAGGAAGAAGAGAAGGAAGAGGAGAAGGGGCCGCGGTGGCGACTCGGCTCTCGGAAGCCGGGCTCATGGACGGGTGAGGCAGCTGTGTGCACAGACAGTGCTCCAGCCGCGCGCGCGCCCCAGGCCCTGGCCCGGGCCTCGGCTCCGGGAGGAAGAGGAGCCCGCCTGGGCGCCGAGGAGAGCGGGCCGCCCCGCAGCCCGAGCCGGAGAGGGAGCGCGAGCCGCGCCGGCCCCGGCCGGGCCTCCGAAACCATGAACTTTCTGCTCTCTTGGGTACATTGGAGCCTTGCCTTGCTGCTCTACCTTCACCATGCCAAGGTAAGGGCTGGGGACGTGCGTGCGAGCGCGCGCGTGGGGGACTCCGTGCCCCACGCGGGTCCTTGGGCACCGGGCTCGCGGCTTCCCCTCTATCTTCGTAGGTGTAGGGGGAGGGGGCGCGCGCTAGGTGGGAGGGCACCGGGATAGAGTCTCACCGCCCACGCGGGCCCTGCCCACCCACCAGAGTCACCGCACGTACGATCTGGGCCGACCAGCGGAGGGCGGGAGCCGGAGGAGGCGGCTGAGGGGGCTGGGCTTGCGCTGCCGCCGGCGGCTGAAGTTTGCTCCCGGCCGCTGGTCCCCGACGAACTGGAAGTCTGGGCAGCTGGGGCGGGAGCTGGAGCCCTGGCGAGCGGGGGTGGGGGTGCTCGGACCTTGGACCGGGGGAGGGCAGAGAGCGTGGAGGGGGCAGGGGGCAGGCGAGAGATGGGGCTTGCTGTCACTGCCGCTCGATCTCTGCGGCCCTCGCCGCGAGTTGGGGAAAAGTTTTGGGGTGGATTGCTGCTTGGGACCCCCCCTCTCCGCCGGGCCACCTGCGCCGCACCAACCCCCGCCCGTCCCAGCTCGCGTCCCGCTCGGTGCCCGCCCTCCCCCGCCCGGCCGGGCGCGCGCGGCGCGGAGCCGATTACATCAGCCCGGGCCTGGCCGGCCGCGTGTTCCCGGAGCCGCGGCGGCCCGAGCGGGGAACCCGGGGCGGCGAGCCGCGCCCCTCCCCCCGCCGGCTCTCCGCGGGAAGGTGACCTCTCGAGGTAGCCCCATGCCGAGGACCCGGAGAACCACCCCTGTGCCTTCCCACTGTCCCCAGTCCTTAAACCCCTCCTAGGAGGCATTTCCTCACGCCCCTTCCCAGTTTCCTCGCCTGTTCGAATAGAAGCCCCCGCTACCCCTTTATTTTTAACTCCCCTCTGCTGAGAAGACCCACGTAACCTCTCTCCAGCCCCAGACTCCGAGGAAAGAAAGATGACTGTCAGGAGTCGGGCTACCCGGGCCCAGCCCGGTGCTTTGTCGAGACTCTACTTAAAGTCCCGACTCGGTGACAGTCTGCTTCCCTCCCCTCCCCCATACTTCCGAGTGAGCTGTGCTTTAGCTTTTGGGGGGCGACCGCAGGGAGGGTTTAAAGGGTGTCCTTATTCCACGTTGCACTTTTTGGGAAAATGATTTGAAATTTGCTGTGACATGGGCGGTGTGGGACTAGCCCTCCCCGAACCTTTGGAGGGAGCTCCTGCCAGCTTTGCAAACACACTTTGTTCTGGTGAAATGGGCGTTGGAGTAGGAGCAGGTGGTTTTTGGGAACTCTAAACTTGCCCACCCAGCTTGCTTTCCCAAACCACCTGAGGGGTCCTTTTCTGCTCAGAGCGCCGTTGGAGAGGCAGAAGGAAGGAAACGGGCTGGGGTCCCTGCTGCTACCAGGAGTTCCTCAGACCCTGGCACAAAGGCCTTGGCTCCAGGCCTCCAAGGGGGGGGGGAGGGGGAGGAGAGGCTGCCTGGCCACAGTGTGACCTTCAGAGGCCCCCAGAGAAGGGCACCTGGCCCCTCCCCGCCCAGAACTGCCCCTCCCAGTGCCCCCAGCCTTGGAGGGGGTATGAAATTTCTGACCCCTTTGCTCTCTGGGGCCCAGGAGGAGTGGAGGGCATAGGAGGAATGTTAGCAGAGGGTAACAGGGGTGCCATGGAGATGGGTAAGGGGCTCAGGCAGAGACCCCTGGGCATGGGTGTCCCTGAGGGAGCTGCAGTGGCAGGCTGTCCATCTGGGATCCTGGAAACTGTTATCTGACCTTGGCCCTGGAGGCAAGGCTGGGGGTCTGGGGTGTATTGCAGCAGGGTGTGGGGAGAGAGGCAGACAGACTCTCTGTCTGCAGAGTATGCAGTTCTGTGCGCTAGAGTGCCACTCTGCTGCTCTGGATCTGCCCCAAAGAAGGGCAGGTGGGGTGGGCAGGTGGCCACGACTGGAGACTCTCTGGAAGGGCTGGGAGAAGGCTTCGCCTGTCTCGTGCTGTCAGGTCGGCCTGTCCGGTGCTGTCAGGTCGTCATGGTCGGACTAGTTGACCTTCACAGCTTCTGGGGAGGGGAGGAATGATCTAGTGGGGGTGGGGAGCAACCAGAAGCCTCAGGCTTAGGGAGTGTAGGGGGCCCCCTAGGGGCTGGGCAGTGCTAAGGCATTAAAGGCTTCCCTGGTTGCCTTTGAGGAAGGTGCCCAGCAGGTGAGAGGGACTCGGCGACCCCCTCAGTCTGGGAGGGAGAAGAAGCCAGAAAATGAGATGACAGTGCGAGCCTCGGGGCTTTGGAGATAGATTCAGGTTCTGGGGAGACTGGTTCATAGGAAAAAACAGGGCCCTCCCCTCCCCCAGGGTTTCCTCCCAGGTTTTACTCTTTAGGCAACCTGTGGCTTTACTAGGTATTCCTGAGAACAGAAGCGTTTGGGTGGGGGAGGGTGCTTGGCGCCCTGCGGTCCTCTGCACCACCCCCCGCCCCAGCACCAGCTCACCCTGGTATTTGTCATGTCAGCAGGGGAAGGTCCCCATGTTGCTTTTCTCACCCCCAGTCCTCCCTTCCTGCCCCGTCCACGTTCGTCCTCCTGTTTGACCTTAAGACTTGCCCATGGCTTTGGACCCGGGAGTCAGGGGGGCTGAGAGACTTCACTTGTCCTAGCTCAGCAAGGGGCCGGTGAGAGCTGGGGAAGGGAAATGTCAGGGAGGGGCGGGGACCTGAACAGCATTGCCTTCTGGTGTTTTCTTCCTGTGTTCTGAGCCCCCCTCACCCCCAATATCTGGTCATTCATTATCTTCCCTGACTTCAGAATTGGAGCAGCTCGGAGAGGGGGTGCTTTGTGCTGTAGGGAGCCCCTGGAGGTGCCCTGCTCGGTTCGGAAGCCCGGGAGAAGCCAGAGGCTGCAGGCTGGGAGGGGTTCCAGGAGGGAGCAGGGGCGGGTTGGCTGGGCCTGCACACCCTTGCCCCTGCCGCTGCCCATTCTTCGCTCTTTGCTTTGTCCTCAGTGGTCCCAGGCTGCACCCATGGCAGAAGGAGGGCAGAAACCCCACGAAGGTAAGTGGCCCCCCACCCCGGCCCCCACCCCGCCTGCACGTGGATGGGGTTCCCTGATCCCTGATCCCCCAGCAGATGAGTGGGAAGGTCTGTTGTGGGGGATTGTGGGGCCGGTGATCTAGAAAAGATCTAGAAAGGGGATCTAGAAAGGAAAAGGGTGAGTGCCGAGAGGTTAACCCTTCAGTTCCGGGGACTCTGACCTACTCGGACCGCTGCTAGAAATAGAACTCGTGGTCTTTTTCTTCTGCTTTTTCCAGTAAAATTTTATTTGGAGAGGGAGTCATGAGCACAGCCAGGAAGATAAATAGTATCCAGGGATCCCAGATGTCAAGGGCAGTGTCCCTTGTTCCCCTCTGCTCCCAGGGGAGGATGAATAGTCCATGACCCTTCCAACCCAGCCAGGTCCCACCTGTGGTTCTGTGTGGTGGGGGCTGTGACCCTTGCTGTCCCGATTGCTGGCTGTGCATGAGCTGGAGATGCAGAGGGTGCAGCCTCATGGAACCCCCCTCCCCGCCGGTGTGCATTCCTCTGGGGGTAGAGAGAGAAAGCCGACAGCCTCCCCATGCCCTCCTGAGGAGCAGGTTTGGGTGCTTGTGAACTTCCCTCTCGGTCCAGCAGAGGGCTGGCTGTAGCTCCCGGGAGCCCCGCCCCTCTGCCCAGCCCGAGTCTGCCTGCCTTTTGTTCACTGTGGTTTGGAGTACGGATCCTCCCATTTCTCTAGGGACGCCCTGGCTCTCCCCAGTGCTGAATGTAGCCTCTACTCCTGTGCTCCGCCTCTGAGAAGGAAAGGCCCTGGGGTCTTCCTCCAGGCGAGTTTCCCAGACCCGAGTCAGGTGGCCCCGGTGGTGGCCAGGGCCAGTGTTTGCACTCCCCAGGCCGCTGGCGATGCCTGGCTGGTGTTGCCTCCTTCCTCACCTGGCGGGGAGGGGGTCCTTTCCTGGACTCAGGGCCTGGCTTCCTTGCTGAGCCACTGACACTGCCCCTTCCCAGGGTGCACCCAGCCCCCTCAGCTTCCAGTGGTCTCTCTCTGTGGTCTGGGAGAGGCGAGACAAATGGTCTTTGTCTGCTGGGGAAAAAGGTTGTCTTCAAGAAATAAGGAAAGCCACGAGTCTGAAGTTGGAGTGTATGTGTGCCCATGCCTGAGAAGAAAGCAGGACAGCTTTCCTTGGAGACAGTGGCTGGGGTGTGATGGGTGCGATGAGGTTTCCCTCTCTACCTCCTGGGGGACCTCAGGGATCCCAGGGAGCTTTTCCAAGAAATTCCCAGCTTGGATCTTTTTATCCTCAGCTACCAACTCATGACCCAGGCCAGACCATTCTACTGTCCTGTCCTTGTGGCCCCAAAGTCTTGGCCACCTCTGTTCCCAACCAGGGTGAAGTGTCAGGTCAAGAATTCTTGATTAGTCATCTTCTTCAATGTAGACTTGGCTTAGAAAAGGACTTCTTCAGGTCCCTGCTCTGGTTTATACTCTTTCTGATGATGCTTGATCCTAACCCTTTTAGCAGTGGAGAGTTCTGTGCCCATTGGATGGGGAAAGCAGAAACCTCAGACGAGTCTAGGAGCCTCTTTTATTCTCTTTCCTGTTTTCACACTTGTAGCCTCACCTTCTTCCCCTCAGCTCCTCGCATTATCCTTAATCCACTGTATACCCCCACCACCCCCAGGCTCATGTTCCTTCACCCCTCTGGCGAGAGGAGTGAGGGGAGACTTAGCTATGGCCTCTGACTGGGAGGCAGCTGGGAGTATGCACTTCAGATGCTGTGGTGGGATTCCAACCTTGTATCTCCTGGGCTGAGAAAAGGGCACATGTTCTTGGGGCTGGAGTTGGAAGGCAAAACCCTCTACTTCAGCCTCTTGTTTCGGTGTCTTTAGCGATCCGCCCAGCCCACCTACACAGATGTGCAGAGCCTCACGCCCAGAGAGGGAGGAACTGGCCCAAGGTCACACCGAGTCCTGGCCAGGGCCCAGGCTTCCTCGCTAGCTGGGTGCTGCTTCTTCTCTTCTGTATAGGGGAAATTCATTTCAGGGACAGGATTGCTCCGTGGTGGTGATGGAGGGGTGACAGGGAGCAGCAGGCCAGGCCGCAATTTGAGGCAGCCATTCGGAGTCCTGACTTCATGTGTTCTCAAGGGCCCCGCCCCTGTGGCCCAGAATCACCCCTTCATGCTCTGGTGCACCCCAGGCTCCACGGCCAGCCTGGGAAGTTGTCTTTACCCTGGTCTCCCTCCAGATCAGCTTCTAGAAGCTCTCTGTGACTGCAGTGGCAGCGCCGTTTTTTCCATGATGCAAGCAGTTTGCCCTCCTGGGTGGGGTTATCGGTGGCTGGCAGGGCCAGCGCAGTGTGCCCGCCCACAGCCACCTGCTGATTCCAGGCGGACCCAGCCCCTGGGCCGATGCCCACTGCCTCCTCAGCCCGTATCTGGGGAGGGGGTCTGGCAGGTGGCAAAGTGCCCCCCAAGGCTGCCCTTCTGTTTCACAGGACTTTGGCTTGGGGAGGCTTTGATGTTCAGAGCCAACTTTAACTGTGTGACTTAATGGCAGTGTGGCCTTGGAGCCAGTTACTCAGCCTCTCTAAGCCTCTAGTTCCCCATTTGTAAAGCCAGGGGGAGGGTGGGTCCTACCAGAACCTTGCAGTACCGTGGGGGGAGAATTGTCTGGGATAACATCACGGACTCCTGTACACAGCACCAGAGCACAAAAGAAGTGCTCTTTGAGTGGCTGTCAGCTAATGGTGCGGTGGCTGCTGCGGGGAGGTGGGAGGGAAATGGAGAGCAAGCAGGTTTGCCAAGCTGGCTGTCCTTTCACGGGAAGCTTAGAGACCCCCAGCAGATATACACATACTCAGACTGCCCTCTGGCCTCACAGTTGACCTAGGAATCGGCTTGGCTGTCATGGTGAGGCAAGGGGACCAGATATGGCAGGGTGACTCCCTTGGGATCTGACAACACCATGTAATCTTTAGAATAAACACAGGTCTTCATCAGTGTTGGCGGTGGAAAGCTAGGGAAGGCCTTCAACCACGGCCCGAGACACTTAAGTTATGTTTGGAAGGCCTTTCCCGTGGTGGTTACCTCTCACAGAAAGGAGAGGCCTTGCAGAGCTGGGTGGAGAGAGGGGCCGGCCGTCTCTTCTGTGACCTGCTGGGCTCACGTGTCACCCCCTTCCCACACAGTGGTGAAGTTCATGGATGTCTACCAGCGCAGCTTCTGCCGTCCCATCGAGACCCTGGTGGACATCTTCCAGGAGTACCCAGATGAGATTGAGTTCATTTTCAAGCCGTCCTGTGTGCCCCTGATGCGGTGCGGGGGCTGCTGTAATGACGAAAGTCTGGAGTGTGTGCCCACTGAGGAGTTCAACATCACCATGCAGGTGGGCATCGGCAGGGAGCTGGGGTGGGGCCGGGGGTGGGCCCTCAGGCTTTGGCCACAGGTGTTCCCCAGCCCTTTCCTGGCAGCTCTTAAAGGGAGGAGCTAGGCTTGCCTTGCCCAGCTCCTGCCGCGGAGTCAGTCAAGGGGAGATGCGGGCGTCTGACCCTCTTTGGAGAAAAAGATGCTTGCCTTTCTGAGCCCAGGTTTCCAACAACCCCTGATCACTTCCTCCTCCTTCTTGACCTCTGCCCGCTGGGCTCAGGAGAGGGCTGACACCTGTGACAGGAGCCCCTCCCTTCCTCTCTTGGAGGAAGACAGCCCTGCCTCCCTGGGGCTCTGTTTGGGAAGCTGGATGAGTCTGGTCTGTGGGGAGTTTAAAAAGCCAGTCCTTTGCTGCTGCCTGGTCACAGGGCGTGTCTCAGCCTGGATGGGGCTGGAGGGAGCTCTGAGACCCCAGGGAGGAGTGGGTGGCTCTTGGGTGGCTCCTGGGGGTTGGGTGAGGCCTGGAGGGGATAACAGGAGGGGAGGGAGGGGGAGAGGCAAGAACCCAGGACCTGAATTCCCAGCCTGGCCAACCCTGCAGACATGTCTGCCCTCAAGAGAAGCAGGGGCTCCTTGAGGTCAGCAGGGTGGGAGGAGTTGGAGTGGGCCTGAGGCTCTTTCTGATAGAGCCCTTGGTCCCCCACACTTCTACCACCCTTTTCTGCTCTGTAGAACCCCTGGGTGCTAAGTGGCAGGAGCCATGGGGTTTCCCACCTGGGTATGGCTGGCTGGGTCACTAACCTCTGTGATCTGCTTCCTTTCCCTTCAGATTATGCGGATCAAACCTCACCAAAGCCAGCACATAGGAGAGATGAGCTTCCTACAGCATAACAAATGTGAATGCAGGTGAGGATGGAGTCTTGGAGTCATTCATTCAGTGAACAGCTTCAGGGGGCTTGCTCTGGACCAGAGTTAAGCGTGTTCCAGAGTTAAGCATGTTAGCTCATTTTCACCCTCCAGCTGTATAACTGTGGGCATTTAGGTTTTATTTTAATGTGCCTCAGTTTCCACATCTGTGAAATGGGCACAATAATAGTATTACATACTGCCTAGCATTGTTACAAGGATTAAGTGAGTTGTTATATGTCAAGAGATTAAAACTGTACTGATGTATCATAAATACTGTTATTGTTATTATCACCGTCTGAACGCCTCTCTGTTTTGTTCTTTTCTCTTTCTCTACCTACTGCAGACCAAAGAAAGATAAAGCAAGGCAAGAAAAGTAAGTGGCCACAATTTTCGCCCTTCTCCCTCTCCGTGACCAATTGTCTTGGTTTGGGGCTCTTGGCTTCCTCTCTCAGGGGGTGGGGGTCTGACGGGGGGTCAGTTGGGTCTGAGAGTTGGTTTCACGGGGCCTCGTTGTAGCAGCAGTGGGATGGAGCAAGCCCTAGGATGACAGCTCTAGAATGACTGACAAAATGCGGCCTGGTGTCTGGAGCTTCCTTTGGAAGAGACGATGCGTCTCCGGGCCATTCCTGGCCGGGATTTGCGTGTGGGGCCAGCGTGGACGCTGGCTCCTGGGCCTGCTCTAGCCTCCCATCACCCATGGCAGGGAGAGGGAGTGGGTGGCAGGGAGGCCAGCTTTTGTGTGTTAGAGGAAGTGGCCTCTTTCAGTGGCTGCAGCGGTGGTGCAGTTGGACTGGGGGGCCAGCTGGGGTGTTTTCTTGATGCGTGCCCTCCTGTGGGAGTGAGACAGGCCAGAGCCGCTCAGCCCCGTTGGCCAGGGAGAAAGAGGTGAATGTTGGCTATCTTCTGAGGCTTCCCGTTGCTCAGTGTGGAGGGTCAGGTCAGGGTAGAGCAGGTGGGAAGAGGTCTGGGGGCCATGAGCCTTCAGGATAGGGTGAGCAGCTGGCACGGGAGAGAGCCTGCAGGGGAAGAGACTGAGAGAGAGTACCTCCACCCTCCTCCCACCCACCATCCCGTCTGCCCCCCAACGCTCTGGTGACACTGAAGCCCCAGTGGCCTCGACCCCTTGCCTCTTCCCTAAGCCCCCAGCTCCCAGTATTGCTGTGGCTATAGAGCAGTGAGTGGGGAGAGCAGGTGCACAGAGAGAATGTGCAAGTGAGTGCAGACCCTCCTCTTCCAGTATTTTCTCCCTCTCCTCCATCCCTTCCCCCCTCACTCTCCCCTGTGGCTGTCCTCCTGAGGGGTATTCTTGGTGGGGTGTGGGGGCGGTGTGGGCAGGTGTAGAGAGTGCTGGTTCCCTTGAGGGGGACAGGCTTCAGCCTGCCCCCCCCACCCTGCCTGCCCATTCCCCAAATCCCTGCCTTGCCCACAGGGAGAGTAGGGGGCTCGCCTGGGCCCGGAAGAGAGTCTGGTGAGATGGTGTAGCAGGCTTTGACAGGCTGGGGAGAGGACCTGCTGCCAAGTGCCGCCCAGGCCCCTCCTCCCCACGCCTCCCTAACTCCCACCCCACCCTGCCGCCTGCCCGGGGCTCCCAGGGCACCCAGCCCCGCCTCTCGGCCCAGGTTATGGCTGGGCTAGCTGGTGCCTTTCATGTGCCGCCCTTGGTTTTGTGCCAGCTCCAAGATAGCTGCTCCCCCACAACCGGGGTTTACAGAGGCAGGGCCCCTTGGAGGGACCCCTCGCTGTTGTACTTGGATGTGAAGGCAGAAGGTGCCTGGAGCCCACGCCTGCACACGCCCTCCCTTGCCCCTCATCCAGTCAGGTCTCTGATTTCCTCCCCAAATCCTGGCCTGCCTTCCAGAGCCCCTGACCTTCAGGGTCAGACCTATACAGGGCTGCTGGGCACAGAGCTGGCTCTCTAAGCTTTGTCCGCCACCCCAGCCTGGGACCAGGAGACACCACAAGTGTGGAGGCCTGTAGGTCCAGTGTTCTCCGCCCAGCCTCTGGTTCCCACTCACAGCCTTGCTCAGGTGTGGCTAAAGTGGGTGAACCCACCGCCCCCCCCCCGCCCCCGCACCCCAAGAGTGGCTGAAGTGCCTTCAAAGTGCCCGCCACCCCGTCCCCGTCCCGCCTGTGTGCCCATGTGCAAGCTCTCCCGTGTGCCCCGGTGTGTGTCCTGCATCCTGCGCCCCTCACTGCTTCCTTTCCTCTCCCCTTCCCCCTCGCTTTCTCTCTGTCTGTTTTTTTATTTTCCAGAAAATCAGTTCGAGGAAAGGGCAAAGGGCAAAAAAGAAAGCGCAAGAAATCCCGGTATAAATCCTGGAGCGCGTACGTGGTGCCGCTGCCGTCTCATTCCCCCCACCGGAGCCTTCCTGGCCCCCAGTCAAACTCCTACCTGCAGGACCCCAGAGCTCCGCCCTCCTCCCCCCTCCCCCGTCCCCTTCTCTGGCTCCCAGCCTCCCTCCTCCCAGTGTCTCTCTCTCACTCTCACTCCACTAATTGGCACCGAGGGGGTAGACATGGTGGTGGCATTACCGTCCAGGGTTGGAGGTGGGAGGGTGGGCAGAGTGGGCCTGCAGGGTTCAGGGAGGGGGTCTCTGGCTTGGCTGGGGCACCGCCTTTTCCCTCACCCACTGGGCATTGGTGGCGGGCCCATGTTGGCACGGGTGCCAGGCACGGATGCCTGCTCACCCAACTGGTTTCCACCGCTCTAGGCTTCCGCACTTCTCTGGAAGCTGGGGGGTGGGGTAGGGAGGACAGATGTGGTGTGAGGAAGGGGCGCAGATGACAGGAGGCAGCTTGTTGTTGGCTGAAGGAGGACGTGGGGTCAAACACCCCTGTGGCCCTCCTTGCGGACTTGGGGCCTCCAGAGGGGAGCCCCGTATTCCAGCCCAACCTATGGCACTCCCAGAAGCCTTCCCCCAGGGTGGCCTCTTCCTCTGGGTTTGAGGTGGTGGGGGCCCTCTGGCCACCAGTGGCCTGGCCCGTGGACCCTGCCTCTGGCCCTAGCCTGCCATCACTCCCTGCCTCAGCCCTTTGGTCGGGGGGCCAGGGCGTGAGCCCTCACAAAGGGAGAAGTTGGCCCCAATGGGCATCCCCAGCAGGTCGGAGAGTCAAGGTGTGCTTTCTCAGGGGTGGTAGCCGTTGGGCCCCGTGGCCTGAGACTTGCACTTGTGCCCGTGGGATAGCCCAGCCCGCTCCTCGCACTCTGCCCGGCCACATCGCCGCTTCCTGCGGGCCGGCTTCTAGTTATTGCTGCCTCTTTTTCCGCCGCTCTCTCTTGTCTTCCGCTGTGGCATCGGAGCCTTCCAGGGTGTGGACGGGCGCGGGGGCCCGCAAGCCGGGTGGGGTGCAGCTGCGGGCGTGGTGGGGGTGTTGCACGGATTTTTTCTCTCTCTCTGCTGACGCTCTAGCTTAGATGTCTTTCCTTTTGCCTTTTGCAGTCCCTGTGGGCCTTGCTCAGAGCGGAGAAAGCATTTGTTTGTACAAGATCCGCAGACGTGTAAATGTTCCTGCAAAAACACAGACTCGCGTTGCAAGGCGAGGCAGCTTGAGTTAAACGAACGTACTTGCAGGTTGGTTCCCAGAGGGCGAGCAAGTCAGAGAGGGGCTTTGCTCAGAGATGGGGAGAGAGAGAGAGAGAAAGAGAGAGAGAGAGAGTGAGCGAGCGCGCACTTGAGAGTTGCCAGCTGCTTGCTCTGCTTCTAGCTGCCTGCCTGGTGACTGCCGCCTTCTCTGCTCGTGGGGGGCCCCTGTGCTGGGCGGCAGGCGCTGGCCAGCCTGGCGGGGCCCATTCAGAGCTTGCCCTGGTTGCCTGAGTGGGCAGGCCTGCGTGGCTTCCTGTGGTGGTGTGGACGCAAGCTGAGTGTTGTGTCCTGTGGTCCTGCTCCTGGTGGCGGTTGGTCCTGATGTTATGATGACTGCCTTTGCTACTAATAGGGAGGGCCCGTCCGGGCATGGGGGACATGCTGCCTCTACAAAGTGCAGACAGCTGGGGGACTTTGGCACCGCCTCTGAGGTCTGCACCGCTGGGTTTCTCATCCCCTCAGTGTCTCTCCATGGGGACAGGGGTTGAGTGCATCCTCAGACTGGGGGCCTGGAGTGCATGGGCCCTGGCTGTTGGTTTAGGGCAGAGAGGAGATTACCATCAGGGCACAACTGATACCGCAATACTCGGGTCATCATGGCAGCAACCAGAACAGCCCACCTGTTATTTCCTCAGGATGGGTGGATGGAAGGAGCCACACCCATCCTCCTGACACTGGATTGTGAGTCCCTCACGCCTGGATTTTATTCATCTGTGTGACCCCCAGCTGTCTGTTCTTCTGTCCCTTGTGCACACCGGGGGCCAGGGAAGTGTCAGGCGGTGAGCGAGTACATGAGCGATTTCAGGGGTGAGGACAGGAACAGGAGCCCGTGACTGGTGGCTGGCAGTCTTTTGATGCCTTTGATGGCGTTTCGACCGTCTGGCCTGTGCTCAAAGGCAGGGAGCCCTCTGGGCCAGCGCAAGTTTCACCCTGGGATGAGAGGCTTTTATGGGGATTCCCAGGCAGGGCCAGGGCCACCCCCCAACCCCGACTGCCCCCTCTAGCTAGTCCAGATGCCTCATTAATTAACAAGGTCCTTCGAATGTGGCTGTCTCCCCCATCCCCCATGTTCCTGTGGCTTGTGAGTGTCAGGGGAGGCTGGGACCAGGCCGCGGGGCGTTGCTGTGGGTTCTGTCTGTCTTGGCAGTATGTGAAGACCAAAATGTACACTCTGCTGCAGGGGTGGGGGCTCTGACTTACCCCGGGGCTAGATGAGGGGGTCTCTGCATCTCCCAGGGGCCTCAGAGAAGATAAGGGACTCGCTGTCTTAGGGTTACCATGGTAATGATTCTGGAGAGATGGACTGGGGGATGTCTACAGTGACCTGGGGGCCAAGTGAAGTTACCTGAACCCCTCCTCTGATCTGGCTGTATGGGGGAATGTCCATCCTCAGATTAGAAGCTTAGATACCCATTTCTAGGTTCTCAGAAGGGAAGGTCTGCTCTGGTCCTTCCTCACATGGGGAGGGTAAAAGGTGAGCTGCCCCAGGCCTGACGCATGATGGGAGAATTCCAGGAGTCCCCTTTGCTTCCCGCACCCTAAGTTAAATAGCACATTGAAAAGGAAAGGCAGTCTGGTGCCCGGGGCCTGATGCAGAGGCACAGACAGAGAGGGGAGGTGTGTCCCTCACCTTCCCTGGGTTCCCAAGCCCTGCCGGGTCCCCGTCCCTCAGGAGCCTCCCTTGCCCAGCCCGCTGGCCTGCTTGGCCTCTGCACAGGCCCATCCTTCACTCTCCCCCACTCGCTCCCCCAAACCAGCCCCATAGGGACCGCCCTGAAACATCTCCGGCAGGGATGCTTTGCTGATTAACTCGGTCCAACTTTGCTCACCCGTCAGCTCTTAAATGTCAAGCAGGGACCGTTCTCGGGGGCGTGTTCATTTGTTGCTTGTGATGAGATGTCATCCTGTCTTTGTCTTGTCGCAGCTGGGCTGTAGAGTCCAGAGGGCAGCCTGGGAGCCCCGGGCTTAGCTCCTGCTCAGGCGGTGGTGGAGGGGGCCCTTGGCCAGGGGCTCCCGGAGGCTAGGACTGTGCTTTCTCTTCTTCTCCACCGCAGCCTCAGGCTGCAGAAAGGGGGGGCTGCAGCCTCCCCACCAGAGCCCCTCCCCTGGCCCTGACCCCCAGCCTTTGTCTCCCCTGTCCCCGCAGATGTGACAAGCCGAGGCGGTGAGCCGGGCTGGAGGAAGGAGCCTCCCTCAGGGTTTCGGGAACCAGACGTCTCACCAGGAAAGACTGACACAGAACTACCCATAGCCGCCGCCACCACCACCACACCACCACCACCACCACCACCGTCGACAGAACAATCCTGAATCCAGAAACCTGACATGAAGGAAGAGGAGGCTGTGCGCAGAGCACTTTGGGTCCGGAGCGTGAGGCTCCGGCAGAAGCATTCATGGGCGGGTGACCCAGCACGGTTCCTCTTGGAATTGGATTGCCATTTTATTTCTCTTGCTGCTAAATCACCGAGCCCGGAAGATTAGAGAGTTTTATTTCTGGGATTCCTGTAGACACACCCACCCACATACATACATTTATATATATATATATATTATATATATAAAAATAAATATATATATTTTATATATATATAAAATATATATATTCTTTAAAAAATTAACATTGCTAATGTTATTGGTGTCTTCACTGGATGTATTTGACTGCTGTGGACTTGAGTTGGGAGGAGAATGTCCCTGCCCAGATCCCGACAAGGAGGAGGACGGAAGGAGAGAGTCTGGCATCGTCTTTTTATCCCTCTTACGGCAGCCAGGGTCCCCTCCCCTGTCTGGGAATGCGCAAGGCCAGGGCACGGGGGCAAATTTGGTCTGCTTTTGGGAAGCCCGACAAACCCAGCCCTGGCCCTGAGCCTCTTTCCCGAGTCAAATGGACAGAAAGACAGCTGACAGGTACAGGGGGACAAGGACGCTGGCTCTGACCAGGAGTTTGGGGGAGACTCGGGACACTGCTGTGCTTTGGAGACCCCCTCCGTGCGCATCTTGCCCCCCGCCCAGGGGCACTGCCTGGAAGACTCAGGAGCCTGGGCAGCCTTCACCTCCTCACCCGCTTCCAAGATGCCCAGGAGGCCACCGACATGTCTCAGCGAAGAGAAGAGACGTTGGTGGAGGAAGGGCCACCCCGGTGACAGCTGGTCCTCCGAGGGAAGGGCCTCTGCCTTGGCCCTCTCCCAGCTTCGCTCCCCGGGTGCAGCCCAGGAGGGCCCGATGTCCTCAGACCATTGAAACCACTAGTTCTGTCCCCTCCAGGAGACCTGGCTGTGTGTGTGTGAGTGGTTAACCCACCTCCGTCCCCCAACCCACCCTACCCCACCCGACCCAACCCTTCCCGCGGCGCAGAGAGACAGGGCAGGATCCCCGTGCCCACCCTGGAGGCAGAGAAAAGAGAAGTGTTTTATATACGGTACTTATTTAATATCCCTTTTTAATTAGAAATTAAAACAGTTAATTTAATTAAAGAGTAGGGTTTTTTTCAGTATTCTTGGTTAATATTTAATTTCAACTATTTATGAGATGTATTTCTTGCTCTCTCGCTCTCTCTTGTTTGTACTGGTCTTTGTGTAGAAAACTCCTGTTTCCAATCTCTCTCTCTGATCGGTGACAGTCACTAGCTTGTCCTGAACAGATATTTAATTTTGCTAACACTCAACTCTGCCCTCCCCATCCCCTGGCTCCCCACCACACATTCCTTTGAAATAAGGTTTCAATATACATCTACATACTATATATATATTTGGCAACTTGTGTTTGTATATATATATATATATATATATATATGTTTATGTATATATGTGATTCTGATAAAATAGACATTGCTATTCTGTTTTTTATATGTAAAAACAAAACAAGAAAAAATAGAGAATTCTACATACTAAATCTCTCTCCTTTTTTAATTTTAATATTTGTTATCATTTATTTATTGGTGCTACTGTTTATCCATAATAATTGTGGGGAAAAAGATATTAACATCACATCTTTGTCTCTAGTGCAGTTTTTCGAGATATTCCGTAGTACATATTTATTTTTAAACAACAACGAAGGAATACAGATATATCTTAAAGAAAAAAACATTTTGTATTAAAGAATTTAATTCTGATCTCAAAGCTCCTCCTGGTTTCTCCTTCTCCATTGAATCTTTGTTCCAGACTTTCTCCTGCACCCCCCTTCCCTCCTCCCATGGGAAACATGGTTTTTGCCTGAGGTCTGGGAAAGGGGTTCCAGGTGTATAGGCTATGGGGTGACCCACTTCATTGTGCTGGGGCTAGAGTCCTTCCATTCTGGCTGGACCGGTCCCAGGGGAGCTCATCTATTCTTTGCCATCTACAGAAACTGGGGAGAGAGAGACAGCTCCGTTGGAGCCAAGGTCCCTGCAGTGAGTAGTGCTGCCTCCAGGTGCTGTGTGATCCAGGTGGTGTCCCGTGTCAGGGACAAAACTAGCTATGTGTCTGGGCTTGTTCCCACCGGACACTAAGGGTCTGGGTTTGGTGCTGGAGCCTTGGCTGCAACAGGCTGGGAGTGGGAAGAAGCACTCATGTGGGTCCTGTGACCCCAGGGTGTAATTGAGTTTTACATGGTGGTTCTCCAGTTCCTTGAACCTCTGGAAGCTGGGCCCAAGTTCTGCTTGCCCCTAAGTGGACTCCCTGCCTTGCCTTGCTGCTCAGGCCTGTCTTGCGTGCAGTCCCGGGGAAGGTGGAAGCTGTTTGGGACTTTGGCATTTATGAGCAATGCTTCCAAGTCCACTTCTCTAGCTTCTTTTATTTATTGGGCCACCAGCCATGGTGCCAGAGCTTGGGATGCTGTTATGAATGAGACACAATTCCAACCCCCATACGTCTGGTGAGGGTGGGTGAAGAGACACAGAATTATAAATTCACAAATAGAAAAACACATAAAAGATGATGGGGTCATTTTTTTGGCCATGTGGCAGGTGGGATCTTAGTTCCCTGACTAGACCAGGGATCAAACCTGTGCCCCCTGTAGCGGAAGCATGGAGTTCTAATCACTGGACCTCTAGGGAGCATTTAGGGTCTGGGGGATATCTGATCCAGCTTGGAGTGGGAAAGGATGGCGGGTGGTAGAGTCTAGGGGGTCTGCTTATGACACTACCCTTAGGTAACGGTGGGTGGGAAGGAGATGACAGAACGGGGAGGGGAGGGCGGAGGGTTGAAACGGACATCCCAGGCAGATGGGGGGTGTGAGCAAAGGCAGAGCAGGGGCTCAGAAAGGGAGTGGGTACGGGGTCAAAGGTGAGAAAGAAAGGCAGAAATAGCCCTGCCTGCAGTGCCCATGGTGCCAGGAGCCTAGACCTGGGGATGAGCAGCAGTTGAGGGGTTTTAAAGAGGAAGCATACCAGCAGGGAGGCCACAGGAGGCTGTTGTAATCCTCCCAGGGGAGATGCCCTGAGAGGGGTAGAAGTGACTTCAGTGGCTGATCCGGGAGGGCACCCCCTGCCTCTTCTGGCCACACTGGGGGCGGAGGGGGCGGGGGAACAGGAGGTGAGGTCCCTGCCCTCAGGCAGCTTTGGATCTAGTTAAGTGCTCATTTTCCAAGCACTTGCCACCAGCAGCTCTTCTGCTGGTTAACAATCCACACAACGGCCCTGTGAGGTCAGGTTCCTGACATCCCAAGTGGATACTTGCCTGAGCCTCCACCTGGCCTCCCAGGTTCTTCTCTTGCCTGCACTGTAGTTAGCCAGAGTGAGCCTGTTAAAATGTGAGCTGAATCATATCACCTTTTGGCTCGAAACCCTGCAGACTCTGTTTTATTTGGAGAAAAAAGCCAAAGTCCATGCAATGGCCTTAAAAGGCCCTGCATCATCTGTGTTGCCTCCATCTCCCTGACTCAATGACCTCTGACCCCACTTTGGCCACTGGGCTCCAGCCACACTGGTTTCTCTGTTCCCGGGACCGTGGGAGCACTCCCACCTCAGGGCCTTTGCACATGCTCTGCCCTCTTCCTGGAGTTCTCTTCCCCCAGACATGACATGCGGGGCTCTCTCACTTCTCAAGTTTTGTTACCTTCTCAGCAAGGCCACCTTAACCAATGCATTTACAGTCAACATCTCTTCTTCCCTCTGCACTTGGGGTCCTCTTTTCATCATCCCTCTTTTTTTTTCCATGGCACATGTGATCACCAATGTACTCCAGAACAGGACTCTTCAACAAAACTATGATGTGAACCACATATGTAATTTAAAATGTTCTTTGAGCCAGATTTTAAAAGGTAAGAAGAAACAAGTGACATTTCATTTAATCATACATTTAACTTAATCCCCACATATCTAAAATATCATCCCAACATCGAATCAACATAAGAATGATTAATCAGATATTTTACATTTTTCACTACTGCGTTTTTGAATCTGATATGTATTTTGCTTTCATCAAACATCTCGGGTGTAGCTACATTTCAAGTGCTCAATATACACGTGAGGCTGTGACTACCATTTTGGACAGTGTAGCTTTAAAATTTACCCTCCCCCCATCTCCCCAACTACTAGAATGCAAGCAACGTCAGCGCCAAGATTTTTATCTGTTTTGTTCAGTGTTGTATCTACAGCTCCTAGAACGGGCCTGGGATGTAGAACATGCTCAATAAACATTTGTAATCTGACTGACATTGTTGACACTGAGGCCGGGTGACGGAGGGTTTACTTCATCCCAGGACTGTGGATGGTAGGTGATGGCTGGCCCTGGCTGGGGTGGTGGGTAGAGGGGCTTGTTAACAAGTGGAGACTTGAGCAGGGCTGGGTGAGGGGATTAGAAGGGTTCTTCTCTGTGCCAGGCCCTGGCTCCTCCTTTTAGCCACCCTGGAGATGGGGCTCATTATTTTTCCTTGGCAGATGAGGCTCAGAGAGACTAAATAACTTGCCTGAATTGACGCCCAGCCAGTAAATGGCCAAACCAGAATTTAAACCAGCTTTTCTGACTCCAATTCCAGTGCTCTTCCCACCTCACCACAGCTGCCCCAGGCTAGGGCAGAGCATCCACAAATAAAAACGAATTGTCTAGACCGAATACAAACAGGCCCAAGAAAAGTGGGACAGGGGGAGGATGTGGTGGTGGCCAACCCCACGGCTGAAAGCCAAATTCCCCCAAGTGTGGTAAGGCAAGGCAAGAGATTTCTCTAGGGGCTGGAGCTCATCAGTAGAAGATCCAAATCTAAGCACGAAAGGGATTGCAACACGCGGCCTCGGAAAAGAGAAACAGTCTTTAAATAGACTTGGAAGGAAAGAAGGATAAAATGTATGTACTGCACCCCAGTTGTAGCAGACCTGCTCATGCACCCCCAGCAGCCTTCCCCAAGGACCTTCCAAGGCCCAGCGCCGAGCTGTCCCAGCTTTTCTCCCCACTGTGGGACTCACACTCTCCCCTCTGGTCTGGTACTGTCTCCCCAGAGATCCAGAGCTCCTTATCGTCTCTGCTCTGCCCACCCTGAGCCCTTTGCCCTTTTTCCCTAAGGGGCAACCTACCCAGCTCACAGCCCCAAAAGGCCTCAGAAACACTTGCTTTTCTCAGGAACCCGCCAGCCTACTCTTTCCCTCCTGCAAGGAAGCTGGATAGATCCACACAGAACTTGGTGATTCTGGATCGGTTTCATGTATTAGGCCTGCTGTGGCGGCCTGGATCCAAATATGGCTGCCAGCAGCTCTTCCCACTCCTAGGCTTGAGTGCTGCAAGAAGCATCTGTTTCTCCTCTGTTGTACCTGGGACTGGCTGTGCCTAAGAGGATGTGGCAGAATAAGATGTTCAGGACTTTTAGGCCTCAGCCTTAAGGGGCATTGCAGTTTCCATCTGTCCCCCCACGTTAGAAGGCAGCTGCCATGCTGTAAGGAAGTTCAGCTACCCCGCTGGAGAGCGAGGCCATGTAGAGAGAAAGAGAGGGACTCAGACAGCCCCCAACTGTTCCAACCACCCCAAGCTGAAGCCCCAGACATGTGAGAGAGATCATTTTGGATTCTCTAGCCCCAAGTGAGCCACTTTTGCAATGACACATAAAGGAGAGAAGCCATCTTCTTCCCAAATGTACAAAGTTGTGAGTAAATATATAGCTGTTGTCGCAAACTGTGAAGTGTTGGTGTAATTGCTACCCACCGATCATATCTGAACCACCTGAAGGGTCATTTCTTTGGGTCTAGGACTTTAGTCCCTTCCCATCCATAAGGCTCTAGTATACGCATGATGGTCTCAGGGTATAGAAGGAGGTTCAAGGAAGAAAGGATATTTATTTGTTTAAAATATCTGTTTGGCTGCGTTGGGTCTTTCTGTGTCATGCAAGATCTTTCAGTTTCACATGAACTCCCTAGTTGTGGTGTGCTGGCTTTGGTAGCTGTGGCTCACGGGCTCCGGAACACGCAGGCTCAGTACTTGCTCTACAACATGTGGGATCTTAGTTCCCCAACCAGGGATCAAATGCACATCTTCTGCATTGCAAGGCGGATTCTTAGCCACTGGACCACCAGGGAAGTCCCAGGAAGGACATTTATGAACAAATCAGAGTCCAGTAGCAGTCTGCCCTGGTGGGAAGACTCAGGGCAAGGGCTGACTCAAGCAGGACAAAGTATTGTCCAGATCTCTAGAATGAGGAGAGTGACTCAGTTTTATTGAAGTCTCACTAAGAGAAAGTGCGCCTCACTTACAGCATGAGGGAGAGAGGCTAGAGGCTGAGGACTGGCAGAGAGAGAAGTGCAAGAGATTTGGGGGAAAGGGCTATGGGGTCTTCTCTTTCCTTTCCTTCCTTTTGTCCATATGGACTCAGTTCAGTTCAGTTCAGTCGCTCAATTGTGTCCGACTCTTTGCGACCCTATGAATCGCAGCATGCCAGGCCTCCCTGTCCATCACCAACTCCCAGAGTTCACTCAGACTCACATCCATCGAGTCAGTGATGCCATCCAGCCATCTCATCCTCTGTCGTCCCCTTCTCCTCCTTCCCCCAATCCCTCCCAGCATCAGAGTCTTTTCCAATGAGTCAACTCTTCACATGAGGTGGCCAAAGTACTGGAGTTTCAGCTTTAGCATCATTCCTTCCAAAGAAATCCCAGGGCTGATCTCCTTCAGAATGGACTGGTTGGATCTCCTTGCAGTCCAAGGGACTCTCAAGAGTCTTCTCCAACACCACAGTTCAAAAGCATCAATTCTTCAGCGCTCAGCTTTCTTCACAGTCCAACTCTCACATCCATACATGACCACAGGAAAAACCATAGCCTTGACTAGACGGACCTTTGTTGGCAAAGTAATGTCTCTGCTTTTCAATATGCTATCTAGGTTGGTCATAACTTTCCTTCCAAGGAGTAAGCGTCTTTTAATTTCATGGCTGCAGTCACCATCTGCAGTGATTTTGGAGCCCAGAAAAATAAAGTCTGACGCTGTTTCCACTGTTTCCCCATCTATTTCCCATGAAGTGGTGGGACTGGATGCCATGATCTTAGTTTTCTGAATGTTGAGCTTGAAGCCAACTTTTTCACTCTCCACTTTCACTTTCATCAAGAGGCTTTTTAGTTCCTCTTCACTTTCTGCCATAAGGGTGGTGTCATCTGCATATCTGAGGTTATTGATATTTCTCCCAGCAATCTTGATTCCAGCTTGTGCTTCTTCCAGTCCAGTGTTTCTCATGATGTACTCTGCATATAAGTTAAATAAGCAGGGTGACAATATACAGCCTTGACGTACTCCTTTTCCTATTTGGAACCAGTCTGTTGTTCCATGTCCAGTTCTAACTGTTGCTTCCTGACCTGCATACAGATTTCTCAAGAGGCAGGTCAGGTGGTCTGGTATTCCCATCTCTTTCAGAATTTTCCACAGTTTATTGTGATCCACACAGTCAAAGGCTTTGGCATAGTCAATAAAGCAGAAATAGATGTTTTTCTGGAATTCTCTTGCTTTTTCCATGATCCAGTGGATGTTGGCAATTTGATCTCTGGTTCCTCTGCCTTTTCTAAAGCCAGCTTGAACATCTGGAAATTCACGGTTCACGTATTGCTGAAGCCTGGCTTGGAGAATTTTGAGCATTACTTTACTAGCGTGTGAGATGAGTGCAGTTGTGCGGTAGTTTGAGCATTCTTTGGCATTGCCTTTCTTTGGGATTGGAATGAAAACTGACCTTTTCCAGTCCTGTGGCCACTGCTGGGTTTTCCAAATTTGCTGGCATATTGAGTGCAGCACTTTCACAGCATCATCTTTCAGGATTTGAAATAGCTCAGTTGGAATTCCATCACCTCCACTAGCTTTGTTCATAGTGATGCTTTCTAAGGCCCACTTGACTTCACATTCCAGGATATCTGGCTCTAGGTGAGTGATCACACCATCGTAATTATCTTGGTTGTGAAGATCTTTTTTGTATAGTTCTTCTGTGTATTCTTGCCACCTCTTCTTAATATCTTCTGCTTCTGTTAGGTCCATACCATTTCTGTCCTTTATCGAGCCCATCTTTGCATGAAATGTTCCCTTGGTATCTCTAATTTTCTTGACGAGATCTCTAGTCTTTCCCATTCTGTTGTTTTCCTCTATTTCTTTGCATTGATCGCTGAGGAAGGCTTTCTTATCTCTTCTTGCTATTCTTTGGAACTCTGCATTCAGATGCTTATATCTTTCCTTTTCTCCGTTGCTTTTCACTTCTCTTCTTTTCACAGCTACTTGTAAGGCCTCCCCAGACAGCCATTTTGCTTGTTTGCATTTCTTTTCCATGGGGATGGTCTTGATCCCTGTCTCCTGTACAATGTCACGAACCTCATTCCATAGTTCATCGAGCACTCTATCAGATCTAGGCCCTTAAATGTATTTCTCGCTTCCACTGTATAATCATAAGGGATTTGATTTAGGTCATACCTGAATGGTCTAGTGGTTTTCCCTACTTTCTTCAATTTAAGTCTGAATTTGGTAATAAGGAGTTCATGATCTGAGCCACAGTCAGCTCCCGGTCTTGTTTTTGTTGACTGTATAGAGCTTCTCCATCTTTGGCTGCAAAGAACATAATCAATCTGATTTCGGTGTTGACCATCTGGTGATGTCCATGTGTAGAGTCTTCTCTTGTGTTGTTGGAAGAGGGTGTTTGTTATGACCAGTGCATTTTCTTGGCAAAACTCTATTAGTCTTTGCCCTGCTTCATTCCGTATTCCAAGGCCAAATTTGCCTGTTACTCCAGGTGTTTCTTGACTTCCTACTTTTGCATTCCAGTCCCCTATAATGAAAAGGACATCTTTTTGGGGTGTTAGTTCTAGCAACCATATATTTTATGCCCTGTTGCAGAATGGACTTTCACTTACTAGGACCAGTTTTAGCGTGTACCAGCCTAAAGATAGAGCCAGATGAGATGACCTTTGGGAGCCTCCACCACATTGGCTTCAGGGTTCTTGGGAGGAAGATAATTCAGCTACATGCACAGGACATTATCCATCAGGACATGGGGAATGGGGGAGGGCAAGGAAGGAATCAGTAAATATGTATAATCTGCCTGGAAAGGGAAAATGCAAGGCAAAGATAGGGCCTCACTGAGCATCTGCAGAGGAGGGGATGGGAGTCATTCAGAAGGGGGATGAGCTAGAACCAAGGGGAGCAGGGAGTCAAAAGAAAAGGCCCCGTTGGGCATAGGTGCCTATGGGAGGAATACTGGGCCTGGTCTATTCAGGATCATGAGATCTGAAACAGGTGTTAAAGGTTGCATTTGCCTTTGGGTAGTCAGTCTGTCAGAGAAGGCAATGGCACCCCACTCCAGTACTCTTGCCTGGAAAATCCCATGGACGGAGGATCCTGGTGGGCTGCAGTCCATGGGGTCGCTAAGAGTCGAACACGACTAAGCGACTTCACTTTTACTTTTCACTTTCATGCATTGGAGAAGGAAATGGCAACCCACTCCAGTGTTTTTGCCTGGAGAATCCCAGGGACGGGGGAGCCTGGTGGGCTGCCGTCTATGGGGTCACACAGAGTCGGACATGATTGAAGTGACTTAGCAGCAGCAGCAGCAGCAGTCAGTCTGTTAGGGGAGCTCCCAGTCTGAGGAGGGGTGACATGGTCCTTGCCTTCAGGTTGCTCCCTGCCCTCCTAGAGTTTCTAGTCTCGGGAAGAAGACAAAACCCCTGCTGTCAGACATTTATTTATTTCATTTAAAAATTTATTTATTTTTGACTGTTCTGGGTCTTTGTTGATGGCGGCAGGTTTTCTCTGCTTGCAGCAAGCTGGGGCCACTCTCTAGTTGCGGTGCGTGGACTTCTCACTGCCGTGGCTCCTCTTGTTGCAGAGTGCAGGCTCTAGAGTGAGCGAGCCTAAGCGGTTGTGACCCATGGGCTTTGTTGACCCCGTGCATGTGCAACCTCCCCAGACTAGGGATTGAATCCATGTCCCCCACACTGGCAGGCTGATTCTCAACCACTGGACCACCAGGGAAGTCCAGATGGAAAGCATTTTTAGGAAGGCACCCCCCACCTTCCTTTGGCTGCGATCGATATTCGGAATCATGGGATACTGGTGCCTGAGGAGTCCTTTCAGGGCCTGCAGCCTTCCCCGCCTCCCAGCACGTGTGTACTGTCCCCACAGGACTTCTCTCTGTACTGTTTTTGAGCCAACAATGGCTGGGCCCTGATGTTTCCCCACACATCTCCTGATGCTCCCTAGGTCTGGCTCCAAGTCGGGCAGATGCCAACATATACCTCCCTCCTGGGGCCCTGCCTGACCCCTCTGAAAACCCCATTTTGTTACCTCCTAGGACTCCGTGCAGGGAGACCGTGTCCCCACTTTCCACCCCATTTGCAGCTGATGCAGTCATACTGAGGCTGGAAGTCCTCTGGAGGTGCGGTGATGGCCTTTGAGGCCAGCCCGAAGCGGTTTTTCCTCACATGCCCTGCCTGCTGCCTCAGCAGAGCCCAATGCAGGCAGCCCGAAGCCCTGCCAGGACTTCTGATGGGTCTAGATTGGAATTCTGGGTTGGCCACTGGCTGAATTACCTCCCTGGGCCTCAACTTTCTCATCTCCAAAATGGGAACAATCCTGCCTGCACTTAACTTGAGGGGAAGAAGTGATGTTGACGTGCTAAAATACCCGTACAGTGCCCAGTACGTAGGGTGTGCTCTCAATGGTCTTTATAATTATGCTGTTGTTTCTAGTACTCACGTCAATGCCTTTTTCTTCTCCTACTTTAGTACAATTTGGTTGTTTTTTCCCGCCTTGTTTTTTAATTTTTAAACCAAAATACCATGGCTGGGTTTTATACCCATTTTTGCAAGTGTTCATCCCTTCTCCCCTGCTGAGGAGTGAGGCAAGCCAGGCCCACAGGAGTGTACATCTCAGAAGCCCTCCCAGGAAGACTCCAGGATCTTTGGGGGAAAGGTGTGTGGTACCGGTGGGGGTGGGGCTCGGTATGGTGGGGAGAAGTATGCTTTCCTAGAGAGCTGGTGAGCTGGGAGCTGGCGTCTCTTGGGGCAGCAGCAGGAAGATGACTTCTGGGGAAATAATTCAGAGAGGGCGTTGGTGTACCTGTTTGCTTTTGCCTTCTAGAAGAATCTCCACCTCCCCACCCTACTCCAGGTCTCTGCTTCATTCCCCAGGGTTTTCTTCCCAGCTGCTCCATTCTTGCTCTTCTCTGTCTGGCTGGAGAAAGAGACAGGATGGCTGGGCCTGGATTCGGGGCCTGCTGGGCCCTGCAGCTGGGAAACGTGGGGCAGATGACCCCTGACAGTTGCTGCATCCTCTCACCCGGAGCAATACGCCAGGTCACAGGTCTCCTTCCGCACAGCTCGCACACTCTCAAGTGTGACAGGGGTCAGCACTCGCAGTCACAGGGCGATGGCCTGGTTGGGTAAGGGTTCCCAGGGCGGGGGCTGTGGGGCCCAGCTGAGGGATCTGGCTCCTTAGGACGATCTCCCGGGGGCTGGGGGGTGGGGGGCTGACCTGGCTGGAGTCCCATGACCCTGCTCTCCCCTCTGGGAGCTGCTGACTGTTCAGCAATAGTAAACACCTCGAAGCTATTAATAACCTGCTGTCTGGCAGCTGCAGAAATGTTAGCACTGGGTCCCTTCTGGTCCAGCCTGGCCTGATAGCCTGGGTTCAAATCCCGATGGAGAATTCTGGGCCCATGATGTCCAAAACCCAAGCCCTAAACATAGGCCCAACCCTGACAGCTTCTAAACGTGTCTTCGGGCAAAACTGTCTTTTTGAAACTCAGCTGTCTCTTTAACAGGTACCATGATACATGAGACCTGGGGAAACCTGGATGGACCGAGGGTGGTGACTGGCATGTAGTAAGTGCCCCAAAGGGTTAGCTATTGTTGCTGTTGTGACTGGGCGTGGAGTAGTAGGAAAAGAGGATTTTTTTTTTTAATTACTTTTGGCTGTGTTGGGTCTTCGTTGTTGCACGGGCTTTCTCTAGTTGGGGCAAGTGGGGGCTACTCTTTGTAGCGGTGCACCGGCTTCTCATTGCGGTGGTTTCTGTTGTGGAGCACAGGCTCTAGGCACATGGGCTCAGCAGTTGCGGCTCATGAGCTCAGTAGCTGTGGGGCATGAGTTTAGCTGCTCTGTGGCATGTGGGATCTTCCCAGACCAGGAATGGAACTTGTGTCACCTTCACTGACAGGCAGAGTCCCACCCACTGGACCACTAGGGAAGTCTGGAAAAGACGATTTGGAATTACAGAGTTAGGGGCTGTACTCGAAGAAGGCAATGGCAACCCACTCCAGTACTCTTGCCTGGAAAATCCCATGGACGGAGAAGCCTGGTAGGCTGCAGTCCATGGGGTCACTAAGAGTTGGGCACGACTGAGCGACTTCACTTTCACTTTTTACTTTCATGTATTGGAGAAGGAAATGGCAACTCACTCCAGTATTCTTGCCTGGAGAATCCCAGGGACGGGGGAGCCTAATGGGCTGCCATCTATGGGTTCTCACAGAGTTGGACACAATGAAGCGACTTAGCAGCAGCAGCAGGGGCTGTACTTCTGACATCATTAGTATTTTCTGGCTTTGTGATCCTGGGCAAGCTGCTTGACCTGTCTGGGCCTCATCGTCATGATCTTTCATATGGGCTTGAGGACACCTATCACCCAGGTGTTAATGTGGATTAAATTAGGTAATGAATATAAAGTGACTTCCACTTACGAGGGCTCAATGAAGAGAGTACTTGTTGAATGAACGAATGAGTGGACATTAGTCACATCACTTTGCCAGGGTCCCCAAGGACCAATATGGATTCTCTCTCATCAGCCTGGGTACTCCCTGAGGATGAGGGTGTAAACTTGGAGCTTCCTCTTTGAGGCTGATCTATAGTATTCAAAGAAGGCTGAGCAGTTTAGGTGGTTTATTCCCTTGGTTGGTGTGGAATGTGGAAACAGCCAGTGTAGAAACCCACAGGGAAATAGAAACTACTTTCTTTTCCCCTGAGTCATGAGGTGCAGGCAGGCCCTGGGACCCAGCACCGAGCTCCCCTCCTGGGTCTGGGGAAGGGGACGTCTTTAGCCATAAAGGCTATGAAAACTCAGGCCAGTGGGATTGCCCCCTTTCCTTCTGGCTGTGGCCACCATAGCCACACCCTTGGCACTGCCCGACTCCAGCAGCCACACTAAAAGCCAAAACTGTGGGTGTGTGTGTTGGGGGCTGCAGGGAGGAAGGAGGGCAGAAGAGACGTGAGGGTGGGGGAGAGCTTGACTCAATGCTGGTAAAACCCTCCCCCCACCCCCGGCCCCATCATTTCAGAGAAACGGCCTCCAGATGCCGGTGGTGTGCCAGGCCCAGCCGTTGGTGTTTGCCTAACAGGAAGTCTCCCTGAAGACCATCTTATCTCGACTGGTCCAGTGGGGCTGCAGAGAAGGGTCAGAGGAAGCTGTTGGTCCCCCTGCCGACCACCACATGCCCACTCCAGAGGCCGTCCCTGGCCTTCCCCATCCCAGCTACATTTGTGGGTTGGGGTGGGGTGGGGTGGAGGCAGCTTCTCAAGCTGGGAGTGGCTGTGGGTCTGAGGACTGCCTCCTGAGGGCTGACAGCGTCCCCCTCCTCAGCACTGGGTACCTGGGTCCCTGCGTTTCTCCTGCTGTTAGTCTCAGGTGGGCCCCATGGTCCCTGTCAGCCCGACCTGCTGGGTCTGACAAGGGCCTGTCCTGGAGGCATTTTGCCAAATATAGTAGATGAAAATACAGGATGGCCAGTTAACATTTCATTTTCATAGTGAATCTGAAATTCACAGTAACTGAGTATCCTCTAGTTAGGCAGTGCTGCCTGAAGGGAATGGCTGGCCCTTGCACTCAGGTGATTCAATGCTTCTCTCCCCTCCACCCTTCTCATTGCTCTGCCAGTGAGGTTCCCAATGCAGATGTGGAATTTGGGCCCTCATTCTGGATATGTTTTCCATTTCTGCCCACAGCAGAGATAGGGTCTCCCTCCTCAGATGGGGGCTCCCTGAGGGAGGGGAGCCTCCCTTTTACCTCTCTCTCATCACTGGGTGTTTTCTGGAGGCTGAGCCTCACCCCGCCCCGCAGTCATCAGGTTCAATACGGCTGACCTCACCACAGGTTCAATATGGCTTTAAGAACTGTGACCTGGGGGAGGCCTAGGAGCGCCTGCTTGTTAACAACCTCCATTTCATCTCTTCTGACCATCTGCCAGCGGGAATCCTCATCCCCAGCCTTGTTTTTGCAGGCAGCTATCTCAAGAAGTCCCCCAGGCTCTGGAAACTTCCAGTGGAAAATTTTCCCTGGGAGTTACCTGAGCTCTGGCTGGAACTCTGTCACTGATGAGCCCAGTGACCTTGGGAAGGCTTCGGTGCCCCCTCTTGGACTCAGCGTCCTCATCTGTGCAATGGTGATGGATCTAGCTTGGTGAGCTTGCAGAAGTGTTTTCCAAACTGCAAATTATCATTTATCAATGTGTCAGGAGGTCAGATGAGTGGTTTGCCACCAACCAGATGCTTTTTCTAAAATATGAAGGAGAACAGGGTCGAAAATATTCAGAGAAGCTCAAACATAGTAAGGGTAAGTATTGTTTCTTGAAACTCTTGGGGTATGTGTGTGTGCATGG
This sequence comes from Bos mutus, assembly GCF_027580195.1. Classification (NCBI taxonomy): domain Eukaryota; kingdom Metazoa; phylum Chordata; class Mammalia; order Artiodactyla; family Bovidae; genus Bos; species Bos mutus. The sequence continues at coordinate 32,617,543 of NC_091639.1, read as the reverse complement.
ATGTTCAGGGAGTCCTGGGAAGGGTGTATGTTTTTTCACATGGGTTATGGTAAAGCATAAATGTCAGGAAGGGCTTACAATGGTGGCTCGGTGGTAAAGAATCCCCTTGCCAACGCAGGGGGACACCGGTTTGATCCCTGGTGTGGGACAATCCCATATATGCCTCAGGACAACTAAGCCAGTGGGCAGCAACTACTGAGCCCATGAACTGCAACTATTGAAGCCTGAGCACTCTAGAACCCAAGCTCTGCAACAAGAGGAACCACTGCAATGAGAAGCCTGCCCACCGCAACTGGAGAGTAGCCCCTGTGCGCAGCAACAAAGACCAGCACGGCCAAAAATAAATCAAGAAGTCTTTAAAAAATTTGCTTCTTAAAAAAATGTCAGGAGGGTGATATCTTAGAAGCTGAGACAGAAGGGTGGTAGGGACAGTTGGAGACCCAGGAGAGGGTGTCTGTTCCTTCTCCACCTCGTGGGTGCCAGGCCCCCATGCTGGCAAACTCCTCTCTAGGGCTCTTTTTTTTTTTTTTTAATTATATTTATTTATTTTTAATTGGAGGATAATTCCTTGACATTATTGTGTTGATTTCTGCCTTACATCAACACGAATCGGTTCTTCTCTCTAAGTACTAGCCTCACCTGGGCCTGGGCCCACATTCCCAGAGGCCAGACCCCTCCAGGCCAAGCACCTTCAGGGGCTAGTCATGTTCCATGGCCACTCAAACAGGAGAGAGTGCCGGGATCTGTAACTGGTAGTGCCCAGCCTGCCCAGCTCTGGTCTTGGCCCCCCAGTAACACTGGATTAGGAAACCGACGTGCCCGCCAAGTGGAGAAACGCTGACCCTCCCTAGCTTTCCCAACCACCTTCCACCCTGCGAGGAGGCCTCGTGCTCATTAACCCTTCCTTGGGGTGGGGGAGGTGGCCCTCAGCAGGAGTGGTGGGGTCTTGGGGGGTGGAGTGCAACAGATAGAGGGTGAGGAGCTAGGGACCCCCTGCTGTGTGGCCTGGCAAATACCTGGCTTTCTGAAACCCTGCCCTGTTTCTCCTCTAGGGAATGCGATCTAGGTGTGACCCACATTCCTGGGATGGTTTGAGGTAAAACAGGTGGAAGATGCGAATAGCATCTCAGGTCTGTTCATCTCTGTCCCTGTGGGTGTCAGCACCCTGGCATCCAAGTCACTTCTCATGAAACAAGCAGAAAGGGGAGAGGGGTCAGACGCATGCAAGAAGGGGGGAGATTTAATTTAAAATAAAAAGGAGGAACTAAAAACTCTTGACCTGTGGGGCTTTCAAACTGAAGGTTACACAGCTTTGCTTGCTTCAGAGAGCCCCAGTCTGAGGGGAGACACAGCCCTGCCTCAGGGAGCCCCCGTCTGAGGGGAGACACAGCCCTGCCCTCAGGGAGCCCAGTCTAAGGGGAGACACAACCCTGCCTCAGGGAGCCCCAGTCTGAGGGGAGACACAGCCCTGCCCTCAGGGAGCCCCAGTCTGAGGGGAGACACAGCCCTGCCTCAGGGAGCCCCAGTCTGAGGGGAGACACAGCCCTGCCTCAGGGAGCCCCAGTCTGAGGGGAAACACAGCTTAACCTCAGGGAGCCCCAGTCTGAGGGGAGACACAGCCCTGCCCTCAGGGAGCCCAGTCTGAGGGGAGACACAGCCCTGCCCTCAGGGAGCCCAGTCTGAGGGGAGACACAGCCCTGCCCTCAGGGAGCCCCAGTCTGAGGGGAGACACAGCCCTGCCCTCAGTCTGAGGGGAGACACAGCCCTGCCCTCAGGGAGCCCAGTCTGAGGGGAGACACAACCCTGCCTCAGGGAGCCCCAGTCTGAGGGGAGACACAGCCCTGCCCTCAGGGAGCCCCAGTCTGAGGGGAAACACAGCTTAACCTCAGGGAGCCCCAGTCTGAGGGGAAACACAGCCCTCAGGGAGCCCCAGTCAGGGAGACACAGCCCTGAGGGGGAGAGTCTGAGGGGGCCCAGCCCCCTGCCCTCAGGGAGCCCAGTCTGAGGGGAGACACAGCCCTGCCCTCAGGGAGCCCAGTCTGAGGGGAGACACAGCCCTGCCCTCAGGGAGCCCCAGGCTGAGGGGAGGTCTGTGGAAGTCCACCTTCTGGGCCTTTCCCCTAGGGATGGTGGCTGCAGAAGGGCCCTGGAGGTTCTCAGTCAGCTGGTTTGGGAAGAGTCCTCCGGGGCATTATCACCTCTTCCGCTGCTAGCCTGTAGCCTTAGGTGGGATCAGGAAGGTACCAGGAAGGAGTCCCCACCTTTGCCGCGGCCCCCATCACCCTCCCGGCTCCCGCTTTGCTGACTGACCACAGGTCTGAAATCACTTCATGGAATTCACCTCTTAGATTATGTACCAGAAGGGATCTTGGAGATTGGAGAGTCCCAGAATCAGAGGAGGCAACTGAGGCCCAGCAAGGGGATGAATCCTTCCTGTGGTCACACAGGGAATAACAGCAGAACCCAACTCTCATACCCCGGCTCTGAGTCTGAGGGAGACTCTGGAGGATGTAGGGCCAACCCACGTGCAAGTGCTTGTGAGTGTGCGTGTGTGTGTCTGAAAGAGAGAGATGAGCCACTCTGGGTCCTCTGTGAGCAGACGTGTATTCACACAATATCCTCAGCGTGTGGTCTGGTTCTTCCTGTGTCTGTAACAGGGTGGAGGCAAGGGGAGGGACAGGCTGGACCAGGGATACCAGACAGGTCTCACCATCCCTATGCCAAGTCCACCTGGCCCAGCCCTCTTGAGACCAAGGGCAGAGGGCAATGAGTCACAGATGACTCAGGTGCTGGAGGCTGCTGCCACGCGTGGCACGTGACAGCCAAGAAGAGCCGGACCTGTTCTCGGACAGACAGATGACCCAGGAGGCTGACCTTGGGAGTTTCCTTCCTGGGAGAACAGGGGCCTCTCATTTGGGCCTCCAGACTGGGTCCCTGGGGTGGGGCTGACAAGAGGGCTGTTGGTTTCCCCATCCTCCCCAGCCTTGAACGCACTGGCTGGCTGAGTGGGGTGGGAGCAGGTGGGGACGAGCCTTCGCTGACCTCCCAGAGCTGTGGGGTTAAGGCCAGTCTCCAAGGGAGAGAGTTTTCCTGGCCGTGTGGAACTGGTGTCCTGCAGTGCGCCCCCCTTGCCTGCCCTTAGAGCCCACTGTCTGCCCACGATAGCCCTGCCTTCTTTGTCTGAGACTAGGAATGCCAAAGCCTCGACTGGCTCCTTGAGACCAAAGCCTGGGCCACAGGATGAGACAGTCTGGGCTGTGGACAGCATCCTGGGGTCAACTCTGATCACGTGACCTGGAGCTGTACAATTTTTTTCTTGAGGCTTCTGCCCCACCCTCTGTACTATGAGGGGCTGTGTTTGAAAGCTTGGCGGTTCCTCTTAGCTTATCCCTTATCAGGGCTTGAAGGCTGGGCTGAGGCCAGGACCCAAAAGATGCCCCCTCCCACCTCCCCTGTGCTTGAGGTGGGGGCTTGGGGAGGGGCTGGCTGCGGCAGGGGAGTCCTGGCCCAGCAGGCCCATGCCCCAGGGTCTCTGTCCACCCGAGACACACTGATGATTACAGGGTGAGCGACCAGCACCAGACACTGTAATCTGCTGCCCTCCCTCCTGCCAAGGGCCTGCTGCGGGGTTTCCTTCTGCTTTTTACAACTGTTTTCTAAGAATCCTGGGAAGGGAGAGGCCCTTATCTCCATGGGGTGAAGCTAAAAACAAAAATAGGTGAGGGGGAGGAGGGAGCCGGGGAGAGAGGGAGGGTCAGCAAAGGGGTGGGAGAGGATAGGGAGGGAGGGAAAGAGGATGAGGGGGTGGGAAGGAAAGAGATGGGTAGCTGGACAGCAGAAGGCTTTTCCCTGGTTGACAGACTGAGGAAGAGGAGGGACGCAAGGGTAGGAGTGTCCACACTCTACCCCTCAGTCCCTAGCTAAGACGTGCCTCCTCAGAGAAACCTTCCTGACTTCATTAGCCAATAAATAAAGCACCCCTCCCCATCACTTTCCATCAATCACACCATTTCCTGTGTATGTGCTCAATCATGTCTGACTCTTTGTGACCCCATGGACTGTAGCCCACTAGGCTCCTCCGTCCATGGAATTCTCCAGGCAAGAATACTGGAGCGGGTTGCCGTTTCCTTCTCCAGAGAATCTTCCCCACCCAGAGACTAAATCTGCATCTTCTGCATTGCAGGCAGAGTCTTTACCACTTGAGCCACCTGGTAAACCCCAGGTGGAAATGTGGAAAGGGAGGGTCAAATTCCTGCAATGGCACCCCATTTTCTTTCTTTCTTCTTTTTTAAAAAAAAACCTCTATGATTCCCATGCGAAAACCTGCACAGAGATACCAGCTTAATTCATAACTGCCAAAACCTGGAAACAACCAGGATGTCCTTTGCTGCTGCTGCTGCTGCTGCTGCTGCTGCTAAGTAGCTTCAGTCGTGTCCGACTCTGTGTGACCCCATAGATGGCAGCCCACCAGACTTCCCCGCCCCTGGGATTCTCCAGGCAAGAACACTGGAGTGGGTTGCCATTTCCTTCTCCAAGGATGTCCTTTAGTAGGTGAATAAATAAATAAACTGTGGTACATCTAGAATGGCTCCCCATTTTCCTCAGAGTAAAAACCAAGGTCCTCACAATGGCCTTCAAGGTCCCACATGATCCCTTTCAAATTTGGTTGCCTCCCTCAATCCACCTTCAGCTCCTCTCCTCCTAACTGTGTTAATCCCACCAGCCTTCTTGCTGTTCTTCAAACATATCAGGCCTGCTCCTGCCCCAGGGTCTTTGCACAGTCTTTCTCCTCTTCCTGGACTATTTATTCTTTCTCTAGAAATCTACAGGATTCTCTACGTCATCTTCTTCAAGTTTTTGTTCAAAAATCACCTTCTCAAGAAAGCCTCCCCTGAGTATCCTGTTCAAAATGGCAACATGCTTCCCACACCCTGTCTCTCTTACCTGACTGTGTTTTCTAAGCACTGACCACTAACAGTCTTGTATTATAAAATGCAGTTATTTGTTATGTGTGCTGTGTACTGTCGCTCTCCCCAGCTAGGACTTAAGTTCCATAAGGACAGGTATCTTTGTTTTGTTTGGCTGTGTCCTGTGGCCTGTGGAATTTTAGTTCTCTGATCAGGGATTGAACCTGGGCCCTCGGCAGTTAGCGTATGGAGTCCTAACCACTGGGCTGCCAGGGAATTCTCTCTTTGTTTTGTGGCTATACCACACAATATGTAGGATCTACAACCAGGGATCAAGTGCCTGCCCCCCTGCAATGAAAGAACTGAATCTTAACCACTGGACCACCAGTGAGGTCCCGCTCTTTGTCTGATTGCTGCTGTATCTTAAGTCCCTGGAACAGCACCCAACACATCATAGGTATTCAATGTGTCAAGTGAGTGAACAGACTGCATCCCTGTTAGAGAGATCTTGACTCTCTCCATCTCTACTCTTACCTTCTCTCCACTCCCCTGTCCACCTCCTTTTTTATAATCTGATCCCCCCACCCAGAATGCCAGTTTCATGGGAGCTGGGGCCTACATCTAGCTGGATGTTGGTGGTATCAGACTTAACCCCTGGGGCTTTCTGGAGTAGGCGGCCTGGTGGTAGACCAGCCAGGAGGGAAAACATCTGATGCTTCCAGTCAGAAGGAAAAGACCATGTGTCGGCAGGGTGCTGGCGTGGGGGAGAAAGACAAAGGATGTGGCTGAGGTCAGCAGAAGCCCAGGAGAGAGACCAAGCTGAGCCTGGGCCTGAGGCCGTGGCTGGTTAAGATTGTGGGTTTGAGGCACGGGGGGCTTTGCAGGATACACATTTGGAGGAAGAGGCTGAGTTTCTCAACTAGAATCCCTGGAGGAAGGAATTTTCTGGGTCTTCCTCTGGGGTTTGCAGTGACAGGCACAGGGGCGGTGTCATCCTGTAATCCAGAAGGCTTCCAGTGGGAGCTCTGGCTGCAGGATCCATGCCCACATTTCCTGCAGAACATGGCACCTAGAGTGTGATTTTTTTAAGTTTAAAAAATATATATATATTTATTTATTTGGCTGTGTTGGGTCTTACGGAGAAGACAATGGCACCCCACTCCAGTACTCTTGCCTGGAAAATCTCATGGACGGAGGAGCCTGGTGGGCTGCAGTCCATGGGGTCGCTAGGAGTCGGACATGACTGAGTGACTTCACTTTCACTTTTCACTGTCATGCATTGGAGAAGGAAATGGCAACCCACTCCAGTGTTCTTGCCTGGAGAATCCCAGGGATGGCAGAGCCTGGTGGGCTGCCGTCTATGGGGTTGCACAGAATCGGACACGACTGAAGTGACTTAGCATGTTGGGTCTTAGTTGCAGCACCTGGGATGTTCGTTGCTTCATGTGGAATCTTCTGTGTTGGGGCATGGATTCTTTAGTTGGGGCATGTGGGCCTAGTTGCCCCGAGGCATGTGGGATCTTAGTTCCCTGACTAGGGATCAAACCCATGTCCCCTGCATTGCAAGGCGGATTATTAACTAGTGGACCACCAGGGAAGTCCCAGAGTGCTGGTTTTGTATTTGATTCCAGCTGATATATATATATGTATATATATATATTTTTTTCCAATAGGAAGGAACTCTTATTTTTAAAAAATCAAAATCTAATAATTACTATTCCCATAACACAGAGATGGAATGAGAGAGTGAGCAAGAGTTAAAGAACCACACACAGTAGGCACGAGGTCTCCCTGCCAGCCCGCTGTCCCTGACCGCTCTCCTTTGGCCCCAGGGGAGAGGCCTGGCCGTCTGCCTTACGGTGTGGAAAACCCAGAAGGAAAGCGGTTTTGAAATTCTACTCATGACTGATACCTTTCTGGACATTTTTGGCCATTGTCAGAGCCTGGCCTCTGCTTCCCCCATCTGTCACAACCTCCTTTGAATTCTTTAAAAGGCTCTATCTTTTGTTGTCATATGGATGCACTATTATATAGCACATTCAAACGGGACAGATTTTGTGAGCAAAGAACGTTGAGCTTTTCCCTGATCTACAAGTCGTAACCCTTGGTTCCCTAGGAACCGCTTACTCTCCTGAACCTGTGAATGGTGCCTCCATCACCACCGTGGCTTGGGCCTGAAGCCTGGTGTTCATATTTGATCATCGCTTTTGCTTTATCTCCCATATCCAACTCTATCAGCAACCCTGGGGCCTGTTCTGTCTCAAAAATATTTCCATCCCTTGCTCCCCCTTTCCCACTCTTTGGCCTGGGCTCCGTGGCTTTCTTGGTTGCCCCCTCCAGCCCCTCCAATTCTTGCCCCTCCCAGCAGCCAGGATGAGCTTTGACAGCACACACACAGCGTCCTGCCGTCTGCTTAAACCCTCCCTGTGTACTGGAAAGCCAGCCTTCCTCATCTGCCTCCTGGCAACCCCTTCCATCTCCCGAGGGGCCCTCACCCCCTGCACACACTGACCTCTCCATTCCTGGACATATCAGTTTCATGTCTGCCTAAGGGACTTTGCTCTCCTTCCTCCTGGAAGGAACACTCTGGCTCCACACCTTTGCATGGATGCCTTCTCCTCACCTTTCAGGACTCAGATCAATGTCACCTCCTCCAAGAGGCCTTCCTTGAACACCACCCCTCAACAATGTAAATTAGATCACTGAGCTATTCAATGATTACCCTATTGACTTTCTTTATAGCATTTATCCCTAGTTGAATTAATCTGATGTGTTTACTTGTTTATTGTCTTACTCTCTCTCTCTCTCTCTCTTGGAGTCCAGGAAAGCAGGGAACTTGTCCAGGTGAGTTATCACTGTATGCCCGTGTCCAGTGTTTGGGGTTTAATACATATTTGTCAAATGGATGAAGGCTCCAATTCTGCCTTTGCTGAACTTCTAGCGATTTTGCAAGCTCTCTTACACAATCAGAAGGTTGGTAACCTGTTTGCACTCTCATTCCAAGGATTTTAGGCCTGCTTGGCCAATCAAGTTACAGCTCATCCATTCTTGGCGGCCCCACCCGTGCCAGCAGGACACAGAACCCACAGGAGGTCCTTGGCGCCTGCTTCTGGATTGAGTTGGTTAACGCCTGGCCCCTGTACTGATTATCTGGGCGACTTCAAGCGAGTCAGTATACGTTTTGTTGTCTCCATTCTTCACCTGGAAAGATAGCAAGGTTTGTACAGATAGTCTCACATTTCACAAGGGTTGCGCACGTTAAGACCTCTGGGGTTCCCACTGGCCAGTCCGGGTGAGGAGAATGAAGAGAAGAGAGAAGAGGTGGACGTGGTCAGGCCTGGTGGGAACCTTCGGACCTGAAGTGAACCCAGAAGGCCTCCTGGAGGAGGAACTGAGCTGTGGAGTAGGGAAGGGGAGGAATGCCGAGGCAGCCCAAAGCACCCCTTCTGGTGGGTTCTCAGGTATTTATGGCCTCTTCGGCTGGTCGGAATGCAGGTGTGGATTTGCTCTCGGACTTCGGGCTCTGCTGCAGGCCTCAGGCTGGGGAGACTTTTAGGAATGTGCCCCTTGCCTTCCAGAGCCACCTTTGGCCTTACCTGCTGTTTACCATCCTCTTCCTCCCCCTCTGTCCCCCTTGGCAGCCTGAGCCAGTGCCAGGAAATTGTTGGTCAAAGGTGAGGTCACCAAGGACCCAGAGAAACAGCAGGTCCTCATTAACCTTGTTTACCGGCCAGATACCTGTGGCCTTACAAGGTTCTTCCTGCCCCTTCTCATCACCCGTGTCTCCTGCTCCTTTAGAAGTTCAGATCCACTGGGCAGATTTTGGTGGGGATTTCTTCATAACTGATCTTCCCAAGAGGCTCCCCATCTCTCCAGCTTCTGGTACATAGTGTATATCTCAGGTCACATCTCAGACCATGTGGTTATCTGGGTTTAGATGCTGGCTTTCCAGTAAGGCTGTAAGATCCTTGAGGTAAGGACTGTGCTCATTTGCCATTGTACCCCCAGAGCCTGGCTTTTAACAATATCTTTTTCAACAGTTGGATGAATGAGACTAATGTTATGTAGTGCAAACCTCACCTCCTCTGGGCAGCCTCCTGGGATTACTTCCATCCAGGTCTATTTCCCTCCCATTGCTAACTTTGGTCTGCCTATCCCATCCTGATTTCTCCTTGCAGTTGCTCTCATATTATTTCAGAGGGCTGCATTTGACCTCCAGTGAGCTCTGCAAAGGCAGAGACTATGTCTTCTGATTCTCCCATCTTGCCCCTAATGGATGCTCACCAACTAACTGGCCTGTGGGATATGGGCCAAAGTGGGACCAGGAAGGTCAGATTATTAATCAAGTTCACCTATCTTTTTTTTGGACCGTGCTTGGTCTCTGCTGCTGCTGTGTGGGCTTTCTCTCACCGCAGTGAGTGGGGGCTAACTCTCTACTTGTGGCGCTTGGGTTTCTCGCTGTGTGGCTTCCCTTGGTGCCTAGCACAGGCTCTAGAGCGCATGGGCTTCAGTAGTTGTGGCAGGCAGGCTTGGTTGCTCCGTGACATGTGGAATTTTCCTGGACTAGGGATCGAATTAGTGTCCCCTGCATTGGCAGGCGGATTCTTAACCACTGGTCTACTATGGAAGTTTTCATCTATCTTTTTGATGAAAGAGCTTGGTCTTGTCCTGGCCCAACCTGCACATCATCACTCAGATCTGGGGTTCCCTTCTATGTACAGTGCTGTTTTAAAACCATTGACATTTATTCATTCATTCACTCAAAAAACATTTGCCTGGGGCCTTGCATGTGCCAGGCACTGGGCTTGCTCTGACTCTGAGTCGGAGGTGATTCAGTTTTCAGTCCCCAGGAGTACAAAGCATTCAGAGAGGTGAGATGTTTACCAGCACAGTGCCTCAGCTTTGCGGCCAAATGCTGGGGCTGTCAGAGAAATCTTCCCTGAGGAAGTCTCAAAGATCCTTACTCAGCCATTCATCTGGTGTAAGCAGTTTAAGAAAGCTTTTGCCCATCTTGGTCAGCTTAAGAGATGCTTGTAACCCATCTGTGATCCTGGTTCACAGGGAGGAGGAGGAAGGTGGAGGCCATGCCCTGCATCAGCACCCCCTACCCAATCATTGCCCCCCGAGGGATGAGAGGCAAAGACACTGGCTGGCAAAGAGAAGACCCATCGCCGACAGGCAGACACGCTGGGCTCAGAGATGGGCAGAGACATTCCCGAGGCCCCGGATGACTCCAGGCCGAGCTGGGTTCAGAACTCAAGTGTCCTGACTTCCACCCACTAGATGCCCACCTGCCCTTGTCTTCACTAGGCCAGTGCTTTCGCTGGGTCAGCCCCTTGAGCTCTGGGCTGGGTGCTGGGCACAGATGGGCGGACCCTCGAGGGCTCCCCTTCTTGCACAGAGAAAGATGGACACTGAAAGGGTGGTCCAGGCTGAGACACCTGTTGGAAGGAGGTGGGTATGAGCCGAGCCTCACAATTTGGGTAGAAGGATGCCCATCTTCGAGAATATGTCTCCTGGAGACCTGAGTGCACAGCCCAGCTCTGTTTTTCATGGGCAGAGCAAGTTTATCAGAGGGAGAGAGCGGGAAAGGGAAAGGGGCCAGGAGAAGCCGTACTCCAGGCTGGACTGCCCGGCTGTGGGCCTGCCTGGGCAGGCTGCTCGTAGCTCCCAGACCTTGTTTTCCATAGCTGCCTCAGGGCACAAAGTCCAGTGGGGTGATTTTGTCATCTCTTCCCAGGGCAGCCTTAAAGGGCCAGCACTTCCCTGGGGCTAATGATTACCTACTGGGTCACCAACAGCCCCAGATGTCAAGGTGTGTAAGAATAGCTGGAAGGTGGGAATGGAGTGATGGCCCAGGACAGGGCAGGGCAGCCCCAAAAGGAGGACGATGTCTCCTTTGAATGCCTCCTCTTGGGCCTGGCTCCTCTCCATGCGTGGGCCGTAAGGAGGGACCTGGGTCTTTAAGGGCAAACAGCCCATGGAACTTGTGAGCCCCAAAGGGAGGGTAAAGTCCAGGGTGCTGCCCCCCCACCCCACACTGACAGGAGAGCAATTTTGGGGGAGAGGAAAAAACATTCCAGGCTTGGGATTCCCATAGGTGGGAGGGGCTCCTAGCCACAGCAAAAGAAGGGGCACATCTGAGACTTCAGGTGGTCAGAGCTTGGCCAGGCAGGCCCCTCACCCTCAGACACTGGAAGGTGCCCCAGACACTGTCACCCCAGCCTTGGGAAGCAGAGCGCAAGTAATAATAATGAGAACTTTGTGGGACCCTGGGGATACTATAGAGCCACCTGTACTCCTTAAAACAACCCCTGTTTGTGAAAAGGGTACAAACATCACCCTCATTTTTACCCACGTGAAGAATGAAGCCCGGAGAGCTTATGTAACGGCTCAGATCACACGGAGAGCAAGGAGCAGCGCAGGACTTGACCCCTGGCCTGGGTTGTGTCAAAGTTCAGAGCTTTTTGCCACTGTGGGTGATGGGCTGCGGCCTGCTGTTTCCTCGCTGGTCTGGCTCAACCAGGCCCCTGGAGAGCTTTCGAGATTTATCCATCCAGCCTCTGTCTCTCCTCCTCGTCCTCCCTGGGTGAGAACCTAGGTGCCCTGTGCTCAGCCGGGCTGGATCCGCTCATCACTGCCTTGAGATCCATGGCTGCAAGTGGCTGTGGCCTCCCCGCTGCCCTGGGGGACAGAGGCTCTGAGGGGCTTGTCAAGTAGGACAGGCCTGGAGGAGGCAGAGGGATGGACAAGATGACCCTTGCAGGAAAGCCCCCTGGGGAAAGGCCTGTCCCTACCTCTGGGAAGGCACGGCCTCAAACTCGCACTCCTGTCCTACCTCTGGTTCACGGAGCTCTTCAGGAAAGCTTTCTCCAGGTGTGTAAACGTAACGCCTTCCACGCCGGGCTGTGGCCTTCAACGGTTCTCACCTGTGTTTGAGTAAACTCCGGGAGTTGGTGATGGACAGGGAGGCCTGGCGTGCTGTAGTCCATGGGGTCGCAAAGAGTTGGACACGACTGAGAGACTGAACTGAACTGAGCTGAACACCTGTCTCAAATACAAGCTGCCGGTTTATTCTTTCCCAAACCCTTTGCACAGGCAATTTCCTATGGGTTTGGCAGAGCAGGGTTTTTTCCAATCCCACTAGACAGAAGAGGAAACTGAACCTTTGCACGAGGAAGTAACTGGACACAGCAAGGTTTGGTGGCAGAGGTCAGCTCTGCCCTCACCTCCGCTCAGCTGACCCTCCTGCTGCTTCCATCGTGGCCTCAGTTGTATCCCTGCCTCGGGGAAACTTTCCCATCACATTCTGGCTGGCTTAGCAGTTATGTTTTGCCTCCAGTTCTTTGACTTATTTTACTGGGCTAAGGCACGCATAACATAACATTTACTGTCTTTACCATGTAAGATACAGTCCAGTTCAGTGGTGTTAAGAGCATTCATCTCGTTGTGCAATGGTCAGCACAGTCTCTGGAACTTTTCTTTTCTGACTGAAACTCAGGACCCGCTACACAGCTTTCCGTTCTCTCTTGCTCGGCCCCTGAAAATACCATTCCACATTCTGTCTCTATGATCTTTACTACTCTAAATACCTTGCATGAATGGAACAATACTTAATAAAATATCCTCCAGGTGTTCCCCTGTTGTAGGCTATGTTAGAAATCCCTTTCATTTTAGGCTGAATAATATTCCATTGTATGCATAGACCACACTTTGTTTATCTGTTCATCCATCCGTGTGCACCTGGGTTGCTTCCATATTTTAGCTGTTCTGAACAATGTTGCTGTGGGTTGCATGGGTGTACAAATATCTCTTGCAGACCCTGCTTTCAATGCTTTTGGGTATATACCCAGAAATGTGATTGCCAGATCATATGGCAATTCTCTTTTTAGTACCTTCCATAGTGGCTACACCATTTTACATTCTTCCCAGTGGAGCACAAAATTTCCAATTTCTCCACATCATCCCAAAATATGTGATTTGGGGTGTTCTGGGCAGCAGCCATTCTAACGGGTGTGAGGTGGTATCTTATTGTAGTTTTAATTTGTGTTTCCCTAACGAACTGTGACGTTGAGCACTTTCTCATGTGCTTATTGGCCATTTGTACCTCTTCTTTGGAAATATATCTCTTCAAGTCCTTTGGCCATTAAAATTCTTTTCCTTTTTTGGCCACACCACATGGCATATAGGATTTTAGTTCCCCAACCAGGGATCAAACCTGCATCTCCCTGGAGTGGAAGCAAAGAGTCTTAGCCACTGGATCATCAGGAAGTCCCTCCTTGCCCATTTTTTAAATGGGTTGTTTGATTTTGTTGTTGTTGTTGAGTTTGGGGAGTTCTGTGTGTGTGTGTGTGTATATATATATATATATACACTCTGTTTTTTTCTATATATATATTCTGTATATTAATCACTTCTCAGATATATAACTTGCAGACATTTTCTCTCATTCTGTGGGTTACCTTTTTATTCTGTTGATAGTATCTTTTGATACACAAAGTATTTTAAAATTCCATGAATTCCAGTAGTTCTTGGTGCTGTTGGTAGGCTCCTTCATATGGCATTCCAGAGTAGCCCATATCCAAGCTTCCTCTAGACCTGTCTCCCTGCCTTGATGGCCTGTTTACCTGCTGACCTCACTCACGGACAGGGAGCTGCCTGGGGCCGAGCTGCAGCCTGATTGAGCACAGGGCCTGGCACGTAACAGGTGCCCAGTGTATGTTTGGTGAATGGGTGAAAATGACCTATGTGTGATGACAGATCACTCAGGCTGGGGTTGGTGGGGGGAGCAGGAGAGACGAGGGGCCCCAGCGTTTATGGAGAAATGGGTACAAGAGGACTTCCCTGGTGGCACAGTGGGTGAGAATCCGCCTGCCAGTGCAGGGAACACAGGTTCAATACCTGGTCCAGGAAGATTCCACATGCCGTGGAGCCGCTGAGCCCGTGCGCCTCACCTACTGAGCCCTCGCTCTAGAGCCTGTGAGACACAGTTACTGAACCCGTGTCCTCCAACTACTGAGGCTCGTGTCCCTAGAGCCTGTGCCCCACAACAGGAGTGGCCACTGCGATGAGAAACTGCATACTGCAAGGAAGAGTGGCCCCAGCTTGCCCCAGAGCAGGAAAGCCGGCCCAAAGCCGTGAAGACCCAGCGTGGCCAAAAATAAAAATAAATAAATAAATAGAAATTAAAAAAAAAAAAAAGAAAAGAAATAGGCACGAGACAGCCTGCTGCTGCCAACAGAAGGAGGAGAGCAAGACGGTGAGGAGCACGGACTTTGGAGTTGGGTGCCCAGTTCGAATCCTCTCTTATTGGTTGCAGTAACTTAACCCTTCTAGGCCTCAATCTCTTGGCCGTCTTTGAAATGGGAGTAAAAATAGTATCTAGTTTAGAAGATCGGTCATGAGAATCAAATGGCTTGTAAAACCCGGAGAATAGGGCTTAGCATATCATAAACATTATACAGGCGCTGGATGTTATTATTACTTCACCACAGTCTCAGCAATTTGAGGGCAGAGAACACACTCCCTACCTCACTGTGGCCCCAGCACCTCGCACAGTGCCCGACGCAGAGCTGGTGCTCGTGGAGTATTTATTAACTGAATTAAACTGTCTTTTGTCCACCAGGCAGTCCTTCTTTGCAACCTTAGTTTCTCCTGCTATCTTCCTGACACTCTTAGTCCTGTTATTCATGGTCCTGCTGCTCAGGTTAGTCTTGGTCTCTTTTCACCCTGGAAAGGACCTCTAGGAAGGAAAACTGGTTCTCAGTCCTTCAGAGAGGGAGCCTGGGGCCGGGTGGACTGGGTGATAGTTATGAGAGTGGAGGCTGGCAGAGGGCCGCCTCTCTCCATTTGTCTTCTGTGTCCCTGCCCCAGGTCCTAGAGTCACAGTCTCAGGGCTGTTCTATCCCCATGGAGAGACCTGAACCACTCCACGCCTGTTCTCCGTGTGGCTTGCCAGCTGCCTGGTTTCTCTCTTGGAACTAGAGAATCAGAGAGAAGAGAAGATGTTCTGAAAGACGTCTTGTCTCCTTCTAGAGGTTCTAGGATGTGACTCTTTTAACATATTACTGACTTGTTTATTTTTGGCTGCACTGGGTCTTTGTTGCTGTGCTGGCTTTTCTCCAGTTGCAGCGAGCAGGCGCTCCTCTCTTATTGAGGCGCTTGGGCTCTGGGTATGTGGCCTCGGTAGTTGCGGCTCCCGGGCTCTAGAGCACGGGCTCAGTAGTTGTGGTGCGTGGACTTAGCTGCTCCACAGCAAGATCCGGGATCTTCCCGGATCTGGGATCCAGCCCGTGTCTCCTGCACTGGCAGGCAGATTCTTCACCACTGAGCCACCAGGGAAGCCCAGGATGTGATTCTTTGGATCATCTCCTTGGCACTGTTGTTACTTGTGGAGGCAGCTGGGAGCCAAGCCCTAGAGTGAGGGTGGAGGGACAGCCTTGATGCTTCCCCAGGTCTGGTGACAGCGGGACAGACTTCTCTGCGGGCTGCCCCACTGCCCTCCATTCACTGGGCCCTGCTGCCACAGTCAGCTGAGCCCCAGGATGCCAGGCCCACGTGGACCTGGGCAGTCAGCTGTGCCCTCTGCCCAGGGGTCAGCACTCCCTGGGCTCCTGAGGTCCCGAGTCCCCTGACGTCACTCAGATCCTGTGACTCGCCCCTCCCCACTCCGGAGGAACCTTGTGCCTGAAGACTTTGGTCTTTCCTCTGATGCTCGTAGGCAGAGTGGCTGGTGGGTCAGGCGCCAGTGGGTGATGGGGAGGCTTGGAGGCTGGCATGGGCCCTGCATGGGTGGCTCTGTGTGTAACAGCCATGAGTCACAACTTTCAGGCAGCAAGGAGGAGAGAGGGCAGGTCATGGGTACTGTGTATGTGGGGTGTGGAAGGGGTGTGGAACCTGGGTTCACACCCCAGATGTTCCCATCTACTGAGAAGCCCGGTAGCTGACCTGCATCTTCATGAGAGTGGGGCGGGCTTGTGCATGAGTGTGTGGTCTAAGTGTAAGTGCAGGAATGTGAGGAGTGGGGTGACGTGGAGGGTGGGCAGAGTGTGTGCTCCTGGTGCCTGTAGCGTGAGTGGGGTGGTCTGTGTTGGGAACGTGGTTGGTACTGGTTCTAGACTTGGGGGGCTAAGCAGAGGTCACTGTAGAGAGTGACTACAAAATTACAAGGTGCTTCGATCTCTATTTTAATTTAATTTAATTTAACCTCAGCCTCTGCTGGGGTCAGGTTGCTGGGTAACTGTTGGGAATGGGGGTAGAATTTAGGGCCTCCTATTGCCACCACCCCCCCGCCCCAGCTGCTGATTATCATCTGAACGATGATGACATAGGAGGGGAGAGACTTGTTACCCTCAGTCATCATACCTCCAGCCAGCAGGGCTGGCTTTTGGGGGGTGGTTTCTGTGTGTTTATGAGTGTCAGTGTGTGTGTGTGTTGTTTCAAGCATGGTTTATCTTCGTGTATATAAACATGTGTGAGCCTGTGGCCTGTGATGGGCTCTGTGTGTCACTTTTGAGGTGTGTGTTCCCATGAGCTGTGCCACAGTATTTTATTTTATTTTTTGATTGAGGGAGCATGCTGGAGTCACATTTTCCAAATTACACAAAGAGAAACAGCATTCTAGAACTAAATACTAACAGTCCCCATTTTATATATATACACACACACACATATATACACATGTGTCTTACTTTATACTATATATATTTGCTATATATCAAAATAAATGCCTTTGATATATATTGAAACAATTTCATTGAACAATTAAAAATGTAAACCATTTTTTCTAATAATTTACATCTTCTGATAAGAAAATGATTCGTGTTTTGATTGTTGTTGTTCAATCACTAAGTTGTGTCCAACTCTCTGTGACCCCATGGACTGCAGCCCTCCAGGCTTCCCTGTCCTTCACCATCTCCCGGAGTCTGTTCAAATTCAGGTCCTTGAGTCAGTGACGCTATCTAACCATCTCATCCTTTGCCACTCCCTTCTCCTTTTGCCTTCAGTCTAGTTGTTTGTTATCTTTCTTTCCCACCAGAATATAATGTTGAGGAGGGCAGGCATTTATTCGGTCTTCCTTGCTTACTGTTGTTTTCCAGTTCCCAAAACTGTGCCTGGCATGTAGAAGGTGCTGAAGAAATACATTTTAAGTGAAAGGGAAAGCATTTCTGAGAAAACACATTTAAGAGGCCTGAAGGGTGAGGAGGCATTTACCGGGCCAACAAGGGGTAAGGACTGTTTAGGTGGCAGCCACAGTATGTACAAAGGTCCTGAGGCAGGTGGGGCAGAATGCATTCTGGGAGCTGTCAGGTGGCTGGTGCAGCTGGATTTCTCTGTGCGTGTGTGTGCGTGCGTGCGTGTGTGTGTGTGTGTGTGTGTGAGGGCTTTCGCAGTCATTTGAAGGAGTTCACAAAGTCATTGAAGAGTTTCAAGCAAAGGAGTGACATAATTGGATTTGTGTTTTACAAATATTCCCCATTGCCGGAGGGGGCTGGTGTTGGGTTGAGAGGGCAAACAGCAGGGCTGGGTAGGGACCTGGTACCTTCCTCCAGCGAGGAGGTGGCTCAGCCTGGGGTGGTGGCTATGAGGATGGAGCTCCTAGGACAGAGTCAGGAGCCTTCTCAGCAGGGGACTTGGCCGGGTTACCAGGATAGGCTGAGTTGAAGGAGTTTGGGAGCCGAGGGAGAGGGAGGTGCTGGGAGAGACTCCAAAATGTCCGAGTTGCTTAATTGGTTGGCTGGTGAATCGAGTGTTTCCCATGTGCTGAGCGATTTGCTATTTCACTCTCCCAATTAATCTTCACAGCCCTCTGAGGCGGGTCAGATGATAATCCATGAGGAAACGGAGGCGTAGAGTGATAAGCCCTCTGCTGTAGGGTTTAGACTTGGCGCTCTGAAGCCCTCCTATCTAATAACATCAAGGCTTACACTTGGCTGGTTAGAATGGGGATCATAAAATAATTAGACGAATGCAGGGCAAATATTTCATTCTGATTGGAGACTCATGGATGCGCTAACATTGGCCTGAATTTAGATGTGTGACTGGGTCCCTCCCCTGGGCCCAGGCCCTCCTGAGCCTTGAATGATCTTTCTTGCATAAACCTCCCCATGACTCTCTGTCTTCTCTGGGTTCCAGTTCTGGTTTATTTAAAGTAGAGCTAGAATATCATACCTCTTAAGAACCAGTTGAGGGCAAGATTCCTCTAGATGTTTAGACCCTCCTGCTCTCCCAATAGCCCTCTCCCCCACAACAGCCTGCCAGCTCCCCTCTTTACCGTCTGTCTGCTTTCCACTTGACTCAATGGCAATTTTTTTCAGTGGTTTGCTATTACCAAACCTTCCAAAGCATTCAACTTGTATTTTTTAATTAAAAAAGAAAACTTTTTCTTTTCACAGTCATATTGCATTGCTTTGTGTCATATTTAATTAAATTATGTAATTATAATAATGAGTGCAACTGGCAGGCAGATTTGGGGACAAACACAATGGCTCTTGGGACACAAGTGGCTTGACTGGTGGGAGTAGAGATGGACAGGAGTGTTGGAGAGCTTCCCCAGGGTTGGGGAGGGGGAGCTGGCCCAAGCCCTCCCTGCAGAGGGCATCAGTCTTCAGGCTTCTCAGTGGCAGTGCAGAGTTATCAGATGAGGCCTCAGGCAAGGCGGGCCACCAGGTGAGAATGTGGGCAAGTGGGAGGACTATCTCCGGGGTGACACCCTGTTACATTTAACCAGAAGATGAATTCTGTGTTCAGTATTAAGTACACATATTCGGAGCCCTTGGGAATCAATATGAAATGCTGCTGCTGCTGCTAAGTCTCGTCAGTCGTGTCCGACTCTGTGCAACCCCACAGACGGCAGCCCACCAGGCTCCCCCGTCCCTGGGATTCTCCAGGCAAGAACACTGGAGTGGGTTGCCATTTCCTTCTCCAATGCATGAAAGTGAAAAGTGAAAGTGAAGTCTCTCAGCCGTGTCCGACTCCTAGAGACCCCATGGACTGCAGCCTACCAGGCTCCTCCATCCATGGGATTTTCCAGACAAGAGTACTGGAGTGGAGTGCCAATGCCTTCTCCCATATGAAATGCTATGAGTGGTTTAAATGCTCAGTTTGATTAGGCTTAAAAAGTATGCTTTGTATCTCTATTAATAATGAGTGGGCAGGAATGGCAGTCACTTTGGAACTTATTTTCCCAAGTCAAGCCCTGGGAAAGGCAGTAGTAGCTAGCGCCTTTGGGAGTGGCTAAGCAGTGCCCTCTTTTTTACTGAGGTGTCTGCTGTACTTGGCGAGGCTGGACTCCATCCTGAAGGCCAAGTTTCTGCCTTTGAGGAATGTCTATCCCTAAAGAGAGTGAAGGTAGTGAGATTCCCTGAAACTATAGGGATCTGGATCTAGGTGCTGGGAAGGGGGGACCTTCTGGTTGGGCTGACAGGTTGTGTCTTGCTCCTGGGGCCACCAGGGCATCAGAAGGGCAGGGATGGGATGGTGCTTTCTTGATGCACAATGCCCACCTGGCCCAGGGCGGGACGCAATAGGTGAGGACCTCATCTGAGAGCACTCGCCGCACCTGACTAGTTCTTAATGAGCACTGGGGACCGTTCCATCCCTCAGAGGGCTGGGGAGGCAGATGGGGGCAGGATCGGTGGACAGAGTGGCACTGACGTGGGAAATGTGTGATAAAGGTGAGCTCCTTCCATATTCTCAATAGTCAGGGAAGGGAAATTGGTTTAGTTCAGTCAAACCATCATTTCTTTTCTTTCTTTCTTTCTTTTTTAAAAGTGTATTTATTTATTTTGGCTGTGCTGGGTGTTGCAACACGTGGGATCTTTAGTTGCAGCATGTGGGATCTAATTCCCTGACCAGGGATTGAACCCAGGCTCCCTGCACTGGGAGCATGGAGTCTTAGCCGCTGGACCACCAGGTCTGAACCATCATTTCTGTTGTTAGGTTCTGGTAACACCAAGAGAAATATGACACCATTCCTGCCCTCAAAAGCATACCACCTAGTCATGGAGACACAGTCCAACAAGAATTTTTTCATGTACCATGCTATGGCAGTTTAGAATGGATTTAGTCTCAGGTAACAGAACAGACAGTGGACAGTCTTGAGCAATGAAGACATTTATCAGTCTCACACAACAGGAAGTCTGGAAGCAGGTGGCTTCAGGCTTGGTGGCAGGACTCAACCAGGTTATGAAAAACTCCAGCTTTTTCTTTCTGCTCTGCCATCTTCAATATGTCAGCTTTTTTCCAAATGCTTGTTGCTTCATGGTTGCAAGTTGGCAGCTATGGTGCCTCCTACATTTATATTCAAGGAGGAAAAGAAAAAGACCAAGACCAAGAAGAAAATGGAACTGTACTTAAAAACATTTTTTTATTGGAATATAGTTGATTTACAATGTTGTGTTAGTTTGTGGTGTTTGGCAAAGTTAATCAGTTATACATATACAGGTATTCGCCCTTTTGCTATTTATTACTTTTTTTTATTTTTGGCTGCCCTGGGTCTTTGTTGCTAAGATGCTTACTCCTTGGAAGGAAAGTTATGACCAACCTAGATAGCATATTGAAAAGCAGAGACATTACTTTGCCAACTAGGTTCTGTCTAGTCAAGGCTATGGTTTTTCCTGTGGTCATGTATGGATGTGAGAGTTGGACTGTGAAGAAGGCTGAGAGCCGATGAAGTGATGCTTTTGAACTGTGGTGTTGGAGAAGACTCTTGAGAGTCCCTTGGACTGCAAGGAGATCCAACCAGTCCATTCTGAAGGAGATCAGCCCTGGGATGTCTTTGGAAGGAATGACGCTAAAGCTGAAACTCCAGTACTTTGGCCACCTCATGTGAAGAGTTGACTCACTGGAAAAGACTCTGATGCTGGGAGGGATTGGGGGCAGGAGGAGAAGGGGATGACAGAGGATGAAATGGCTGGATGGCATCACTGACTTGATGGACGTGAGTCTGAGTGAACTCCAGGAGTTGGTGATGGACAGGGAGGCCTGGCGTGCTGCGATTCATGGGGTCTCCAAGAGTCAAACACGACTGAGTGACTGAACTGAACTGAACCGAGGGCTTTCTCTGGTTGCAGTGACTGAGGGCCAGTCTCTAGTTGCAGTGTGCGAGCTTCTCACTGCAGTGACTTCTCTTGTTGGGGAGCACGGACTCTAGAGCACACGGGCCCAGTAGATGTGGCACACGAAGTTTGCTGCCTTGCTGCTTGTGGGATCTTCTCAGACCAGGAACTGAACCCATGTCCTCTGTGTTGGCAGGCAGAATATCCACTCTTTTTTAGATTCTTTCCTCATATAGGTCATTGCAGAGTATTGAGCAGAGTTCCCTGTGCTAAAAAGCAGGTCCTTATTAATGATCCATGTTATGTATATGTGTACGTCAATCCCAATTTCCCAATTTATCCCTCTCCTCCACCCCCGCTTCTCCACTGCCCTGGCTTCCTCTCCTGGTTAACTATAAGTTTGTTTTCTACGTCGGTGACTCTATTTCTATTTTGTGAAGTTCATTTGTACCATTTTTTTTATTCTACCCATAAGCAATATCACATATTTGTTTTTCTCTGATTTACTTCACTCAATATGACAATCTCTAGGTAGTGAGACTGTATTCTCATTGGGCAAGAAACGTGTTCCTCAGAAGCACCCTTAGAAAACAACCTCTTGTATTTCATTGGCTGAGTAAGAGAGGATGCTGCAAGGGAGGTAGGGAAAGTGAGGATCAGGCGGCTGGCAACAGGATGTTCAGATGAAGCTTTATGCATCCTCTGGGCCTGGATACATCACCCCCTGGAAAGATATGGGCTCTGGTGGCAAGGAGGAAGGGGTAGGGGGCACGGTGGCTAGGAGAACGAGCAGGGTCTTCCATGTGTAGTAAGAGCCAAGTTCAGTCCCAGGAAACCAAGAGAAACCAGAGGAGGAGAATTAGTCTTACCAGGGGAGGAAGGGGTCAGGGAAGGGGGAAGTTTTCCTGGAAAAAGTGGCCCCTGAGCGAGGCCCAGAGTACCCTTATCAAGAACAGTTGGCAGGTTGTCCTAATTTGAAGGAACAGCTAGAGAGGAAAAGTGAAGATGGGAAATGATGTACTGTGTTTAGAAAAGTGTACACGATTAGAGATTTAGTTAAAGAATGGAGTTAGTTATAAAACAGAAACAGACTCACAGACTTTGAGAACGAGCTAATGGTTGCCAGGGGGAAGGATGCAGGGAAGAAATAGTTAGGGAGTTTGGGATGGACAGTACGCACTGCTATATTTAAAATGGATAACCAGCAAGGACCTACTGTACAGCACAGGGAACTCTGCTCAGTGTTATGTGGCAGTCTGGATGGGAGGGGAGTTTGGGGGAGAATGGATACGTGTATATGTACAGCTGAGTTCTTTTGCTGTTCACCTGAAACTCACAGCATTTTTTGTTAATTGGCTAGGTACCCCAGTACAAAAATAAATAAATAAAGTTAGAAAGAGAGAGGTGGGAGGTGCAGGTGGAGAAGTGTTGTGGAAATCAGACCATGCTGGGCTTTGTAAGTCATGTGGCAACCTTGGATTTTATCCTGTAGGGTCTTGGATGGCTTTCCATGGTGGAAGGGCTTGGCTAGTTGTGCATTTTATCTTAGTTTGAATATTTATTAATTTGGCTGCACCGGGTCTTAGTTGTGGCACTCGGAATGTTTGATCTTTGTTGCAGTACTTGGAATCTTTACTTGCGGCCTGTGGGATCTAGTTCCCTGAGCAGTGATTGAACCCAGGCCCCCTGCATTGAGAGCATGGAATCTTAGCCACTGGACCACAAGGAAGTCTCTATTCATGCATCTTAGAAAGATCACTCAGTGCTGGCGCAGAGAACGGATGAGAGAGGCCGAGGAGCTCAGACTGAAACAGGAATGTTCTTGCGAATATCCTGACGAGTGCTTCCGAAGGCCTGGAGTAAGACTTTCTGTAGTCAGCCTGAGAATATTTCTGCGACGATAGGCATGATTCCATGGAAAGAATCTCTGGGAGGGAAAGATGTCTCAAGGGGGCTTGGAAGCTCCCAAAAATATCCATCAGACTGTGCAATCACACACAGGCTGGTTTATGTTTCAAGAATGAGGAAAGAGGGGGAGGTGGCCAAAGACACAGTGGGCAGTGCAGGCTTTGCCAGATTGCTGGTTTGAGAGGGTTCAGGCAGCAATGGGAAGGGCACATACGAGACAGGGCCACGGGCCTGGGGAGCTGGTGCCTTGAAGACAAGAACGAGCAGAACTTTATGAAAAGCACTAGTGGCTACTCAAGCTTTTTTGGCCAGGATAAGAGCCCCAGGGGAGACCAAGGGAGGAAGAGGCTGCCGCTGGGCCTGGTGGCATAATGTGGATGCGGAGTGGAGAGAGGGGGCACTCCTGGGGTTTGCCCCTCTTCCAGAAGCCAGGAGACCTGCCTTCAGACCCAGAGGCCAGGACCCCACTGGGAGAGGAAAGAGAAGCCCTCTTGGGAGGTAGCAGGGCCTCCTCGCATAATACGCCATTGCAGGCAAAAAGGAAGCCTGTGAACAAGTCTGTAGGGTCCACTCGACCTCCTCAGCGGAAGTTTAAAGCATGGGTATGCGGTAAAGAGGAAATGTGGTTCTGAGTACCAAAAAGAGGAGGAGGTTGGAACCGGCAACTACATAGCTGAGGGCAGTCCTGGGCCAGGGTACTTGTAGACTATGAAAGAAATGGTCTGTGGGTACTTAGAAAAGGAAGGGGTCACCAGGAAGGGCTCACTGTGACTAGTGGGTCAGGCCAATTAAAAACAAGTGTGTGTGAGTATGTGTACTCAGTCGTGTCTGACTCTATTCGATCCAATGAACTTAGCCTGCTCGGCTCCTCTGTCATGGAATGTTCCAGGCAAGAATATTGGAATGGGTTGCCATTTCCCAATTAAAAACAAGAGTATTGAGCAATAGATAAGGATAAAATGGAATAAAATTCAAAAGATCAAAGAGTATACAGTGAAAAGTCTCTTTCTCACCCCTGCCTTCTGGCCTCCCAGTTTCCATCCTCAGAGGCAATCGGTGTTACCATGCATATCGTCTATGGTGATATCTATCTATCTATCCACAGATGATATCTATAGGTGATATCACCTATCTATCTATCCATCCATCCATCCATTCATTTACCTACCTGCTCACATACCCTTTAAAAAGGCAAAGTGTATTTCACTTGTCATTTAAAAATCTGTCTCTGCCTTTAACAATTTATCTTGGAGATTTCTACATAGCCATGCATGTGGAACTGCCTCACTTTTTAACGCCCTGGGCGTAGCCATGGTCCAAATGCTCCATTGTTTATTCAGCCAGCCCTCCACAGTCCCCAGACTTTCTCTGTCATCAACATCTCTACAACGAATAACCTTGTATATCTGTCACTTTCTGTATGTTTGATACCTGTGATATGTGTGTGTTTTTATAGAATACTCAGAGGTAGAATCGTTGAACTGAAGAATATGTGCATATTTGATGGTTTTTTTTTTCCAATTTGTTTTTATTTTTGGCTGTTGCTGGGTCTTTGTTGCTGTGCATGGGTTTTCTCTGGTTGCGGTGAGCAGGTGCTACTGTATGTTGGGGTGTGTGGGCTCAGTGCAGTGGCTTCTCTTGTTTCTAGGGTGCACCAGCTTCAGTAGGTGTGGCACATGGGCTTTGTTGCCCCTTGGCATGTGGCAGGCAAATTCTTAACCACTGGACCACCAGAGAAGTCCTTGTGCATATTTAATTTTGATAGAATATCGTCAAATTGTCAACTTCCACAGGAGTTGTGCCAATTTTTGTCCCCATCTTGAATATATGAGTGGGTCTGTCTCCCTATATTTTGGCTAACACTGTTTTCAAACTTTTAGGTCTTACTGGTGCTGAGTAATCAGACAGAAGAAAACTCCAGTTTTCATATGCTTTTCTTATATTAAGATTTCTGACTAATGGACTTTCTGACTCTCAGGAGAATTGGAGACTGGAAGATGTGGAAATTGTGGGAAGTATGGGAATTCCACAGAATTCTTGATACAGTCTCTCAGGCAATTTGATGGTCAAGATGGAGAAATGTAGCTGGATCCTAAAGTGGTTTTATGAATCAACAGCTGGATAAATGGCCATCCACTCATTCAGCAGATTCTTGGAGGGCCTACCAATTTGACTGATATATCCCTAGTCACTGGGATATATCAATGAAGGAAATAGTGCTTCCCCCCTGCCCCCACCCAAATTCCTTCATGGAGCTTATGTTCTACAGGAAAAGACAAACAATAAATGAAAACCAGGAACAATTAAGTAAATTATGTAGTGTATTAGAAGACCATATGCCAAGGGTATTGCTAGGTCTAAAAGAGGACAGTTTCCAATTTCCAATGGATGCCCCGGTGGCCAAGGATTGTCTTTAGTCCTGTCTTGTTCATGCAACAAAGATTGATTGTGCTTCTACTGCATGCCAGGTGCTGTTTTAGGAGCCAAGGATACAGCTGTGAACAAAACAGACAAAACCCTGGCCCCACTGGAGCTTATATTCTAGCGGTAGGAGACTGACAGTAACAAAATAAGAAATGCATAGAGTATATTGTATGTTAGTCACTCAGTCATGTCCAACTCTTTGTGACCCCATGGATACCTCTTTGATACCCCTGCCAGTATCCTCAGTCCATGGGATTCTCCAGTCAAGAATACTGGAGTGGGTGGCCGTGCCTTCTTCCAGGGATTCTTTCTGACCCAGGGATTGAACCTGGGTCTCCTGCATTGCAGGCGGATTCTTTACTGTGCGAAACACCAAGGAAGCCCCGTATAGTATATTAGAAATGGAGGGGAAAAAAAGTGCTAGGGATAAAAATTAAGTGGGAAGGAATGATAAGCAGTGCCAAAAGGTGGGCTGGTAGTTCCAGACATGGTGGTCAGGGAAGGCCTTAGAAGGTGACTTGAGTGAAGACCAGAAGGAGGGACGGAGCATGTAGCTATCTGCAGAGGAAGGGCAGTTGCAAAACCTTGGAGGCTGAAGCAAGTTGAGTGTTGGAGGAGCAGCAAGTAAGTCAGTGTGGCTGGAGCAGAGAGAATGAGGGGGAGCGAGTGGGGATGGAGTAGAGAAGGAAAGAGAAGCAAGAGAAACTGGGTCATGAAGGGCCTGGGGGCCGCTGTGAAGACCTTCAGCTTCTACTCTGAGTGAGGCAGGAGCCATTGAAGGGTTTGAGCAGAGGAGGGCTAGGATCTGAATTAGATTTTAATAGGATGCTTCTGGCTGCTGTTTTGAGAATAGAATCTAGTGGGGGAGAGCAGAGCAGGGAACCGTAGTAATCCAAAGTGTGAGGGCAAAAGTCATGAGGCTCTTGCAAAAATCTGAACGAGAAATGATAGTGGGTTGAACCAGATTGGAAGTGACTGAGAAATGGTTGGATCTGGATATGTTTTCAGTGGCAAGCCTACAGGGTTTGCCGCCAAATTTGATATGGATATGGAATGGGCGAGAAAGAGAGGAGTTGACTGTAACTGCAAGGTTTTTGGTATGAGCCACTGGAAGGATATTTATAAATTTCTAGAAATCAAGATTCCCGGGAGAAATATTGATAACCTCTGATATGCAGATGACATTACCCTTATGGCAGAAAGTGAAGAACTAAAGAGCCTCTTGATTAAAGTGAAAGAGAAGTGTGGAAAAGTTGGCTTAAAACTCAGCATTCAGAAAACTAAGATCATGGCATCTGGTCCCATCATTTCATGGCAAAGAAATGGAGAAACAACGGAAACAGTGAGAGACTTTATTTTAGGGGACTCCAAAATCATTGCACATGGTGGCTGCAGCCATGAAATTAAAAGACGCTTGCTCCTTGGAAGAAAAGCTATGACCAACCTAGACAGCATGTTAAAAAGCAGAGACATTACTTTACCAACAAAGATTTGTCTAGTCAAAGCTATAGTCCAGTAGTCATGTATGGATGTGAGAGTTGGACTATAAAGAAAGCTGAATGCTGAAGAATCGATGCTTTTGAACTGTGGTGTTGGAGAAGACTCTTGAGAGTCCCTTGGACAGCAAGGAGATCCAACAGTCCATCCTAAAGGAAATCAGTCTGAATATTCATTGGAAGGACTGAGGCTGAAGCTGAAATTCCAATACTTTGGTGACCTGATGTGAAGAACTGACTCATTTGAAAAGACCCTGATGCTGGGAATGATTGAAGGAGGGAGGAGAAGGGGATGACAGAGGATGAGATGGTTGGATGGTATCACTGATGCAATGGACATGAGTTTGAGCAGGCTCTGGGAGTTGGTGATGGACAGGGAGGCCTGGTGTGCTGCAGTCCATGGGGTCACAAAGAGTCAGACACGACTGAGCGACTGAACTGAACTGGAAGGATGGAGTTGAGGTGACCGAGATCCTGAGACATGTGCCGCCTATGGGTGGACATGTCAGCTGGGAGTGGGAAGATCAGGTCAGGGTGTGAAATGCCCTTTAGACATCTGGGTGGAGATGACAATGTACAAATAGACATGTGGGTCTGGGATTCAGAGGAGAGGTCTGGGCTGGAGATTTAAATTTTGGAGGCATCTGTTTATAAATAATATTTAAAGCCTCTAGTCTGGATGAGATTACCAGGGGAGTGAGTGAAGATAAGGATGAAAAGGGGTTCAAAGACTAGCTGTGGGGAATTCCAACATTACAGAGTTGGGGAGCCGAGAAACAACCAGTGACGGAGGCTGAGAAGGAGCGGCCGGGGGAGTAGAAGGAAAAACAGGAGAGTGTGACGGCTTGAAAATCAGGTGACAAAAAAGTTTTGATAAGAAGATGACCAACTGTGCCAAATGGTACTGAGAAGTTGGCTGGGATGAAGTCTGAGGACTGATCTTAGGACTGACAAGAACAGTGAAGTACCAGTGCAGGAATCAGGACCCAGAAGGGCCACAACAGGTAGCTGTGAGGGATCAGTGATACAAGATGGCATCTGCCAGGGCCTGCTTGGGGGTCCCCAAGGCCAACTGTCCAAGTTGGGAGGCGACAGAGGGACTTAGAACAAAAGACTTGGAGGCTTGTTGACAGCTCATGATGTGTCAGTGGTAACGAGTAATGATCTGACGAGAAAGGCAGTTACAGGCTGGCTTAATAGACGTATCATATCCAGAATGAGCGAGGTGACTGACCTGCTGAGCACAGCACACAAGGAAAACCGGGTTCAGCTGGGGGAGGGGAAGGTGGAGATAGACAGTGAGTGTGTGCAGAGCGTGCACAGAGGGTAATGACCTGGAGAGGAGACTTGGTGAGAAATGAGTAAAGGGCTAGGGTTCTGAGTTTGGGAAAGAGTGGATGTGGGGGGCGTCTTTCATTCCAAGAACAGCCCTTCTAGGAAGGGCTCTAAAATGAGTATCTAAAAATGGTGGAATGAGGCTGAAAGGAGACAGACTGTGTGCCATGACCTCTCCTACATTTATTTGTGGGTTCCCCATGACATTTTGCCATTTGTGAACCTTCCAAGCCATTTCCGAGCCGGGTGTGTTCCACAATTTGCTGAATGACTGCATCTGAAGTCTTGGGAAAATGATGCCTCCTCTTAAGACAGACTCAATGAAATGAGCAACTTGTGATTATGGCAGGCCACAAGACTGGGGGCGTGGCCTTCCCTGGGCCACGCCCTCACTGACTTGGCAGAGGGTGTGGTTTCCCGGCTCCCACGTTGCCACCTCTCCACCATCCCCTGCCCCTCCCGCCCCTGTCCCAGCCCGCTAGGCAGCTAGGCACCGGGGTGAAATTTGGAGAGAGAGGAGACCTGGATGCAGTCCTCAGAGTGCTCCCAGTCTGATGGCAGGAGGCAGGGCAGGCTCTGAGGACCAGAAGAGGTGGTGGGACCCTATCCCAGGTCTGACAGGAGGGAAACGGTACAGCTTCCAAGATATATTTCCTGTAACACTTTTATCAGTGCTGTTTAATAGAATTATGTTAGCCACATCTGTATTTTAAAATTTGCTAGTAGCCACATTAAAAAAGTAAAGTGAAGAAGTGAGATGAATTTTAATAATAGATTTTATAAACTTTTATGTTCTGATTGAGGGCTTCCCACGTGATACTAATGGTAAAGAACCCACCTGCCAAAGCAGGAGGCACTGAGAGATGTGAGTTCGATCCCTGGGTCAGGAAGATCCCCTGGAGAAGGGCATGGCAACCCATTCCAGTATTCTTGCCTGGAGAATCCTATGGACAGAGGAGCCTGGCTGGCTACAGTCCCTAGGGTTGCAAAGAGTTGGACATGACTGAAGTGACTTAGCACATGCTGACTGACCCAAATATATCCTCAAATATTATCGTTTCAACCAGTAATCAATAGATGAAAATTTACTGAGATAGTGTTAGTTTTTCAGGCTGTCTTTGCAATCCAGGTGCATTCTACACTTCCAGCACATCTTGATTTGCACTCACCATGTGTGGGTACAGTGAGGTCTGGGTGATCTATCTCACTGTCCCCTACTGTGCTTGAAGGCTCCAGGGGTGCCAGCTGGGGTTGCGGGGACTTGAGGCTGGTGCCTGCCTGGCTGTGCGAGGGGCTCACAGGGCCCCTCGGAGGCGACTGCTGCGTGTGGCGTTTGCGA
Source organism: Bos mutus (assembly GCF_027580195.1). Lineage (NCBI taxonomy): Eukaryota > Metazoa > Chordata > Mammalia > Artiodactyla > Bovidae > Bos > Bos mutus. The sequence continues at coordinate 32,588,076 of NC_091639.1, read as the reverse complement.
GCCCCGTGTGCATTTCTGGGTGGGAAGGCGGCCCGTGCTGTGTGTGCCCACGGTTTTCCAGCGATGGTAAACATTAACGAAGCAGTGGGAGCCAGGCCCTCTGGGAGGCCTGGGCTCCCTGGGGTGGGGGGTGGGGCGGATGCAGATAATGCTGTGTACCTTAGATAGGGCTTTAGAGCTGGCCTCTGCCACTGCCCGGCCCAAGCTGCCAGGGAAACACCGGCTCGACTTCTGTTCCCAGGACCAGGATGTCTGGCAGGGAGATTCCCAGAACCCACAGACCTCAGAAGTGCCACTTGCTCTACATTCGTGTTGGCCTCACCCCACTTCTCGGTGCCCCCTCCTTACCCGCCCTCTTCACTTAGAGAGCTCTTCTCTCCGCTCCACTTGCCCACAAGCCGGCTTAGCCCAATTTAAGGGCATAGAGAGCAGGCTGACTGCAGATAATTTCTCCTTTAAGCCCCCCACCCCCCACAAAAACCCAATAAGCACTCACTTATTGAGCACTCGTTGTATGCTGGGCCATTACCTAGGCTGCCTCCTTCTTCACAGCATGCGGGGTGACAGGTGGTCACCCCATCCAGGTGAGGGGCCTGAAAGTCAATCAGGTCAGAGTCATACCTGAGATACAGACCTCAGTTTTTGACTAAACTAGTTCTAGATGCTGGAGAAGGCAATGGCAACCCACTCCAATACTCTTGCCTGGAAAATCCCATGGATGGAAGAGCCTGGTGGGCTGCAGTCCATTGGGTCATGAAGAATTTTACACAACTGACTTCACTTTCACTTTTCACTTTCATGCATTGGAGAAGAAAATGACAACCCACTCCAGTGCTCTTGCCTGGAGAATCCCAGGGACGGGGGAGCCTGGTGGGCTGCCGTCTATGGGGTCGCACAGAGTCGGACACGACTGAAGTGACTTGACAGCAGCAGCAGTTCTAGATGCCAGAAAGTTCTCTCTGGGGAGGGGAAAGCAAGAGTGTTCACTTGTATTACATTTACATTAACAAACACTGGAAGGACACATGTTCGTGGAGGCTGCTGTAGGTGATTACGTATGGTGACTGGAATGGGAAGGAATGGAGATATTGGGGGTTTTCCCAGGTGGTGCTAGTGGTAAAGAACCTGCTTGCCAATGCAAGAGATGTAAGAGACTCAGGTTTGATCCCTGGGTCAGGAAGATCCCTTGGAGGAGGAAATGACAACCCACTCCAGTATTCTTGCCTGGAGAATTCCATGGACAGAGGAGCCTGGTGGGTGACAGTCCATGGGGTTGCAAAAGAGTCAGACAAGACAGAGCAACTAAATAACAGAAACATCCTGGTTTATTATCTGGATGTTAGAACCATCTGGAGGTGTTGTATTGCCTAATTTAAAAGCAAGTGAGATGAAATTAGATCTATTCCAAAAAAATAAAAAAAAAGAAATTGGATCTATTCCTTTTTTCCTGAGGGTACATAGAGATAGGTTTCTCAGAGTAGGTGAGATTGATGACCAAACTGAAAATTTTTTGATATCCAGAATGTGTTGTGGGCTTTATTTTCCATAAAGATAATTTATTAATAAATGATTTTTAAAAAGTGAGTTCTTTCTGGTCATGGCTTGGAATTGGTCTTCTTTAACGTCTATCCTTGGCTCCTAGTCCCTGTTCTAGAAACTTCTGGCATGATGAGGAAGAAAAACTCAGACAACCCCAATCTGAGGAGAAGACACAGCCCTGTCCTCATGGGGCCCCAGTCTGACCAGTCTGACGGGGAGACACAGCTCCGCCCTCAGGGAGTTCTCAAGCCCAGTTCATCTGCATCTTGTGAAAGAAGCGGAGGGATTCCTCCATGCTCTGAAGCACCCACTTACGCTCTGGGCCCGGCTCTCCCTCCTTGGTTCCCAGCCCACTCAGTGCGTCAACACTGGATTGCTTTGCTCGGAGCACTTGTCCCTGGTCCCCAGAAGGTGTATGGGCATCATCGTCTCTCACCTTGTCTCTCCTCGACCCAGAGAATGCATATCCTGGCAGCCCGGGGAAGCCTGGTGCCTCTTTGAGAGCCTCCCCTTCGAGACGCAGACTCTACGCCAGCTCTCACACAGCCCTGAGCGGACCTGGGGTGAGGGTGGGACAAGCTGGTCTGTGTGGGACTCTGGGGGGCTGCCCTGCCCTTTTTGCCCTGGAAAAGGGGCGTGTGGGCAGTGAGAGCTGAGTGGAGGGCCCAGGAGTCTTCTCCCTGCTTTGGGATCTTGGTCAGCAATTCTGACCTGAGACAGACAGAGAAGTGGAGGCTCCCTGAGTGTTCTTCAAGTTCCAGAAGTCATTGACCTGGGAGGCAAGGGTCAGCCTGGGGTGAGGCAGGCCAGGGCACACAAACGCACAGGCTGTGTTTCCTTCTGAGCTGAAGGCTCTGCCTGTTGGCAGAGCTGGAGGGTCTCATCCTCATCCCCAGCTGGGTTTCCTTGGCATCCTTGAAGGGAGACCAGGCACAGAAGCCAGGGAGCTGCAGACCGCCTCCCACCCCCACCTCATCCCAGTTTGCCTTCTCTTTTTCTCCACCAGCAGAGTGGTCCTAGCACATCCAGCCCAGGCCTTGGAGGCTGGCTTGCCCTGTGCAGATGGAATGATGAAATCTGATTGGGAGACTGGGGCCGGCAGTGAGTGAATTCCTTCTTGAACATCCCTCTCCAAGCTCCCCACCCTTCCTGTCCCCATTCTTTTTTTTTAAATTTTAAAAATTGTATTGTTTCCTTTCATTAGAAAAACAAAACATGTTAAGAGATTTATCTTCACACTATTCATATGGGAATAAAATGGAGAGTCCTGTCTTCACCATCCCCTGACCCTCAGAGGCACTCATCCATCTCCCAGGGGTAATCTCTGTGAGGCTGGGCATGCAGCCTGCCAGGAATTGAGGCACTTGTACACATGCATGCATGATTTAATACATTTGGATTTTAACTAAAATTGCAGATTTGTGTGCAGTTACACTTCATGGCAAATAGATGGGGAAACAATGAAAACAGTGACAGACTTTATTTTCTTGGGCTCCAAAATCACTGTAGACAGTGGCTGGGGCCATGAAATTAAAGGATGCTTGCTCCTTGGAAGACAAAGTATAACAAACCTAGACAACGGATTAAAAAGCACACACCACTCTGCCAACAAATAGTCAAAGCTGTGGTTTGTCCAATAGTCATGTATGGATGTGAGAGTTGGATCATAAATGAGGCTGAGTGCAGAAGAATAGATGCTTTTGAACTATGGTCCTGGAGAAGACTCTTGAAAGTCCCTTGAACAGCAAGGAGATTAGACCAGTCAATCCTAAAGGATATCAACCCCGAATATTCATTGAAAGGACCGATGCTGAGGCTGAAGCTCCAATACTTTGGCCACATGATGCAAAGAGCCAACTCAATGGAAAAGACCTGACTCACTGGAAGAGACCCTGGGATGCTGGGAAAGATTGAGGGCAGGAGGAGAAGAGGGTGACTGAGATGGTGGGATAACATCATTGACTCAATGGACCTAAGTTTGAGCAAGCTCTGGGAGATGATGAAGGACAGTGAAGCCTGGCATGCTGCAGTCCATGAGGTCCCAGAGTCAGACACAGCTGAGTGACCGAACAACAACAGGAAGTAATACTGAGAGATCCTGTGTAGCCTTTACCCAGTCTTCCCCCATGGTAACATCTTGCAAACCTATATTACGGTATCACAACCAGAATGCTGGTATTCATTTCCTGTCCCTATTTTTGACCTTCTCCCAACCTGGTTGTGAAACTGAGAGCAGACCCCAGCTCCCTGCAGGGTCCAATCAGGCTCCAAGTGGAGACAGAAGCCACTCTGTCAAACACTGAAGTGAGGTCTGAGATTCCTAGCATCTCAGAGGTAGAGAGGGGTGTGATCTTGCGATTCAGCCAGCCCAATGCCCTTATAGAGGGCAATAGAGGTTTTTCCAAAACATACGGGAGAAGCCACAGAACAGAGGGCCCAGTGACTGGAACCTGGAAAGATATTTGCTGGGGCGAGGTGAGAAAGCATCAGGGTGAGGATGAATGAGGTGGAAGAGGAAAAAGAGATCCAGTGGGGACAGGGGCTGGGGGAGGGGGGTGTTCACCCAGAGTATCAGGCCTGCAGGAAAAGAAAACAAAGCATTTGGGATTCTTGGAAGACGAGACCTCAGGTAACCCTAGGGCTCAGCAGTTGGCTTCCTAGGAATGTCGGCCAGTCAGCAGCAGCTTTCATTCCGTGCCTTTGCTCTATAGCCTCGAGGAACTTTGTGCAAGTCATTCCCCCTTCAAGGTCTCACTCTCCACATCTATAAAAGGAGGCAGATTCCCAGCCTTCTCAAAGTACCTTCCATCTCCACATTTCCGCATTCACAGACCAACCGGCCTGATGAATCTCTGACAGACCTTTCTCCACGTGGCATTTCTCATTCTCCCTGTGCCTTCGTGCTTCCGTAAAATGGGGATAAGAAAAAAAACACCCATTTCTTAAAGTTGTTGTGAGAAATAGATTAATTAATACATGTAAAGCATTTAGTGCCTGGTACACAGGAGGCACTCTTAATAAATGTTACTTAGGTAAATGTTACTTAGGTACGCTCTTAATAAATGTTACTTAGTAGTAGCAATTAGGAAGGCAGTTGACTGCTACCCCGTGGTCCCTGTGGCCTATAGCCTTTTTCTTTTTTAATGAACGCCTTGGGACAAGGGCCTCCATGGGCATTTTAAGGGCAGCCCAGCTCCAGGGAAGCCACATCCTGCTCCAGGTGCCACCCACATCCAGGCTGGAGAGCCCAGAGACCAGGAGACCCAGGCCTGGAAGCTCCTGGAACATCATGCCAGGACCAGCAAGGCCCACATGGTGTCCCTGTCCAGGATCTCTGGGCCTTGGGTCCCAAAGGGAGAGCGGTACTCTCCCCTTTGCTCCCTTCCCCCGCAGCTGGAGGCACTGGGTGAGGGTGGCTGGAGATAGGAGAACAGCGAGAGGCATCCCATGGAGGGCTTTCAAGAGGCCGCCCTGCTTAGGGTCAATATTTGTCCAGCTCTTGGGCTGGCGTGATCCATCACTGCCTCTGGCCCCTCACATTCCTGCCATCGCATCCCTATCTCAGGAACGCGCTCCAATCGACTTGGGGGGACCACGCCCCTTGTTGTCACCGGTCTGCCCTGGTCTGCACCTCCAGCAGATCAGGCTGAAAACTGGAGGCCCCAGGCAGGTGCATGGAAGGTGCAGGCCAGGTATGGGCACCTGCTTCTCCTTGATGAAGGCCTAGCTTCCTCACTAACTGTGACCAGTGTGGGGGGGTGGCAGGAACTTCTGGCTTCCATCTGAGATTCCTACTTAAATTAGAAAATTATTTCAGCAAACATTTTCTAAACATCTACTGTGTTCCCAAAAGGATACCCCCCAACTAGGACTTCAAGAGGAAAATATCCTTAGGGGACCCCAGTATCAACTCCAATCAGATTTGCTTAGATATACGTAGACAAACAACTAGATATAAAACAGCTTTCACGAGCAGCTTTTGTTGTTTAGTCACTAAGTTGTGTCTGACTCTTTGTGACCCTATGGACTTGTAGCCCGCCTGGCTCCTCTGTCCATGGGATTTCCCAGGCAAGCATACAGGAGTGGGTTTCCTTCTCCAGGGGATCTTCCCCACCCAGGGATGGAATCCGACTCTCCTGCATTGGCAGGCAGATTCTTTACCATTGAACCCCTTGTACATGACTCAAAAACCGAAATCAATTTGCAGTTTAAAGACAAAGAAAAGAATGCTGCTGCTGCTGCTAAGTCGCTTCAGTTGTGTCCGACTCTGTGCGACCCCATAGCCAGCAGCCCACCAGGCTCCCCCGTCCCTGGGACTCTCTAGGCAAGAATACTGGAGTGGGTTGCCATTCCCTTCTCCAATGCATGAAAGTGAAAAGTCAAAGTAAAGTCGCTCAGTCGTGTCGGACTCTTAGCGACCCTGTGGACTGCAGCCTACCAGGCTCCTCCATCCATGGGATTTTCCAGGCAAGAATACTGGAGTGGGGTGCCATTGCCTTCTCCGAAAGAAAAGAATACAAGTGATCAATTTCAAAGGGAGGACATACACCTTAGTGCTGAAACCAAATCATCATTTGCATTGTGAAGTGACGGACCACCAGAATGTTTGTTCTGTTGAAGGGGTTCCTGGGGCGGAGGGGCGGGGGGCGGGGGTCGGGTTTGCTCATACTAGATACAATGACTCATTAACATACTAAGCCCCGCCTCTGCTCTTTCCTCATTGGCCCAGGACAATTGACCTCAATGAGGCCATGGGCAGTGTGCAGCAAATTAATTTCCTGAGGTTAGCTTGTAGGTGAGAAGGCTCTGGCGGGTGTGGGGGAGGACCCAGGACAGGACTAATTCCAGCTACGGTCTAGCAGTGCCAGCCCCTGATCCGTGACAGCCGACGTCCAGAGCTCTTGACTTTCTCCTATTGCCTCCCTGACTTTTCCATCCAAGGTGAAGATGTGAGCAGGCCAAGTTGGTTCTAACCCTCTTGAGTTGTTATGCTGTCTCCAGGAAGGAAGGCATGAATTTTAAAGTTTTATTCATATTTCCCCCTCTTTCCTCCACAAAATGTAGTCCACTTTACCTATGGTTCTGTATCTGGTCTCTTCAGTTTAATTCGTCTAGGACGACTTTTAGGTAAAGCTACCTAAAGAATGCCTTAATGCCCCCACTTCTGCTTCACAGCTGCATAGTATTTTATTGAGTGGCTGATCTGTCATTTATTCAACCAGTCCTTTGTGGAGTTATATCATTTTCATCTTTAGCCTTCACAAACAATGAGGTGGCGAATAATCTTGGACATACGTCATTTCACACGTATTAGGTATATCTGTAGCATCAATTCCCAGATCTGGAATTGTTGGTCAAAGGGTATGTGCTTTTGTAACCTTGATACATGTTGTCAAATTGTTCTCCAGAGATTGTAACAATTAAGCCTCCTGCAGCAATGGTTGATTGTCAGGATTTCCCCACAGCCCAGCTAACAAAGTATGCTAGCAGATTCTTTTTCTTGAATTTTTGACAATCTGATAGATGAAAAATTGTATCTTACATGAAATTAAAAGATGCTTACTCCTTGGAAGGAAAGTTATGACCAACCTAGATAGCATATTAAAAAGCAGAGACAGTACTTTGCCAACAAAGGTCCATCTAGTCAAGGCTATGGTTTTTCCAGTGGTCATGTATGGATGTGAGAGTTGGACTATAAAGAAAGCTGAGCGCCGAAGAATTGATGCTTTTGAACCGTGGTGTTGTAGAAGACTCTTGAGAGTCCCTTGGACTGCAAGGAGGTCCAACCAGTCCATCCTAAAGGAGATCAGTCCTGGGTGTTCATTGGAAGGACTGATGCTAAAGCTGACACTCCAATACTTTGGCCACCTCGTGCAAAGAGTTGACTCATTGGAAAAGTCCCTGATGCTGGGAGGGATTGGGGGCAGGAGGAAAAGGGGACAACAGAGGATGAGATGGCCGGATGGAATCATTTGATGACTCGATGGACATGAATTTGAGTAAACTCCGGGAGTTGGTGATGGACAGGGAGGCCTGATGTGCTGCGATTCATGGAGTCGCAAAGAGTCGGATATGACTGAGCGACTGAACTGAACTGAACTGATAGTCCTGACTTGGATTTGCTCTTGTTCATATTTATTAATACAAAGTCAGGCTGGGGTGAGACAGATGCGGTGCTCTGTCTGGAGTGGAGGATTTCCCAGGGCTAAGCTGTCGTGGCAGGACCTGTGCTCTTGATCTTATTTGCTTTAACCTGTGGACAACCAGCTCCAAGGAGAGACTCTAACCACAGCAGGACCCACCCAAGTCATCTTCAAAGCTGAAGGCACCTGGAAAAGCTACATTGGGTTACTCGTGGATGGGTGGGATGGGGCCTTGGTGTATTAATTTAGAGCTCTCCCCTGGATCATAGCCATGTCCTTGGAACCTCACACCAGTGGGGAAGTTTCCCTGAGGTTGAACCTCCTCCACCGAAGACCATACATGGGAAAATCACAAGATGGGAGGCTCCAATGAATGACTGGGTGTTAAGCCCCGCTTTGGTTTCCCTGGAACTACAGTACCCACAGTGTCTCTTGGGACCAGAGACCCTGTCAAAAGAAAGAACAAGATTAATTTCATGATTTGTTCTATGTGACCCCATTCTTGCTCCAGATGATCACAACTCTTTCCTGAGAAAAGAGAGGAGAGGAGAGAAACCAGAGGCAACCTGACCCTAAATATGTGTGCCCTGCATTGCTGGGATCTGGTTGGCTCAGAGAAGGTCCAGTGAGGATCCTGTCCCCCTGGAACCTGCCTGAATGTTCAAATGCTGGTCCTCCCTGCTTCCAAACTGTCATGGTCTCTACTACAGTGCCCTGGCCCTCAGCCTGAAACCCCAGAGCAGGTTAGTTTGAGATGTGTGGGTCAGTCCTCTAGGATGTCTGGGCTGAAGAACCTTGGGCAGAAAGCAGCTCAGACTTAGAACATAAAACCTCAGAGTGGAAGGGACTCTGTATCCAGTTCCTTTATTGTACGACTAGGGATAAGGAGTCACAGGTAGGGTGAGGAACTTATCCGAGGTCACCCAACTAGCAGATGGCGGAGTCAGGCCAAGAGGTAAGCAGACTCCTTGGCCGGCCCTCTCCAAGCTCCATTCTAAGGGCTGGGGGCTTAGCCACAGGACAGGCCCACATGCCCTTTTCTGGCTGAGTGTGGCTGTTCAGGATGAATGTCACTGCTGCTGCTGTAGCCACCACTGCCTGGGTGACCACCAGCTCTGCAGGACCCCCCAGAGGCCAGGGTGGACAAGGGGGTTTACAGGGCCCACTCTTGGCATGCCCAGATTTGTTTCCTGCCTGCTCTTAACTGCATTTCGTGATCAGCAGAGAAACAGAGAGCACCCCTGGCTCCCTCCTTCTGCCTCCCTCCCTTCTCCATACGTGAGGAGAGGGGCAGGTGTAGGCATCGACCTTCCCAGAAGTCAGCCTAATCCCTTTGCCTGTCTTGGGAAAGCTCTTAATGAGGAGTGCTCCAAAGAGTGGGGGCAGGGAGGGGGCCTTGCTCCTCTGCCAGTGTGTGGAATTTCTGAAAAGCCCCTCTCTTAAGATGCCAAGCCCCAAGCCTATTTTCTAAGATTTGGACTCAAGGAAAGAGGAACCCAGGAACTAGGCATGGGGCAGGGGAAACCCCTTCAGGCCAGGGTGAGATGCACCACTCAAGCCCTTCCTCTTTGCCGTATGGATTGGTTGCCTTCTCTCCAGAATCCCCACCTTTGCTCATGTTCTTCTGTCTCCTGGGAATCCATCTCCTCTGCTGTCTGCTCCATCCTGCTCCACCCTGCTCATCCTGGAGGGCCAGCTTCATCTACCTCCTCAGGAACTTTCTTCTACCTCTCCAGCCCAGTGAGATCTTCCCTCTTGGAACCCTCCATTGCTTGGACATAGATGTGGCTCAGTAGACCCTCATTAACTAGAATTTATTAAGCACCTAATATATATGTCAGTGTCTTGGGCTGTTCTCTGCCCCCTTCCCCCACCCCGGGGAAGGATTTGAGTGTTAGTAGCTGATTTGGGAGGTGACCCCATGACAGTCAAGGGCTTCCCAGGTGGTGATAGTGGTAAAGAACCCGCCTACCAAGGCAGGAAACCCTGGTTTGATCCCTGGGTCAGGAGGATCCCCTGGAGGAGGGCATGGCAACCCACTTCAGTATTTTTGCCTGGAGAATCCCATGGACAGAGGAGCCTAGAGGAGCCTGGTGGGCTACAGTTCATAGTGTCGCAGAGAGTCAGCCAGGACTCAAGCAACTTGAGCACCTCACACCCATGCCAGTCAAGGAGAGCATACGAATGGGAACGCCTGTGTCTGTGTATGCTGGTGGCCGGGGATACAAAAAAGAATATAGTACCCCCCCTGCCCTGTTGGAATTCACAATCTAGGGAGAGAGCAGAGGATTAAACACCTCATTCTAGTGCAACGTCATGAATGCCAGAATGGAGGTATCCACACTGGGCTGTGGGGTCGAAGAGGTGGGGCACTTAACCAGTCTTAGATTCAGGGAAGACATCCTAGAAAAGAGCAGAGATTTGGAGTTTGGAAAGATGAGTGATTGCCAAGGTGGAGAAGGGTGACAGGGCCTTCCACATAGAAGAAGTGGGCAAAATTTATGATTGGCGGGGGTGGGGGCAAGATGTGGAGAAGGGGAGTCTCAGCTTGTTGTCAGATGACACCACCAGCTCTGCCACCACCCTGATAAGGGTCTGCTCAAGTTCAAACTCATGTCAAGATAGCAACTAAGCTTAACACTCCCCTGGGTGTACTGGCTGACGTCAAACTTGCAAACACAAGAAGATTTGCTCATTTAATGGGCTTAGCAATGTGTCACCACACTCTAAGTAAATCAGTGGCCTTCAAAAATCGGGTGTGACAAGACTGGTCCATCAATGTTTGGGAAAGAATTGGAACCTGACTTCTATTTATTTTTTCTTTCATCTTTTTAAAATGTCTATTTTTTTTGGTGTATTTTTCAATAATGTACATAACTTTGTATGAGAATACATGTAAATTATAAAGATATACACATTTGTTGGAGCGCACATCACGGATTTAAAAAAATACTTCCATTTATTTGTGGCTGCGCTGGGTCTTCCTGGCTGGGAGGGCTTTTCTCTAGTTGTGGTGAGCAGGTTTCACATTGTGGTGGTCTCTTTTGAAGCAGGGCACAGGCTCTAGGGCACATGGGCTTCAGGAGTTGTGATTCCTGGGGCTCTAGAGCACAGGCTCAGTAGTTGTGGCTCACAGGCTAAGCTGCTCCGTGGTACTGGGATCCTCTCAGACCAGGGATTGAACCTGTGGCTGCTGCATCGGCAGGCAGATTCTTTACCACTGAGCCACCAGGGAAGCCCCCACAGATTTTTTTTTAATTAATAGAGGTCTATTATATAATCGAAAGAAATGGAAACCTACTGCAATGGATGATGGCTGGGGGCCTGCTTGGGATCCGCCATGGGAAAACGTTTCTCACTCCTCATGCCGCCTTTCCCACCTACCAGCAAAAGTTCCAGGTGGGGCTCTGTGTTGGCACCCTCAAGCCCCTGTCAATATCTGTGAACATGGAGGGCCGTGCTTGGGTTGGGTGGCCATCTGTGGCTGCAGAATAGACCTCTTCCTTCTCAGGCCCACTGACCCACCCAGGGGCTTGCGCCTTCTTGCCAGGTGTTTCCATGGTAATAAGGCTGAAGACATCCCTTGCTTTCCTCTGTTTCCAGGCCTCCTCCTCTTAGGCCTGAGGTTCCCAGACTGGCTCAGGCCCCGGGTGCTCACCCTTTCTGGCTGACTCACAGCCTCTCCAGCCACACTCCAGCCCCTGCCGCCCCATCCTGGCCTGGCCCTTCTGTCCTGGCTATAGTCAGTCACTAATTGCCTTAGTCATCTTTCCATCCATGCTTGTCAGGCTAATGGGGAAGGCAAACAGAAATCTCAGCAAATGTGGAAAATTCCTGCTGACGAGGCTGGAGGCTGGGCCTAGGTTTGGGGGGATTGGCCTTCCCACGTTAGGCTGAGGGATGGACCCCCCCAGTGTGGAACAGTTTCTTTTGTTTAATCAGGAGGTGGTAGGCAGCTTTCTTGGTGCCCTGTCCCTGGATGGAGGTTCATCTTATCAAATGTGAAGCAAGGCTTGGCTCAGAGTAGGGGCTGGGGTTTTACTCAGCCTGAGTCTGTCTCCAGGTGGGAATCTCAACTCTGGGCCCCCCAGGATGCGCAGCTGGCCTGGTTGGCTGGAGGGGAGGGTAGGGGCCCAGGCTGCAGGCTCTCTCACACCTGAGGCCTGTTAATAATTACCCCTGGGGAGGGCAAGGCCCCAGAAGACATCACTAATGAGCCTGCTAAATGACAGCTGGGCCCTTTCCTCCTCACCTGCTCGGGGAAAACAAGATCTGGCCAAGGAATTATTTAACCCTCTTTGGGCTGGGAGCCCCCTGAGGACAGGGGCTGTGTCTCCCCCTCAGATGGAGCTCCCTGAGCCCTTGAAGCCTTCTCCATTGTCAGTACCAGATTTCTGTTCCTGGTGGTTGATGTTGGAGTTTCTGCCCTGAACGGTTCCATCATCACCTCTGGAAGGCCACTCTGCCTAGTACCAGTTATTGGCAGAGCTGTCCAATAAAATAGATGGCAAGAAAGTTCTAGATGGTCACATGTGGCTTCTGAGCACTTATTTTGTGCACTTAAACTAAATTTTGAGTTACTGAATTTGTAAAATCGAATGTTCATTAATTTAGAATTAAATATCCATGGGGCTTCCCTGATGGTCCAGTGGTTAAGAACCCACATTGCAGTACAAGGGACAGGTTCGATCCCTGGTCCAGGAACTAAGATCCCCCATGCCACAGAACAACTAAGCCCATGCACCACAACTACTCAGTCAGCACTCTAGAGCCCTCCAGCTGCAACTGCTGAGCCCACGTGCCACATTACTGAAGCCCACGTGCCTAGAATCTGTGCTCCACAGCAAGAGAAGCCACTGCAATGAGAAGCCCGCATACCGCAATGAAGAGTAGCCACAACTTGCCACAGCCAGAAAAAGCCCGCATGCAGCAACGAAGACCCAGCGCAATCAAAAAATATAAATAAATAATAAAATAAATCTTAAAAGAAAATTAAATAGCCATGAGTGGTCACCATCCTCCGTAAGGCAGGTCTACAAAGTTTCACAAGGTGGGACCTGATGTGCTGTGTGCGCTTAGTCGCTTCAGTCGTGTCCGACTCTTTGCGACCCTATAGAATGTAGCCCGCCAGGCTCCTCTGTCCATGGGCTTCTCCAGGCAAGAATACTGGTGTGGGTTGCTGTGCCCGCCTCCAGGGGATCTTCCTGACCCAGGGATCAAACCCACATCTCTTACATCTTGCATTGGCAGGTGGATTCTTTACCACTAGCGCCACCTGGCAAGCCCTCGGGACCTGAATGGGTGGCTAGCAAATATATGCAAAATGACCCTCCAAACTGCCATGCCATTGGTGCATTGGAGCCCCTGTCCTCGCTCCTGCAGGCCCAAAGGGGCCCAAAGTAATTTTCCTTGGAGATGGCTCTAGGGAGGCTTGGTGGGATTCCTCCCCCACCCCTACACAGCCAAGGGGCCCAGAGGTGCAAGGAGCTGGCCAAAAAGCACCTGTTCTTAACGAGGGTCCCCAGGAACCAGGCAGGGCATGGGGCTGTCACCACCTGAATGAGGGAGATTTATGGAAATCCTCTCACACAACAGGTGGATTTTCCAAGCCTCGTTGGCTGTTCTGGGTTGAGCCTTCATTAAGTGGGATGGGGGACAATGGAGGAGGTGGGGGTGAGGCCCTGGGCCATTCAGCTCTCTATCATTTGGCACTGGGAACTCTATCAAGGCCTCCCCCCACTCCCTTGCTCAAGGAGAGATCACGCTCTCCTTTTAGTAATAATATAGTAATAAAAGGCCTAGTAAATTCGGACTCAGACTTTGAGGGGCGCCTTTCTTGCATTTTAAAATTTCCAGAAGAAACGTTCTGTGGTTTTTCTTTACCATTCCCTAAGCCTTGTGATGCATGGCCTCTCTTATAGTTGACACTTTTGTCCTGCCTTAGGCCTGACTCAGTAGGATTTCTCTTCCCCTTTAAAGTTATGGCAACATTTCAAAGCGGGAAGGTCAAGTATGTGATTTCCCAATAAAAAGCCTTGATTGGAAAGAGAAACCACTGTCTACTGGAGCTGAGGGATCCGAGAGATTTTCAGGCCCATCCCCCTCCCTGTGCATTCACAGGGCCATGATGCCCTCAAGCAGGTAGTGATAGAGTTAGAGCCAGAATGCATGTTCTAGTGTAGCGTCCCCTGTGTAATGATGACCTCTATAGGGCACATCCGCATAAACACCCAAGGACCCTTCCCGAGGGGAGAGTGATGTTCAAGCCAAAGGAATGAATTTCTAATAGTGAAACATTAGGTCTTACTGCAGATTTTTTTGGTCCTAAAAGCTCTTCTAGAATGAACTCCCTGTATGTGGTGAGATCAGTGGAAGCGTCTTAGAGGAAGTGAGACTTGACATGGGCCTTTCAGGGTGGTGAGTTTGGAAGGAATAAGAGAGGAGTGAGGAATTCCCAGGGGCAGGCACAGCTGGGGCAAAGGCTCAGGAGAAGCGTGAGCAGGATCCTGGGAGCGAGCCCTCCAGCTGTGCTGGGGACAGGAGGTTAGGTGTTGTTCACCGAGGAGAAAGTAGATGAGTACAGCCAGTCCCTGCGATGATGAGGTGTCCGGGTCCCTGGAGGTGACCTGCCTCGTTGGGGGGAGCTGGCCGGAGCAGGAGGTGTTTATGGTTTCCCCTCTCCTGGGGGCAGCTGGAGCGAGCCAAGTTTACGGTTGCTCAGAACGCTATAAACACACTTGGTGAATGTGTGCGCGTGTGAGTGCCTGTGTAAAGACAAGTAACCTCTGCTGTGTGACCTTCGCTCCCAAGGATGTGCTGGCCTTGACCTCCCTCACCTGGTGAAGATGGCACCAGGGGGTTGTTCTCTCTCTTGGGCCTGGAGACGCCTTCTGGAGGGAATCAGTAGCAGGGCCAACGTGGGACCCTATGGACCCCATAGACTTCCTGAGGAGGCAAGGTCTTGGGGGCGTGGATCCTGGGTCACGGGTCTTGTAGTGGAAGCGAGGGCATTCCAGCCCAGGAGGCGTGTGAGTGTAACGTGCGTGTGTGTTTGATCATACAGTGGGGAAGGGCAGGGCTTGGGTACATGGAGGAAAAAAGGTGGGAAGTGACAGGACCGGTTGGAGGTTTTCTTTAAAAAAAAAAAAACTTAAAAATTTTTTTTTGGCTGTGATAGGTCTTCATTGCTACTCGGGCTATTTTTTTCTAGCTGCAGTGAGCAGGGGCTACTCTTTAGGAGCTGGGCACAGGCTTCTCATTGTGGTGGCTTCTCTTGCTGCGGAGCACAGGCTCTAGGAAGTGCAGGCTTCGTTAGCTGCAGCTCGCAGCCTCTAGAGCACAGGCTCAATGGTTGTGGCTCATGGGCTTAGTCATTCCCCAGCATGTGGGATCTTCCTGGATCAGGGATCAAACCTGTGTCTCCTGCTGATAGTTAACAGAGCATGGGAGAGCCTTTGAAGAAATCATGGACATGAACATGCTAACTTCCTGGCTGGCACACGGGCCCCACGTGTTTATTTTATTATTGTTAGTAAATGTGATATGACACAGTTATTTACTAGTGTTGAGACCAGGCTGCCCGAAACCCTCCGCATTCTGACCAGCGCTGAACCTGTGTGAGGCAGTGACCAGTGTTAGGGACAGCCTGGCCCTCAGGAAGGACTCAGGAAAGAACTTAGACTTCCCCAAGCTCTTTTTCTTCATCTGTAAAATGGGGATCTCAGTTAGGGGTCAGTCATGGTCAGGGTAAGGGGTCAAGCTGTGGTCAGGGTGGAGTGATCTGGTGGTGGAGATAAAGAGTCAGTCATGGTTATGACGACGGGCGTTGGTCAGGGACCAGGGTGAGGGGTCAGATACTGACTGGGTTCTGTTTTCTTTGCGTTAAGCTAACAGCTCTGAAGAAGCTGACCTTGTCTCAGAGGCCAGAGCATTTATTTGAGAACTTCAAAGACAGGGGTTTTAGTCTTGATTTTGCTAATTTAGGAGCTGGGTGTCTGGGCGAGTTGCCTCACTTCTCTGTAGAAAAGTTAAGGATACACATGTGCCTAGTGAAGCCTTTGTTTCTAAGTATCCTATCATGAAATATGAGCTACAGAATCAACAGCATGCAGCCTGTAGACCTATAGGTAAGCCCTCAGTGGTTGGTTGGCCGGGGTGAGGTGTTGAGAGCGGTGGTCCTCAAACTTGACTGCTTATTGGAACCACCTGGACATCTTGAAAAGCACAGACACCCAGCTCTCACTCCAGCCCTCCCACATTTTGATTTAATTGGTGGGGGGAGGCGGTGACCTAGGCAGCAGGAGTTTTAAAAGCTCCCCAGGTGATTCTAATGTGCAACCAAGTTTGGAAACCACTGTACTAATTAATGAGCTCAAAAGAATGAGTCTTTAAGTGGCCACCTGAGCTGCAGATAAAACCAAGCAGCTGGCTCCAGGCTCCCGCTCTGCGGGGGCCTGGCTAAGGGAGATGAAGTGAGAGCAGTGACACACTCAAGGAAATTTCTCACCTGACCCTCTCCACACCTCTGTTTCTTCATCTGTAAAATGGGGTTAAGTTCTGCTTACTTCATGGAGGTTGTGGGAGGACTCAAGTGGAATAAATCTCATTGTAAATGGTGATCATTGGCACCAGTCAACCAAGAGATGCTGAATGAACACTGGGATGCGGGGGAAGAGTAGAGACCTGGAAACTCCTTTCACATCTCCCCTTGCTCGAAGTTCCTGATGATGGTCTGAAGCCGGGCATGGACCGCATGGGCTCCGGTAAATCCGGAAGCTCTCAGCCCTGCATAGGGTCTCTGGGGTATGTGTTCCCTGTTCCAAGTATTGTCCCCCTAAATACAATCACATTAGTTTGACCACATGTTTCATTTGTGGTTTCAGAAAATACCATCCCTGTAAGAACCTGGAGGGTGGTGGGGGATGGCAAAATGGGAGTTCTGCCCCTTCTGGCTCTTTGCAGGGGTGGAGTGGGGTGTGATGGAGGTCCCGGAAGCTTCAACTCAGGCTTGGAGGCAGCTCTTGGTCAGGTTTCCAATATCTTGGTCCTCAGGGGAAAGTGGAGTCTTCCTCTGTGGCCTGTGTCTTTAAGACTTGGAGAAGGATGGGGTGGGGGGGTGGGAACCTGACTGGGGAAAATTCCAACCAGTGGGTTCCTTTGAAATGGAAGTGACATCTAGTGGTTTGAAAAAGAACTGCCAAGCCTGCCCCCCAGCTGGGCTGGCCCTTGGGGTCCCTTCACGCCACCAGGCCCCTATCCCCGCCTCCCCCTGGGGTCCACAACTCTGCTTCAGGGGTCTACAGCCCCAACAGCGGGCTCTGCATGGCAAGGGGGGCTCTCCTGGCCCAACACCAGGCTGGAACCTCTACCCACGCCCAGGCATGGATACTCAGGCCCAGGGGCTCTGGGAGGCCAGGCCTGGGGCCACCAGGAGAAGCCCAGAAAGTGTGTCTCCTTCCCAGTGTGTCTGGGTGACAGTGCAGGGTGCCCAGGTGAGCTGGGCTCTTTGGGCCTCCTGTCTCTTGATTCTGAGGAGCCTTGTCCTGGGTCCAGCCTCACAGAAGTCCTGTTCAGGCCACAGTGCTGAATCATCGGAAACCTGCGGCCAGCCGCTGTTATGCAATGACCCCATCGCTGGTCACTGGTATCAGCTACAGGCCTTCAGCCTCCCTTCCAGGCAGGACCTCAAGGGGTGCATGCACCCAGCCTTGGGGTATGTGAAACGTGTGACCGCACAGAGCCTTGGCCTTGGAACCAAAAGAGGCCGTGGGAGGAGGGGGACAGAGCCCAGTTGGTTGTGCTGCAAGGTCCCTGACTTGAGGTGCCCCAGTCTGAGTGGGAAGAACAGAACTGCCCTTGGGGAGCCCCAGTCTGAGGAGGCACAGCCTTGTTATCACAAAAATCCCAGGTGCAGATAGGAGTAGGAAAGAATGACACACACATGAAACACTGATGACCATTGTAAAGCTCTAGAAAAATTAGGGCAGATGGTTATAGGACCACAGAGCCGCAGGGCTGGGCTCCCAGGGGGCAGGTGACAGACTCTGGGATTCAGGAGCAAGTGCTCAGGGGAGGCAACGCCTTTAAAAGTGGCAGGGAGTCCGCCCTCTGCCTTCTGTCTAGTATTTATCTTTATTTACTTATTTGGCTGCACCAAGTCTTAGTTTTGGAATGCAGAATCTTTAGTTGTGGCATGTAGGCTCTAGTACCTGACCAGGGATTGAACCTGGGCCCCCCTGCACTGGGGGCATGGAGTCTTAACTGCTGGACCACCAGGGAAGCCCCCCTCAGTCTGTTTAGACCTTGTGTTTGGACATGAGTTCTTCCCCCAAGTGTCTGGCTCACAGGGTGGGAGACCCTCAGCCTGTCTCAGGCACTGAGTCTACTGGCACCAGGGCCTGAGCAAGTAATGAAAGGAACTGGGCAGGACTGGGAGGGTGACTGGCATTGCGTGGACACCTGGAACCCCTCTGCTTTGTCCCTGCCTGCTGCGACCCTGTGCAGAGAACCATTCCTGGGGGCAGCAGCTCTGTGGCCCGTGTCAGCCCTGCCCCATCCCTGAGTGAGCTCAACTGCTTCTGACCTCAGCCTGATGGTTCTGGAAGCTTCCTTAGCCCCCTTCTCCAAAACTCTAGGCTCGTTCACATCCTTCTGGGTGAGGAAGCATCTGTTCCAGAGGAGAGAGTGTTTCAGGATCAACTTCCTAAAAAAGCATATGTAGTTGACTCCCTTCTGAGAGATTTGAATACCTAGAGTTTTAGAATCTCCAGAATTTCTGCAGGAGAAAATGCTTGTTTATCTTGTTAATTTTATTTCAAAGAGATACTGAATGGACATGGTAAAAAAAAATCAAGCATAGTAACAGTGAGTGAATCTAGGGTATTGGGAATTCTTCTTGCAACTTTTCCGCAAGTTTATTGTTCAGTCGATAAGTCATGTCCAACTCTTTGCAACCCCATGGACTGCAGCATGCCAGGCTTCCCTGTCCTTCACTATCTACCAGAATTTGCTCAAACTCACATCCATTGAGTTGGTGATGTCATCCAACCATCTCATCCTCTGTCGCCCCCTTTTCCTCCTGCCTCAATCTTTCCCAGTGTCAGGGTCTTTCCTAATGAGTCGACTCTTTGCTTAAGATTGAAATCCCTTCAAAATAAAATGAAAAGCTGAAAACAAATTCAAACAAATGTCTGTCTTCCATCTTATCCTCCAGCCACTTCTTAGCTCCCTTTCTTGGAGGCCCCCGAGTTACCAGTTTCCTATGCATCCTTCTAAAGATAGTCTGAAATATATGTACTTATAAACTTTTTTCTCCTATCACCCCACACTGCTCAGCATTTTGCCTCTTTTGCTTAACAATATTTCTGGAAACCATTTGGTATGAGCACACAGAGAGCTGTCTTGACCTTTTTTATGGTTCCTGTGCATTCCATCGAACAGGTGATTCAAATTTTCATTTGGAAGGTGGGATAGAATGGTGAAGACCATTGACTTTGGAAGCAGAATGTTGGAATATGGATCACTGCTGCTGCTGCTGCGGCTGCTAAGTCGCTTCAGTCGTGTCTGACTCTGTGCGACCCCATAGACGGCAGCCCACCAGGCTCCCATGTCCCTGGGATTCTCCAGGCAAGAACACTGGAGTGGGTTGCCATTGCCTTCTCCAATGTGTGAAAGTGAAAAGTGAAAGTGAAGTCGCTCAGTCGTGTCCGACTCTTAGAGACCCCCATGGACTGCAGCCCACCAGGCTCCTCCGCCATGGGATTTTCCAGGCAAGAGTACTGGAGCTACTCGGCTACAAAAGAGTTGTTTCATGTCAAGCCAGTTACTTAATATCTTAGTTCCTCAGTTTCCTCATTGTGGACCAGGATGAAGAGTGAAGTCTACCCCAGAGTGTTTTGTGTGGATTAAATGAGGCGATACTTGTAAAGGGCTTAGGATCCCTTTTGATGTGCAGCACGTACTCTATAACCATGAACCATCACTCCCAAGATGATTGTGCCAGACCCCCTTTGAGAGAATGAGGCTGTTTCCAGGGTTTTATTATTATAAACAATGCTGCAAAACAAATATCCCTGGCCACACGTCACTTGGTACTTGTGGGAGTGTATCTGTAAGAAAAATGCCAGGGGAGTAGAATTGTTGGGTCAAAGGCCACGTGCAGTTTTAATTTCAAAAGATACTGCCAGGTTGCCCTCCATAAGCGTGCTCCTAGTTGCATCGCCACCAGCTGTATTTGAGCCTGTTACCCTACCCCATAGCCTTGCCAACACGGTCATGTTTTCGCTTGAACACAGCATTTCTCAACTTGTTTGGATGCAGAAGCCTGTTATGGGGCTTCTTGGGGATCACCTGGCCTTAGAGCCCCTCCCCCAATACCCAGAAATACCGTCAGGGTATTTTCTGGGAAAAACCAGCCCATGACGAGGGCTAGGATGGTCCTGAGCCAGCAGAGTCTCCAAAAGTTGGCTCTGCCCAGGTTTCTGCACGTTCATTCATTCTCCACATTTTTCTTAAATATTATGGTGCTCATGACGAGTTTTTACATAGTTGATGGTTGTTTTTTTTCTGGGCCTGTTAACACATCAAAACGGTTGGTGAAATTGGATAATACTGTGGACCGTGCGTGCTGTCACTGTTTCACTCCTGTGTCAGGGACTTGGGATTTCCAGGTGCATTTTTAGAATTTTATCTCACATCTGGTGGCACACGAACAATGCCCGTTCACAGTGAGCTGTGATAATCGGGCAGCCTGACTGTTCTCCCTGGAATTAGGCTTCCAGTTATGGGTAACCTATAAACCAACCTTGCACCCTTCCCTTATTGGAGTTGGTTATAAAGAAAAAGAAGGTCAGATCTTGCACTGAGAGACCTGTCACCTGAATATGGAAATCTCACAAATACAAAATATATCTAAAACGTGAGTATTCCTTCACAAAAGGAGTTCTGACTGAGTACATTTTGCATGCATACTCAGTAACCAAGTCATGTCCGACCCTGCAACCTCGTGGACTATATAGCCTGCCAGGCTCCTCTGTCCATGGGATTATCCAGGCAAGAGTACTGGAATTGGTTGCCATTTTCTCCTCCAGGGGATGTGTGTACATTTTAGTATTTTTATTAAAGCCCTTTGAGATCATCATGGCAAGGCAGAGGATTGTTTGAGATATCGACTTTGGGAAGGAAAGAGCAGGCCTACTGTGTCTCTCCCCAGCTCTTCACTTTCTTCTCACCCACAGCTTACATGTTCCCTGATCTCACACAGGCCTGGGCTGGAATGCTCCTTTATGATTCACTCTGACTTAGAGTGGCGTGCCAAACTTTCTAGGACTTTTGCGGGCTCCCTGGGCTAGCCTGGCATAAAAACCTCTGACGCCTCTTTCCCCTCCAGTGACCTTGCAGATCTAACAAATGCCAAGGACTGGGTCTCTGTGATCTGGTGTGGGGACTGTCCCAGGCTACTCAAAGAGGCCGGAAGCAAACTGGCTGCATCTCCAGGAGACCCTCAGGGGTCGTTCAAGGTGAAACTGTCCTTGAGTGAAGTCAAATTTGTTTTTTTTTCCCCCCATTTAATAAACTTGATTTTAATCTAATTAAAGCACGCATGCAGAAAAGTGCACAAATCCCGTTCCTAGCTTGATCATTTTTTTTTCACATGCAGCTTATGAGTTTTACATGCAACTAATAATCCAGCTCAAGAAACAGAGCACTGCCAGCTTCCCACAGCCCCTGCCCTCAGCCCCTGCCCACAGCCCCTCCAGTTGCTGCCCCACTGAAGGCAGGCACACTTTCGTCCTCTATTGCTGACAGTTCGTGTTACCTGACTTTGGAATTTATATAAATGGAATGACTTCACACATACTTGGTTGTGTGCAATCTTGTTTGCTCAACACTGTGAAATTCACACGCTCTGAATTCATCATGCTGCGTGTTTGTGGTTCATTCATTCCTGTTACTGCGTGGTGTCCCATGGTATGAAAACACAACTTCTCATCCATTCCACTGATAATCATTGTGCCGTTTCCAGTTTACCCTCTACATGTTCTTATCTGTGGCCTGTGGTGTACAAGTGTACACGTTTCGGTCACGTGCCTAGGAGAAGAATTACTGTGTCATAGGGTAGACACTGCCCATTGCCCAAAGTGACTATTCATTTCTGCTCTCAGCACCAGTGAGTGAGAACGTCAGTTTCCCCGCATTGTCACCGCCACCACTATCAGTGCTGTTCATGTCGCCGTTCTGGTAGTCGGAAGGACACTTCTAAACCATAGATTCTTTGATCGCCTTCCTGTTCCCAGCTTTTAGAGATGTCCCCAACATTTTATAGTGAAAACTTTCAAACATATGCAGAAAAGCTGAAGAAATTATACAGGGAGCACCCATGTGACACAATCAACATTTTATAACGATCGTTTTTCCCACATGTCTAACCGTTCATCAACTACCTTCTTTTTCACTTGTCATGTTCCTTTAAGAAGGTAAAACTTATCACCACACTGACCCATTTTAAGCATACATTCAATGATTTAAGTAAATTTACATAGTTGTACAATCATCAGCACAATCCAGTTTTAGAACGTTTCTGTCACCCGGCAAAATTCCCTGTGCTGAAAGCAACTCCCTACTGAAAGCAACTCCCTACGCCTCCTCCCAGCCTCAGGCCACTGCTGATCCATCTGTTTTCTCTCTATGTAGTTTTGCCTTTCCCAGAAGTTTCGTATAAAGGGAATTGTCTCGTTAGCGTGCAGCCTTTCCTGTCCAGCTTCTCCCATGTGGCAGTACGCCTCTGAGATTCACCCATGTAGCCTGGACGATACTAGCTCCTTTTCCTGGCTGAGTGGTATTCCAGCGTGTGGCTTTACCACAGTTTCTTTACCCAGTCTCCAGTTAGTTGTCCCAATAGAGTTTTGATGACAGGACCACAGCCTGTCATAAAAAGAGCTTGCTCATTTACAGAGGGGTCTGTGCCTGGGAAAAAGAAAAAGTAGAGAGAGGTAGAGAGACAAAGGGAGTTAGAGACAGAGGGACAGGATTTTGTTCCCTCGGTGTCCCTTTTCTCCAGATGAGTGCGGGGCCTCCTCCCTTTGGGGAGCTCTCCGCTGCCCTGTTGGCTAAACTGCCTTCTGGATCGCTGCACACCTGGCCAACCACACTTTTCTGGCGCTTACAGCTCTCTGTCCTGGGTTCCACAAAGAACTCAGCACAATCTGCCACATGGTTTACAATGCAGAGGCTCACTTGATGGACTCTATGAGGGCAGAAGTCATGGCTTTTGTGTCCCTTCGCTGTCGCTCCAAGGCTGGGTACAGAGCTGGGCACACAGGGAAGGAGAAGGGTGGGCAGTGACGTGCAGTGGGCCGGGGGCCTTACACAGTTTGGGGGCCTGAGCACCCCGAACTCAAGTCCTCTGGTTGAGGTCCCTACTAGGGAAATGGCTCTGGGCTGGGTCCAGGGAATTGCCAGACCTTGGTGCCAAACCACAGCTGGGAATGCCAGCATCACTAATGAGTTCAGGATAAGCCTGGGGAAGGAGGAAGGCTCCTGCCAACGGAGGCAACTGCCGGAAGCTGCTGGGACCCCCAGTCGGCAAGGGGCCGGAGGAGCAGCTGCCAGGCAGGCTACCCCTTTACCACTTCCCTCCTGGCCCCTTAATTCCCAAGATCTCTGGCGTCTCTCCAGACCGAGGCTGCCCTCCCTGCATGCTTCCAGGAGGGCTGAAGGGCTGGGCTCCCAGGCCTGTGCAATCCATGATGCCCTTCTGTCTTTTCCACATTAAAATGACTTCCTCAGACCTGGATGTGCCTTAATGGCTCCTATCGTCCATGCATGCTGTGGTCAAGGGTCTCTGTTCTCAAATGTGATGGTTTGAAAACCTGGGTGATGCACACTGAAGTGTAGAAATTGGAGTCTTTGATTCAGCACATGTTAGGTGGAACCTGAGAATTTAGCACATCCAACGAGTTCCTCAGTGAGGCTCATGCTGCTGGCCAGGGCTGGGTACCAATGTCTGGGAACCACTGCTTAAGGCTTTGGTCTGTCCTCAGCGGTCTCAGCATGAACCCTCCTCCCACCGGGTAGGAGGTGGGGGAGGGCAGGGGGAGCGGTGTCTGCTGCCTTCTCTGCACAAGTCCTGAGAAACATTCAGATCCTAGTGACTGTGACAGTGGCAGTCGGAAGTTCACACTCCAACTGCCTTTGGCCAAAGGGCATGACAAGACTTACACGGGGAAGAGGAGATACAGTATCTTGCCTCCAACGTATCATAAAGAGAGGATAAAAACAGATCAAAGCTGGAGCGAGTGTCTGCGTATAAAAATAAGTAAGTGGTTTCATGAAAGAAATGATCAGAACTCGCTGTCCTGTTTTAACTGCACTTAATTTTGATTTTGGAAGTGACCCATGTTAAAAAGGCTCTTAAAATTATATAGGTCAGACAAGATAGTGAGTGCGGTTTTTCTGCCAGTGTTCTAGAAAGACTCTTCAGATTCAGCTCTTGCTTAATCCTGCAGTGCAGCTGGCCTTGGAAAAAGGTCCTTGAGGGTTCTTCAATACACTTAACCCTCAAACCAATCTTATGAGGCCGATAGGAAGATGTTCTCATTCCCATTTTACAGATGAGGAAACCGAGGCATCGTAGTTAAATGGTAGATTCAGGATTCCAACACAAGTTTTTTTTTTTTAACTCCAATTTAGACTTTGCATTCCAAAGTGAGCTTTTTTCTTTTCTTACACTGCAGCTGAATATTAAGATTCTCCAGAATAGGGACTTCCCTGGTGGTCCAGTGGTTAAGAATCTGCCTGCCAATGCCTGGGACGTGGATTCTATCCCTGGTCCAGGAAGATTCCACATGCCTTTGGCAACTAAGCCCATGAGCCACAACTACTGAGCCCACCTGCCTAGAGCCTGTGCTCCACAACAAGAGAAGCTACCTCAACGAGAAGCTCTCGAACCGCAACTACAGGGTAGCTTCCACTTTCTGCAACTAGAGAAAGCCCACTTGCCACAACGAAGACCCAGCGCAGTCAAAAATAAAATTAATTAATTAAAAACATTTCTCCGGAATAATTTCTAGCCAAGTTGCAGACCCCTCAGACTGGATGAAGGCTCAAGCAAGCTCTTCTGCTATTACTCAGAGGTATGAACTCCCTCAACCCCAGCTGGCTCTGCAAGGGGGAATCCAGCACATCCGCTGTCAGAAATGACACATTTGGAACCAGATTCCTCTGTAGGTTTATCTGAGCTTAAGACAGGGAAGATTGATCAGGGAGGCTGATCCACTGCCATCACTTTTCATTGTTCTTCAGCACCTGGACTTGGTGTGCTTAAACAAGCCAGGTAGGTGGCTTCATGCTGGCTCCCAGGGATTAGAGACGCTGCTGCACCCTGCTGCCCCCCACCCCCCACCCCGTCCACTCCACCTCAGCCCACTGTAGGACAGTCGGTTATTAAGAAAGGAAGTATGCACATCTCCTGAGGATTTGTGGACAGCCATTTGAACTGTGGTGTTGGAGAAGACTCTTGAGAGTCCCTTGGATTGCAAGGAGATCCAACCAGTCAAGCCTAAAGGAAATCGGTCCTGAATATTCATTGGAAGGAGTGATGCTGAAGCTGAAACTCCAATACTTTGACCAACTGATGCAAAGAACTGATTCATTTGAAAAGACCCTAATGCTAGGAAAGATTGAAGGCGGGAGGAGAAGGGGGTGACAGAGGATGAGATGATTGGATGGCATCACCGACTCGATGGACATGAGTTTGAGCAAGCTCTGGGAGTTGGGATGGACAGGGAAGCCTGGTTTGCTGCAGTCCATAGGGTCACAAAGAGTCGGACATGACTGAGCAACTGAACTGAACTGAATATAGAGATCCTGCTTGAAGGGACAGCAATAGTAGCAGACAGAATGCTGTTGTCTCCTGGAACAGTTGCTGGTCTGGATATCATTCCGGGCATAGTTTATCACTCAGTAAAGAATGTAGACAAGGGGTAAGATTGATTATGGATTAGATAGTGACCTTTGGGTTGAGGTAAGGGAGAGCTGCTGGAGGTAGGCATGAGGATGAAGATGAAGAGGGACGTGGAGGGTGATGGGGTTTTGATGGCTGGAGATGACAGAGGGTGGAAACAGCCCAGGTAGTGGAGGATGGTGCAGGAGACGGGATGTCAGAGGAAGAATGGTTGTTGCGATGATGGGCTGAGTAGCTCAGGGAACTAGCTGAAATGTCCAAAGCCGGGAGTGAAAATCTGATCGTGGCTTGGGGTGGCTGGGGAGGGGACAGGTTGCCTAGGGAGGCACTGCTTTGTGGCCACCCACACCTGATCCCAGAGGCACCAGCTGGAATGATACCCAGACCAACCATGTTCCAGGAGACGACAGCATTCTGTCCGCTTCTGGACTGGTGTCCCTTCCAGCAGGGTGTGTTCACAGGGCCATCTACAAAACCCTCAGGGTATTTTCCAAATCTGTTTCAACAGCCCAGCCAGGAGGTCCTTCCTGGCTGTGATTTAGTCAACCTGTTTCCCTAGGAGGCCTCTTTTCCCACCACAAACAGATGGGTGCTGATGTCAGCACCGGGCGAAGCCGTTAGTCAGCACCAGAGGGGCTCGTGCTGAGGGGCCAACGGAAGGAAAAGCGCCCCCGGACATGGCCTCCTCTAACCCCACCCCAGTGGGGGAGGCAAGGCAAGGGGCCACCCGGGAGGCCCTGCCAGGTGCGTGTACAGCCTTGGGTGGCCTGAGGCGCAGGCTTAGCCTCGGAGAGCCCTGGATGTGGGAAGTGGCTGCTGCTGCTGCTGCTAAGTCACTTCAGTCGAGTCCGACTCTTAGCGACCGCCTGGACTGCAGCCTATCAGGCTCTTCCATTCACGGGATTTTCCAGGCAAGAGTACTGGAGTGGGGTGCCATTGCCTTCTCCATGTGGGAAGTGGAAGGGTCCTTTAAGACCCATCTGGTTTAAGGCCATGCAGAGAAGAGAGAGGTGTTCTGATTCCCATTTCCCAGATGAGGACATGGAAGCCTTGGGAGGGAGAGAGCTGTGCCCAGGGCCCCATGGAGGGGCAGCAGTAGAACCCAGCTCAGCACCTCCAGCTCTGGAAGGCTGCAACAGCATCTCCATCTGTGCACGTGTGGGATCCTGTTTGGGGCAGTGGTCTCAGAGGGGCTGGTATCGGACAGAGCCGGGCTCCCCCTGGGGTCTGCCATTCCCTTGGGGGAGGGTGTGACTTGGAGCCTCTGTCTCTTCTTTGGTGACGTTGGCAGGCGGGTTCTTCACCACTGAGCCACCAGGGAAGGCCCTCTTCTGTGACATTTGTTGTGTACTTAGTGTCCGAATCTTTGTGACCCCATGGACTGTAGCCCGCCAGGCTCCTCTGTCCATGGCATTTCCCAGGCAAGAATACTGGAGTGGGTTTCCATTTCCTTCTCCAGGGGATCTTCCCCACCCAGGGACTGAACCCACGACTTCTGTGTCTCCTGCATTGGTAGGTAAATTCTTTACCACTAAGCCACCTGGGAAGCCCACAGGGGTGTTCAAAAATTCCTCCTCCGGTGGGAGGAGAGTTAAATGGGATGGGCAAAAGTAAAGCTCCCTATGAATGTTAGCCTTCTTCCCCCCACAAATCATTAGTCCCAGTGGGGGTTCTCTGTGTACTTCAGTGTGGGCTTGTGTGAGAGCGCGCGCGCGTGTGTGTGTGTGTGTGTGTGTGTGTGCTATCTGCAGATCTTGGCCAGGCGGCCACAGCAAGGGGAAGTCAGTGTTCAGGGGTCCGGAAGTCTTTAGGGGCTGAAGCTTCTAGAACTGGTGTGAGGGGGTGCTGCTGATGGAGGATGCGCTCCAGGACACCCAGTCCCCGAGCTGCTGCCAACCCTGAAGGCTCACGGGACAGGGCAGGTGGTCTTGGCGGGGCGGGGGTGGGGGCGGCGGCAGCCCCTCTTAGGGAACAGCTCCACTGTCAGGAGTCAGTCATGAGGAGGTCCCTGTGGGCGTTTGTAGCGCAGCCCAGCCCAGAGTGTCTGACTAGGGGTTAGAGAATGGGCTTGAGGGCACCAGAAGAGAGGAGAAGAAGCAGGGCTGGCCCTCAGGCCTCCAGCGAATTCCACCTTTCTTGCAGCCCCAGGCAATCTTGCCTCCCAGCCTGAGTCATCCTCACTCTGGTCTGAATGAGAGTCCTGTCATTTGCGCTAATTGTTACATTTGCACAGCACGCAGTCCCAGGAGCTTGGGGACCCAGAATGCAGAGCTACTCTTCCACATGCTGATTTTATGACATCAGCAGAACTGGAGCCTGGGGAGTGGCTGGGGGCAGAGGACAGTGGCCTTCAGCACTGATTCTAAGCTGCCTGTAATGTCCCCATTGCATTCACAGAGGCATGATGTGTTGGAGTCCTGGAAGGTCCAAACTGAGGGTCAGCCCTCGATGGCCTTCCAGACCAACTGCCTCGCTTTATACAGAAGGAGACTGAGGCCCTGGTTAGTGGCAGTGTAGGGTCACAACCTCACCCCACCTCTTCCATATTCATCCTTTGACTGCATATGCATGGAGCACCCTTTTGGTGACCATCCTTCATACACACCCAGCCTCCCCCTCCTGCAGTACCTCCAGGTTTATTTTGCTTCCTGGAAGTACCTGACATTATATATGGATGCTCTTTCTCTTCTGTCCCCTTCCCCCATTAGAATGAAGCTCCAAAGGGGCAAGAATTCTTCCCCCATTTCACTATTGCCATATTGTCAGCATCTAGAACACAAGGTTGCTCAGAAAGGAACTGTGGGATTCATTCACTCATTTGTTCCCTTATTCATCAGGTGGCTGCCTCTCAGGTGGGTCTTCTGCATTGCAGACAGTGATGGCACAGAGAGGTGTCAGACCCAGCTTCTGTCCCACAGAGCAGGTGGCTTCAGACTCTTTTCTCCAGGCTCCAGCTGCCTGAAGATGGGAGGGAGCATTTTGTTAAGGTACCCTGGAAGGGACTCTGGAAGGTCCCCTCAAGCAGGGAGGGGCTGGGGCTTGGGGATAAGAACCCTTCTTAGGAAGTAGATCAGGTCCCAGAGCAGTCTCCAAGGCACAGTGGTGACCAGAGGTGCAGACACAGGTAGCCTGTGACCAGAGGGAGGGGGAAAGGAATGTAGTGACCCACAGGGGTTGGCAGAGAGGGAGCAGGGATGGGGATCCTGGGAAGACAGGGCAAACAGGGCGCTGCGGAGGGGCTGGGCCCTGGGTGTGTGTGGGGTGGGGTGGAGGAGAAGGACACCGACATTTGTTAACATCTGTGTCAGTTGGAGAGTGGGCACCAGGATGGAGAGAGAGAAGACATGTGGTCAGATGGGGAGACGGAACACAGAGCCAAAGCTTGGTGGAAGGCTCAATTTTCTTATCCATAAAATGGAGATGATGAATGAGTGAGTGAGCAAGAGTGAACGTCGACATTCTAGGAATCAGCGAACTAAAATGGACTGGAATGGGTGAATTTAACTCAGATGACCATTATATCTACTACTGTGGGCAGGAATCCCTCAGAAGAAATGGAGTAGCCATCATGGTCAACAAGAGAGTCCAAAATGCAGTACTTGGATGCAATCTCAAAAACAACAGAATGATCTCTGTTCGTTTCCAAGGCAAACTGTTCAATATCACAGTAATCCAAGTCTCTGCCCCAACCAGTAACACTGAAGAAGCTGAAGTTGAACGGTTCTATGAAGACCTACAAGACCTTTTAGAACTAACACCCAAAAAAAGATGTCCTTTTCATTATAGGGGACTGGAATGCAAAAGTAGGAAGTCAAGAAACACCTGGAGTAACAGGCAAATTTGGCCTTGGAATATGGAATGAAGCAGGGCAAAGACTAATAGAGTTTTGCCAAGAAAATGCACTGGTCATAACAAACACCCTCTTCCAACAACACAAGAGAAGACTCTACACATGGACATCACCAGATGGTCAACACCGAAATCAGATTGATTATATTCTTTGCAGCCAAAGATGGAGAAGCTCTATACAGTCAGCAAAAACAAGACCAGGAGCTGACTGTGGCTCAGATCATGAACTCCTTATTGCCAAATTCAGACTTAAATTGAAGAAAGTAGGGAAAACCACTAGACCATTCAGGTATGACCTAAATCAAATCCCTTATGATTATATAGTGGAAGTGAGAAATAGATTTAAGGGCCTAGATCTGATAGATAGAGTGCCTGATGAACTATGGATGGAGGTTCGTGACATTGCACAGGAGACAGGGATCAAGACCATCCCCATGGAAAAGAAATGCAAAAAAGCAAAATGGCTGTCTGGGGAGGCCTTACAAATAGCTGTGAAAAGAAGAGAAGTGAAAAGCAAAGGAGAAAAAGAAAGATATAAACATCTGAATGCAGAGTTCCAAAGAATAGCAAGAAGAGATAAGAAATAGAGGAAAACAGAATGGGAAAGACTAGAGATCTCGTCAAGAAAATTAGAGATACCAAGGGAACATTTCATGCAAAGATGGGCTCGATAAAGGACAGAAATGGTATGGACTTAACAGAAGCAGAAGATATTAAGAAGAGATGGCAAGAATACACAGAAGAATACACAGATGCCATCCAGCCATCTCATCCTCTGTTATCCCCTTCTCCTCCTGCCCCCAATCCCTGTACAAAAAAGATCTTCACGACCCAGATAATCACAATGGTGTGATCACTCATCTAGAGCCAGACATCCTGGAATGTGAAGTCAAGGGGGTCTTAGAAAGCATCATTATAAACAAACCTAGTGGAGGTGATGGAATTCCAGTTGCGCTATTTCAAATCCTGAATGATGATGCTGTGAAAGTGCTGCACTCAATATGCCAGCAAATTTGGAAAACTCAGCAGTGGCCACAGGACTGGAAAAGGTCAGTTTTCATTCCAATCCCAAAGAAAGGCAATGCCAAAGAATGCTCAAACTACCGCACAATTGCACTCATCTCACACGCTAGTAAAGTAATGCTCAAAATTCTCTAAGCCAGGCTTCAGCAATACGTGAACCGTGAACTTCCTGATGTTCAAGCTGGTTTTAGAAAATGCAGAGGAACCAGAGATCAAATTGCTAACATCCGCTGGATCATGGAAAAAGCAAGAGAGTTCCAGGAAAACATCTATTTCTGCTTTACTGACTATGCCAAAGCCTTTGACTGTGTAGATCACAATAAACTGTGGAAAATTCTGAAAGAGATGGGAATACCGGACCACCTGATCTGCCTATTGAGAAATTTGTATGCAGGTCAGGAAGCAACAGTTAGAACTGGACATGGAACAACAGACTGGTTCCAAATAGGAAAAGGAGTACGTCAAGGCTGTATATTGTCACCCTGCTTATTTAACTTATACGCAGAGTACATCATGAGAAACACTGGACTGGAAGAAGCACAAGCTGGAATCAAGATTGCCGGGAGAAATATCAATAACCTCAGATATGCAGATGACACCACCCTTATGGCAGAAGGTGAAGAGGAACTAAAAAGCCTCTTGATGAAAGTGAAAGTGGAGAGTGAAAAAGTTGGCTTAAAGCTCAACATTCAGAAAACGAAGATCATGGCATCTGGTCTCATCACTTCATGGGAAATAGATGGGGAAACAGTGGAAACAGTGTCAGATTTTATTTTTTGGGGCTCTGAAATCACTGCAGATGGTGACTGCAGCCATGAAGTTAAAAGACGCTTACTCCTTGGAAGGAAGCTTACTCCTTGGAAGGAAAGTTATGACCAACCTAGATAGCATATTCAAAAGCAGAGACATTACTTTGCCAACAAAGGTCTGTCTAGTCAAGGCTATGGTTTTTCCAGTGGTCATGTATGGATGTGAGAGTTGGACTGTGAAGAAGGCTGAGCGCTGAAGAATTGATGCTTTTGAACTGTGGTGCTGGAGAAGACTCTTGAGAGTCCCTTGGACTGCAAGGAGATCCAACAAGTCCATTCTGAAGGAGATCAGCCCTGGGATTTCTTTGGAAGGAATGATGCTAAAGCTGAAACTCCAGTACTTTGGCCACCTCATGTGAAGAGTTGACTCACTGGAAAAGACTCTGATGCTGGGAGGGATTGGGGGCAGGAGGAGAAGGGGATGACAGAGAATGAGATGGCTGGATGGCATCACTAACTTGATGGACGTGAGTCTGGGTGAAGTCCAGGAGTTGGTGATGGACAGGGATGCGTGCTGCGATTTATAGGGTCACAGAGTTGAACACGACTGAATGACTGAACTGAAAATGGAGATGATGACTGACCCTGGGGATGGGGGAAGGGGAGATGAGCCTTGTACTGAAAAATCATCTCTTTGAATACACTGAGCCCCTGCTGGATCCCCAGACAATGCTGGCCTGTCCTCCTCACCTCTCCTCCCTTTACCCTGTCCCCAGCTCTGGGGCTCTGACCTGTGAAGTGGGCCAGACCCCACCCTCCCTGTTCCCCAGCTCCTATGGGTGGTGGCCCAAAAGGCTAACCGGTTTCCTCCATCCAACTTGACCAGAATCATCTGGGCTCTGTGGATGCTGCGGGTTTCCTGATGCGGGCCCAGGCCTTGGCCTCGCTGGGGGCTGTAAGCAGGAGAGTAACAGCCCAGATTTTGCAAGCCTGAAATAGTTTATTGCTGGGCTGAGGCAGGGAGGAAGGAGGGCATGGCCCCGGGAATGCAGGAGGAATGCCTGGGAGGCTTGTTTCTGCCCCCCACCCCTCCTCAATTCCCCAGGGGGAAGCCAGCAAGGCTTTCAGCCAGCTGGGCACCGGGTTGCGCAGTGAGAAATGGTTTGGGCGCTGAACATTCCTGGTGCTGGGGTGTTCTCAGGGCCCAGCGGTGGGTGTATGCGTGAGGGGAGACCTGGTTTTCCTTTTGATGTGGGGACCATCTCCAAGGAGGCTGCCTGGATAAGCCTGTCTCACTCCCCATCGTTTAGGCTCCCCACACCCCTGACTTTGGCTGGGAGTACCATGGAAATAGATCTTGCATGGTCCTGGCAGGGGAGGGGGCTGTGCTTTGGCTTGAAGTGTGGCCCCTGTGTCTTCCTTCAAACTGGAGCTCTCTGAAGTCAGGGTATATGTTTTCTCTTAAGACTTGGGTCTTTCCTT
The DNA here is from genome assembly GCF_027580195.1 of Bos mutus. Classification (NCBI taxonomy): domain Eukaryota; kingdom Metazoa; phylum Chordata; class Mammalia; order Artiodactyla; family Bovidae; genus Bos; species Bos mutus. The sequence continues at coordinate 32,555,329 of NC_091639.1, read as the reverse complement.
ACAGTCTGAGGCTGTAATGCTGTGGGGAGGGCTGTGTCACCCCACCTTACCCAGAAGCTCCCCATGGCTGGGATGGGGTGGCCACCGAAACGGCAACTGCAAAAGGGTCTTCACCCCCATTCCTTTACATCCAAGACTGCATTGTTAAGGACCCACTGAGTCTTCTGTGGACCAGACACCGGCCTCCCAACAGCCTTTGCCCCACCCCCACCCCTGCTCGTGGGACATCTGGGGCCCCACTATGTGAGGCGGGGAGGAACCAGGCCCTGGTCGCCCACCTGGACAGTCCACTTGGCCCTCCTGGCGCCACACTCTGGGCTCTCCTCGACCACTCTGCTTGTGTTCTAGGGTCTTCCCCCCACCCTGGGAGGGGTTGGGAGTGGACAGGTCAAAGCGCGCCAGGCATCTGTCCACTGATGGTACCTGTGCATTCCTGGGCCCTGCATCGGGGCCGGTCATCTTCCCTTTCATGTTTGGCTGTCTGATGGAGCCAGTGGATATGGTGGGGGTTGGGCAGGGGGCCTGGGGCAGCCAGGCAGCAATGGTGGATGGCAGAAGGCAGAGGAGTGATGCCCAGCCGCGGTCACAAGGTTCCAGCGCCCTTAGGTCCTGCCAAGCTCTGGCACGGGAGACACAGGGGGTCAAAACTCTGTCTGGCCAGCCTCCATCCCTCTGTTTTGGCCATGGCTTCTGGCTTCCATTGGCAGCACTTCCTTTTCCAATCTGCCCCCATCCCACGACACACACACTCCTAGAGCAGCTCCAGGGGCTGAGTCTGTGGTCACAGTGATGGAGGGTCTATGTAGAGTTGGGCCACTCTGTGTTGAGGATTATGGAGATGGAAATCAGGGTTTAGGATCAGACACTGACCAGGGTTAGGAGTCAGCCTGTTTTCTGGGTTAGGGGGATTTGATTTTGGAGGTAGGATTAAGGGTCAGGCTGTACTCAAGATTAAGGGTCAGTCTATACCTAGGGTTGGGAGTCAGTCTGTACCTAGGATCAAAGACATGGCTTCCTCAGGAACAGAGTACTCTACACCCACAATTAGGGGGTGATGGGCATCTGAGGATGAGAGTTTGTTTTCCACCAGAACTGAACCTACAGCATGGCCACAAAAGGTGATCCTGGCGAGTCATTCACAGATGGCAGAGAATAGAGTTTGCAGTTTGGAGGGGCAGGATTCATTGATCCCTTGGCCATCCCCTCTGGGGACCCACCTGCAGGAGGTATGAGGAACAGAGGGAGGAGACTCAAGGCTCTCAGAGAAACCTTCATCAGGAACACTGGTGGGGATGGAGCACAGTGTCCAGGCTAAGTCCAGTGAGTGGTTCAGAGGCAATATTGTCCAACGCCATGGCCAGCCAGGAAGAATACTGAGTAACTCCACGGATCGCGCTTCTGTTTACACTGTACCTCTTGAAACGCAGTCACCAGTAGCTCATTCTGCAAACATTTCCTGAATACCTACCATACTTTAGACCAGAGGTTCTCAAACTTGAGTGCACAGAGGAACAACCAGGAAGCTTGTGAAAAAAGGCCAGTTCCTGGGTCCCACCCCTACAGGCTCTGGAGAAGGACAGTACTGGGAGCTGCCCAGGAATCCGCACTTCCAATAAAGCCCCCAGGCGATTCTGCTGTGACTTTTTTTTTAATTGATTTATTTTATTTTTGGTTGCACTGGGTCTTCATTGCTGTGTGAAGCTTTTCTCTAGTTGTGGCCAGTGGGGGCTACTCTCTAGTTGCGGTTTGAGGGCTTCTCACTGCACTGGCTCCTCTTGTGTAACATGGGCTCTAGGGCATGTGGGCTCAGTAGCTGTGACCCATGGGCTCAGTTGCCCTGCGGCATGTGGGATTCTCCCAGACCTGGGATCGAACCCGTGTCCCCTGAATTGGCAGGCGGTTTCTTAACCACTGGACCACCAGGGAAGTCTTTTTTTTTTTTTTTTAATTGCTGCTGTGGTAGTCTTATTTTTACTTATTTTTTCAGAGTTTTAATAAGACTTTAATAGAGGGTCAGAATACTAACAAGCATCTTCCAGCATAACAAGGAAAAGGCAGCAACATGAATTCTTTCAGTTAGAATGGCATAATGTAGTAGTTTTAAGACCATACTTTTGTAACCTGTCCTCAAAAGGCTCATGGGGTTAAAAAAAAAAAAAAAAAAGGATTGTGGAAAATACCATAATGCCTTCTGGTGAGTTCAGTGCACAGAATGGGTGCCAAGGATTTCTGGGATAAAAGGGTGTGTGACCATTTTCAGAGAAGACCTTGCAAGAAAGTTAGGGAGTTTCTCTCTCATTTCTGACCACCAGTAAGCTAAAAATGTATGGTCTTATTGCAAGAATTGTATAAAAACTTAGCTGTGTAGCCTTTCCAAAGCATTTTCATGTGCTTGGCAAGGTAGGAGAATTCCGGCAAACACACTGGAGGTTAGCTTTGAGCAAAGACGTGTAAAGCAAAGCATAATTACTGCATTAAATGAAGCAAAGTAAAAGAATGCACATAAAAACGCGGTCTTGGCACAGTGCTGGGGAAGGAACAATGCATGACAGCCATTATTAATAACTTACCAATTTCTATAAACAATCATTCTGAAAAGCACGACTCAGGCAGCCAGGTCAACTTTGTTTAAACTGTGGCCCCGTGCTCTGCCCCACTCTCCCCTGCCTTGTTCCACCTGCCAGGAACCTAGTCTGCAGTTGGCATACAGAAACAACAGGGGGTGTGTGTGTTTATTTTCCCAATATTAAATCACAATATTGATTATGCTTTAGCATATGGCACATTTCTCTCTCCCCCAGCTGCTCCCTGGTCAAGAATCTGGCGTGAAGTGCTCAGTCACTTTGAGGACCTTGCTGAAGGCAGGAAGCCTGGATGGTTTGCCTCCCCGCTCCCCATTCCCCGGCTCACTGCCATTGGCTTGCTTCTAGAAGCTTATATAACCTTTCTTTATTTAAGGCTTCTATTCTTCAATCTGAGGGTGAATGGACTTCCGGGCCTGCCTGTGGGGCAGGAGCTGGAGGTGTTATGCTTCTCCAGCAGGGAGAGAGGACTGGACTGAGTTCCTGGAGCTTCTGGAGGCCATGCCCTCCCTGGGCTGTCCTGGGATAGCAGACCCTCCCGTGGGGAGGGCAGGAGGTGACCTTCCATTCCCCTGCCTGGGCTGCAGGCCACCTGGTCTCAGCCTTCTTAGATACCGCCAGGAAGTTTTTTCTTTCATCCCAGTCAAATTTCACCTTGTTGATTTCAGGCCAGTGTTTCCGGGGAGGCATGGGGTTTCAGGCTGGCCAGGGACTTTCTCAGCCCTCTGGACACCCCTATACCTCTGGAGCTCCCCTTCCCACGGGATTGCTCCATCTCATTCATGCATTCAGCAGGCATTCCTCGCACACCCATTAGGTACCCCGTACAGTGGGTTTCCGTGGTGGAAGCCTGGTTCTCAGGGTAGACAGGTCATAGGCACAAGGGTGAATCATTTCTCTCTAGTGTGGTATAAGCATGCCAGAGGATTAAGGAGGCATAGGAGGGGTACCTGACTCACTCTTGGGGGGCATGTGGAAGGCAAGGAAGTCTCCATGAAGGAGGTAATGGTTTATCTGAATCTAAAACTATGAGAAGGGAAAGAGGGGATATATGTCAACATATAGGTGATTCACTTTGCTGCTCAGCAGAAATTGACACAACATTGTAAAAGCAACTGTACTCTTGTTGCCGTTCAGTCGCTAAGTCGTGTCCAACTCTTTGCGACCCCAGGAACTGCAGGCCACCAGGCTTCTCTATCACCATTTCCCTAAGTTTGCTCAAACTTATGTTCATTGGATCAGTGACGAGAAAGGAGGAGTGGACTAGGGGCTATTTAGGCTGAGAGAGTACCCTGAAGATGAGTCTGGAGGCTGGCAGCAGCATGGCCAGAACTGGTTTAGAAGTCACTTTCTAGACCCCAGAGCATGAGGTTTGAAGCAGCGAGGAGATGGGGCTGAGTCTGGAGAGGCCTGCAGGGGTGAGCTCACAGGAGAGTGTGGGGAGCTAGGGTCTTACCCTGCGGATGCTGGGGAGCCATGGACGGTTTCAGCTAGAAGGGAGTGAACTGCTTAGGTCTGCTGACTTGACACGGTCCATTAACAGCAGCACCTAATGTATCCCAGGGGACCAAGGAGCCTGGAGGGCTACAGTCCCTGGGGTCACAAAAGAGTCCGGCTTGAGTTAGCGACTAAACAACAATGCATCTTTCCTGCGCTTGTGGGGCCCCTGCATCTTAACAGAGAGCTCTGGGAAGGCAGGCTGTCATGAGAACTGGTGTCATGAGCCACTCAACTGCAAAAGGTGGGGAAAAGAGAAGACCCTCAAGCCAGAAGGACCTGAGGTTGAATCCCTCACTGATCTGGTAAGATATTGAAACTGCCTGAGCCTCAGCGGCTGCGTCTATAGAATGAAAAGAAGTGAAGGTGTTAGTCACTCAGTCATGTCTGACTCTTTACAATCCCTTGGACTGTAGCCCGCCAGGCTCCTCTGTCCTTGAGATTCTCCAGGCAAAAACACTGGAGTGAGGAGCCATTTCCTCCTCCAGGGGATCTTCCCGACTCAGGGATTGGACCTGAGCCCCCTGCATTGCAGGCAGATTCTTCACCCTCTGAGCCACCAGGGAAGCCGTCTAATACCATAGAATGGGAGCCATCTAATACTGATGGCTGTGTGGTAGAGAGAGCTGGGGAGAGCCTACACAGGAAACGGTCCAGAAGTGCAGACCAGGGAAAGGGTGGCTGCAGCTCATTCCATGATCAACTTGGCAGTGGGGAGCCTGGTCTCCCAGCCTGGGGTCCTGGCCTCCGTCCCCACTGCTGTCTGATCAGCAGTCTGTAATGTGCCTCCCTGAGTGAGGCCTTGGGGAGGTACCCCCACTGTAAACAGCGGGTCCCTACGCGTCTCCTGATCTGGCGCCTCAGCCCTGGGTGCCCTGTGGCCCCTGGGCCTCTGGCTCCAGAGCAGCAGTGGAAAAGAAAGATCTGCCCGGCTTCCTGCAGGCCTCGTGGTTGTGCAAGGCTGTCTGATTTCAAACAAACTGCAAAACCTGCTGCCTCTCAGGCAGTTCCAAGCATTCTGGCCAGCAGGTGGCCAGGAGGCCACGGCTAGGAACAGCCAGGGCCTGGGTCACAGGCCACACCAGCCCGACCAGGGGTGAACCTAGACCTCTGGTGTCTGGGCCTGGCATAGCTGGGTTGCTGGCGAAATGGAAAGATCTCTGGACAGGGAGTCAGACAGGGGTCCTAGTTCCTAGTCCTAGCTTCCCCCACCAATTCACTGTGTGATGTAGGGCAAGTTCCTTGCCTTCTCTGGGTCTTAGTAGCTTCGGCTCAGCCCGAGGAGTTCGGTGGCGATGATCCCACAGGGTGCCTTCCATCCTGGTGTTCTGGGAGTCTGAGTTCTTGTGCCCTAGAGATTGGACGGCATCTCCCCAGATTCTGGATGAGGGCCACCCCCACCCCTCTCCATTCATTCAGTATCAGCTCCAACTCCAACCACAGGTAAGAGAAGAACTCTGTTTGACTGCGGCCCGTGTAAGAGCAAGGCAATTTTCTTGGAAGTTTCCTGGTGCTGCTTCATTCATTATTTAATTCACTCTTGTATTCAATGAAATGGAAACATTTTAAAAAATCATTCATTCATTTGGTTAACAACTATTAAGGGACATCTACTAGGTGGCAGGTACTGTGCTGGGATCTGGAAGTCACTGGTGAGCCAGATGAGCAGGGTCCTAGTTTACTTGAGCTCACAGGCTCCCCCGGCCTGAGTTTCCTGAGAAGCGGCAACAGCAGGCCCACAAGTCATGTCTGGAGATTAAGCTGCAAAATCCTCAGTCCCTGGTAGGACCTCATCCACTCTCACCGTGCAGAGCCCTGTCCTCAACACTGAAGGGAAGTGCATGCCAGGTCGCTTCAGTAGTTTCTGATTCTTTGCAACCCTATGGACTGTAGCCCATCAGGGTCCTCTGTCCATGGGATTCTCCCAGCAAGAATACTGGAGTGGGTTGCCATTGCCCTCCTCTGGGGGAATCTTCCAGACCCGGGGATTGAACCCACATCTCTTATGTCTTCTGCATTGGCAGGCGTGTTCTTTACCACTAGTGCCACCTGGGAAGCCCCTGAGGGTAAGCAGAGGAAAACAAATCCTGCCCCCAGGAAGCCCCCAGGTGCCCAGTCCCTACCTCTGGAGCTGGTGGGGGAACCAGCCACCACCTCAGGGACTCACAGAAGCCTTTCGTCAGCAGGCGCAAAGCTGGGCCCTGCCCTGAGCGTCCTGAGGAACAGCCTGCAAGGAGTGGGACCATTTCCTCTCGGGCCTCTTGCCTGGCATACAGGCTAACATAATGTTTGGTGAGACGGGATCTTCCCCAAAATCGGAGGAGACAGATTCAGAGATGTGTCTTTATTAGCAGTTACCTGCTTCAACCCCCCTGCTAGATAATTCTTGGGGACCCTGGGAGGGACTGGAAGCGCAGCCAGGAGAGACTCAGAGCTGAGTGATGAAGGAGGCGCCTGCCGAGGGGAAGGAGGCTGCCGCAGCGGGCTCCTACCACCTTATGCAAGAGGGGGAACAAAGGGGCTTTCTGGGAGGCATTAGAAGATGAAGTGGCTGGGTCGGGGCAAACTCAGCAAGCCCCTGGGGCCCTGAGTTAGCAGCAGCAACTGAAAGGGGGTGGGAATTACAGCTCCTGGCCCCCCTCACAGAGGCACCACCCCCTGGTCCCCGCCTGGGCCTCCTCATGCAGCTAATCTGCTGCCTTGCCTGAGCTCCTGCAAGGGGCCTGGTGAGGGGCTGGTCCCTTCCACTTAGAGGGGAACGGAGCCTTCCTAGGGAAGGAGCTGCCTGACCCCTGACCCCTGACCCTGGGGGCACAGGCCCTGAGCAGGCTGGGTGGCCCAATTTGGGGCCAGACACTTGACTGAGCTCTGGGTTTGAGGGGAAATCACTGCTCCTCTCTAGGCTCTCCTTCCTGCTGATCAGTGAGAATTAGGGACGTGGACCACTGGCAATCCCAGGGGTCCCTGGGCTGGTTCCAGCAGGCATGAGGGAAGCCTCCTCTTAGTCATGTGGTTCCTGGTGAGCAGGCGTGTCCCCAACACAGATGGGTCTTTGAATTTTTGGACTGATAGGAGTCTAATTGTTAAATGAAAATGAGAAGATATTTGAAGTCCCACAGCCTGGTCCCCACTGGCCTTCCCAGTTTTACTTCTTTCTTTTTTTTTTTTTAATATATATATATCTACATATTTATTTTTATGCTGCTTCTTAGTTTCGGCATGTGGGGTTTTTTTTTTTGGCCTAGGTGCGGCATGTGGGATCTAGTTGCCTGACCAGGGATCAAACCTGAGCCCCCTGCATTGGGAGCATGAAGTCTTAAACACTGGACCACCAGGAAAATCCCCCAGTTTTACTTCTTAATACCTCCTGTGTTGTAAATGATGTTGCAATAACAGCAAGCTGCAGACACCATGCTGTCTGTGTGTGATGTTCAAAATTCTCTGCAATTCCCTGTCCCGGCTCACTCTCTATTTCTTAAGGCCCAGGGCTGTCAGCACCCCTCTTGCCCCTCCCCACAGCTCTCAGTTGCACTAACTCGTTTAACCATCTTCTCTGTGTCTTTCTCCCGACAGACTGTTGGCTTCATCTTCTTTTTTATTTTTTTTTGAAGTGGGCCTTTTTTAAAGTCTTTATTGAGTTTATTACAATATTGTTTCAGTTTTATGTTTTGGTTTTTTGGTCACAAGGCATGTGGGATCTTGGCTCTCTGTCCGGGATTGAACCCTGACCCACTGCATTGGAAGGCAAAATCTTAACCACTGAGCCACCAGGAAAGTCCCGCTGCTAGCTCCTTGAGAGCTGGGGTAGAGCTGGCACCTGGGCCACACAGGGCCTGAGCCTGCCAGCAACAACTGGTGACCAGGACAGCTCACAGGGGCAGGGAGACGAGAACGGCACAGCAGCACAGTTACAGAATTGCCTGGGTATGGAGGGCAGTAGAGAGACTTACAGGGAGGCAGGAAAGTGTAAAAACGGGGGGATCTGTACGTAGAAGCTTCCAGAAGCGAGACCTGCCAGGGTAGAAGAAGCCAGGCAGAAGCAGAGCATTCCAGGGGGAGGGAATGCTAGGAGAGGGAGGAGGCGGCTGTGGGCAGGAGCTGGGACCTGGAGAGAGAGTGGGAGCCGTGGCCGGGGTGGTCAGGCTGGGCCTCAGAGGCTGTGCGGAGGATTTTCGGCCTTATCCAAGGAGCAACCTGAAGCTATTAAGGGGATTTTAGCAGTTGAGGGACTGAGGTGATGAGATTTGCATTTCTAAAAGATCACTTTCATCGGTGTGGAGAGTGGATTAGGAGGGACAAGAGGGTATTGCTATTGAGAGAGGGGATGGAGAGGGGAAAGGACAAATTGAGAGGTTTAGGATGGGAGCTGACAGAACTCAGAGATTGGATGATTTGGAGGGAGAGGGTGGAGGCTCCAGGCTTCCTACTCACCCCTTGGGCTGGTCAGTGGGCCTGGGCAGCCTGTGAGCCCCTGCCTGCTTGTGGACCCCCATCAGCCGTGGTGCAGGGCTGGGGATGCTGGAGCCAGCCCCTCTCCTCTGAGCAGCCCTGTGGGACAGGAGTGCGGGGCCAGGCTGCAGCTGCCCAGCTCTTCCCTGCGGTCAGTGCGCCAGTAAACCTGCCCTCATGGATGGGGGCCACAGATTCACACGGACTCAGACCGTCCATATGTGCACGCGTAACTTAGACTCATAGATATATTCATAGCATAGCACAGCTTGGACGTAGACATTAGAACACTTACCCCAAGACTCAGATTTACAGAGTGGGCCCCCCAATGTGTACTTGTTGACATGTATAATTAGGTCTATTGATGATAAAAAAACAACCAACATTTAGTGGGTGCTTGATATGGGCCAGATTTCAAACACTTCACATCCCTGGTGGCTCAGATGGTAAAGAACTTGCCTGCAATGCAGGAGACCAGGTTCGATCCCTGGGTCAGGAAGATACTTTGGCGATGGGAATGGCTACTCACTCTAGTATTCTTGCCTGGAGAATTCCAGGGACAGAGGAGCCTGGTGGGCTCACAATGTGGACTCCATGGGGTCACAAAGAGTTGGACACAACTGAGCGACTAACACTTACATGATAAATGCCATAAAGATGCACAAATATTGACAGAGCATACTCACAGTACCGGTGTGTTGCTGATCATACGTGTACTCACACGTATGCACGACCTTTGCACATTCAAGCACCTAAATATTATACAGTACATACTTTGATATAAAGGTACACGCATTTATTATAAAGACATAAATTTCTGCAGAGATATTTTCAAGTGCACACACACAGTCACACTCATATATACAGTATACACGTTCAGTTCACACGTGTATATTTTCTCTTTTGTGCCAGGTACACAGGTTGTACACACACATCCTCATAGGCAACACAAGTGATACACACTTGCACATACATCACAGGCTTGTGCACACACGCACACATGTGCAGGACACACAGATACACACTCTTTTACCTTTTCTCATGCAGGGCAGTTTATGACTGGCCAGGCTCATGTCCGGACTTCCCATTAACATTAATGAGGTGATGTCGCTGGGCTGTTCCGAAAAGCTTGTCCTGCAGAGGCGAGGGTGGGGGTGGTGGCCAGGAGGAGGGGATAGGGAGGCCATGGTCACAGAGCAACAGCTAATTATCCGGCTGACCAGGGTTTGATTGTTTTTCCCACGGTTCCCCCAACTGTCCCTAATGCAAGGCCAGGTCTGGCTGCACCAGAGGGTGTTGGGGGCAGGAAGCTAGATGAGGGAAGCGGGAGGGGAAGGAGGGAGCAGGAGAAAATGGTGGGGGGTGGGCGGTGCCTGACCCCAATTTCAGTATCCTCCTCCCCCTTCCTCAGACATCCCCTTTGCCTGGAGCTGGAATTGTTTCCTGAAAGGGTTCAGAATTCCTGAAGTTTGAGTTCCTAGGGGCTTGTCCTCCTCACCATGAACTTTGTATCAGAGTCACATTCACCTTTTTATTTCAGGAACTTTCATTCGCTGACTTAGGGGGCAGAAAAGGAGCCCCGCCCGTATGTTTCTCCCTTAATGAGGAATGCAGGGGTAACCAAGCACGGTCATCACTGCCTCCTTCCTCCTTCCAGTCTTCCCACCGTCACCTCAGTGAAACTGCTTTCACAAGCACGAGTAAGGGTGGGCTTCCCGTGAATTCCTCAGGCAGAGGAATGGCTCCCAGGCCTTAAGGGCTAATGCTCAAATCACGATAGTAATGGGAAACTGCAATAATTTAAATGCAATAAGTGCAAGTAGCCTCTGCACACCTCTTCCCTGCTTGCAAAGGTGTCTTTCATGTCTTGACTCACATGAAGCTCAGAAGAGCCCTGTGAGGGTTGCAGGGCAGGTGCGTTGCGTGCACGCTGTCGCTTCAGTCGCGTCCGACTCTTGGCGAACTTATGGACTGTAGCCCTCCAGGCATCTCTGTCCATGGGATTCTCCAGGCAAGAATACTGGAGTGGGTTGCCATGCCCTCCTCCAGGGCGATCTTCCCGACCCAGGGATCGAACCCTAGTCTCCTGCGTCTCCTGCATTGCAGGCCGGGGGAAACCCTAGGGGGTAGGCACGGTTATCCCCACTTCACTGATGTGGAACCTGAGGCTGAGAGAGGAGAGGGTCTCCCGTGGTCACGTGACTGGGGAGGGGCAGGCTGGGGCTTGAATCTTTTAAGGCACCTCTCTGAATCACTACATGCTCTCTTTCATGTATTTGTGTGGCTCCCCCGCCATAAAATGAATTAGTCTTCATGTGCTTCCGGGGCACTTTGTGTTAAATCTCCCGGGAAGCCTGCAACAGTCCTGGGGTGGAAGGTGGAGGCCGAGGGTCATATAACCCGATGCTGGGAGAACCTGGGTGGCCACCTTGTCTCCTCAGGTCATTTCAAGGCCTTCTTGAGCTCAAATGGCACCGAGATGATGTCTGGAGGCTTAAAGATCAGAGAGCTGGAAGGAGACCTCTAAGAGCCCTGATCTAAACACTGCCTCCAGGCATGTCCACCTCAAGAATTATTAGCTCAATTTACAAACAAGGAAACTGCCCGAAGTCATTAGGGCAGCCATATTTATTGAACACCTGTTATATTATTAAGCCCTGAACTCAGTACTAGATGTGGTGGGAAGAGTCAGTGGTCACAGCTCTCTAAAGAGCTTAGAGTCCGGTGGGGAAGTAAACATTTAGGACCGGGGAATCACAGACTCTGGGTCTGAGTTCCAACTTAGAAAGTCATTTGTTTTCGAATGGCTTTGAAGGAAAGTCACTTTAACCTCCCTGAGCCTCAGTATTCTCATCTCTAGAATGGGGATGCTCCTGCCCTCCTTCAAGGCCACGGTTACAACTAGATGTGTGCAGTGTCTGTCCCAGTGCCCCTCACAAACACCTTCCCTCAGTTTCCTGCCAGACTCCTCCTGGCCTCACTGTTCCATCTTTCCTCTCTCCCTCCCGCTGGCCACTTCCTCATGACTGACCACCTCCTTCAGAATTATCTGAACTCTTGGCCCAACTTTGTCAAATCCCCCACCATCCTCAGCCCTGTCCTAGCTTGGGTGGGTGCAGGGACCCTCTTTATGGATGTTGAATAGCACGGGGTTCACGGGGAGTCAACAGCTCTCCCTGCAGCCTCTTACTTTATCCCCCTCCCACCCGGAGGAGACAGGGAGACCCAAAGACATCCCCTCCCAGCTTCTCTGGCTTCCTCGGTCCAGGGCACTGCTTTTCCCAGGAAGACCCCCTTCACCCATCCAGGGGCTCTTGAAAGAGTGGGGAAACTGAAGCCCTTTCAATCAGTGTCTTTGAGGGACTGAATCCAGAAAGATAGTTATATGCACAGATCAACTGACCCCGCCTGGGATATCCCAGGAGGGGTGGCTTAAAATCCCCCCGGAGGATGTTTGCTCCCCTCCCAACTGTGGAGGTCAGCCCTGTTAGGTGAGAGTGAGGGTGAGCTTCTGTGACAGGCGTCTCCTTCGAGCTGAACAGAAAACTGCTGCTGATAAGTTTGGGAAGGTCAAGGTCTGTCTGCCAGGGCTCTACAGAACCTGAGCCTCCTCCCTGTCTCTGTCCAGATGGGGATGAGGACTTCTGAGTACCTGTCCCCACTGTGCCATCACCTCCCACCTTGGCCTTGGGTCTTCTCTCTTGGCCTCAGTCTTCGTTCCTGTAAAATGGGTGAATAACCACCCCCACCATGGCCAAGCCTATCCAAACTGGTATGTTATAAGCCTCTCATAAGACTACAAATGAGAAACACTTTTATTGTATTTATTTTTTTAAAGACTTTTGATGCAAACCAATTTTAAAGGACAGGGAAGCCTGGCTTGCTGCAGTCCATGAGGTTACAAAGAGTCGGACACAACTGAGCAACTAGACAATGACAAAATTTTTAAAGTCTTTAATAGATTTGTTGCAATATTGCTTCTGTTTTATGCTTTTTTTTTTTTTTTCTGGCCATGAAGCAGGTGGAATCGTAACTCCCAACCAGGGATGGAACCCATATCCCCTGCAGGGGAAGGAAGTCTTAACTGCTGGACCACCAGGGAAGTCCTGAGAAACACTTTTATTTATTTATTTTTTTGATTTCTTTATATTTTATTTCAAATGTTTCAGATGGTCTCATTTTATTTATTTATTTATTTTTATTTTTTAACTTTACAATATGGCATTGGAAACACTTTTAAATGCCTGCTGTGCCATTCAGTTAGGGACCTGGACAGAGTTTTAGGGTTCCAGCTGGACCACTGTTCGTTTTTGGTGGACAAGAGGGCTGCCCATGCTGGAAGGCTGTGCTTCACTGTACCTGCCCCTCCTCCAGCCTTAAGTAGTAGAAACACCAGCTAACCAGAGCCAAAGATGCCTCAGAATTCTCTGGGGGCAGCACAGTACTGTGGGTCTTGCCGACAGCAACAGGAAAGCTTGCTGGCTGCCTTGGAGCTCTGTTCATGTTCTCTGGGCTCAGCAGGTCCCTGGGGGCCTGTTCCCTTGGGAAGATAGCCTGGCAGGAATCTGCTAGTGTCCCAGGTTCAGGGCCTGTGTGAGGGCATCTGGGGCAAGGGGTGAATGGGAGGTGCCTGGAGACAGTGGGTTAGCAGGGGACTTGCCAGGAATGCAAGCAGAGGGAGCGGAGTGTGTGAGTATACAGTGGAGGGGGCAGAAGGCCATGGGGAGAACAAAATGGAAATGTGCATGCGGGTATGGGGGGCAGGGCACTGGCTGGAAGTGACCGGGGCTGAGGACCAGGGCTGGGTGATTGGTGCCTGGGTTAGAATTTCACATTGGACTGTGAACTTGTCCCCGGCACTCAGGCTGTGATTCACCAGCATGAGGAGTGGATGGGGTTGGGATGGGGTACTGGATTCTAGGGTTCCTTCCCTGATCCCTCAACCAGGGCAGGCCTCTGTGTTTTCTCAAAAGTTTCACCTTAACAGCCTGAGATCTTACAGGGCGAGCCGGGCTCTATGCCTGCTATGGGCCTTGTGCCCTTCCTACCTAAGGCTAAGGATCTTTTAGGGTCAAACCAGTCCATCCTAAAGGAAATCAATCCTGAATATTCACTGGAAGAACTGAAGCTGAAAGCTCCAATACTTTGGCCACCTGATGCGAAGGACCAACTCATTGGAAAAGCCCCTGATCCGGGGAAAGTTTGAAGGCAGGAGGAGAAGGGGGCAGCAGAGGATGAGACGGTTAGATAGCATCACCAACTCCATGGACATGCATCTGACCAAACTCCTGGTGATAGTGAAGGACAGGGGAGCGTGGCGTGCTACAGTCCATGGGGTTGCAGAGAGTCAGACGGGACTTAGCAACTGAACAACAAGGAGCTCTCCCCAAAAAAGGGCCCTGAGAGCTCACACGTGCTTGTAAAATCAGGGGCTCAGGTCACCGGGTTCAGAAGCCTGTTTGTTCCATTTTTGCCTCTTTGCACAACAGCCCAAGGCAAATGGCCTCCCCTCTTTCAGACCTCAGGTCTTTTTATCTGTACAATGGGGATTAAATGATCCCTGTCCACCGCTGCAAGACCTGTGGGGTTGGGGGATTGGTGTGGGCTCTGGAAGACTCTGACAGGACCCCAGAGGCGGTCTTTGTGGGTGAGAGGGTGGGTACTTTAGTGGGACTTGGGGAAGAGGAGGAGGGATGTGGAGCACCTCCTTGGCCTGCTCACTTCACAATAAGCACATGATTTAATGCAGCCAGTAAATCCTTTTCCGCCTCAGCTTCTCAGTTACCGCAAGACAGGCTCATAATTCAGTTGTTAACAAGTCTAGGATTAGGGCTGCAGCTGCAAGATGCAGGGGGTGCCTGTGTATGTGTGTTTGTGTGTCTCTATGTTTGTGTCGGGGGCTGTGCATCTGACCATGGAGGTGGTGTCCGTGTGTGTGTCCATTTGTGTGTGCAAGGGTGCATCTGGCCATGCAGGAGTAGGGGTGGAGATGGGGCACGGTCTCCGTGGAAGAAGTCCTGGCAGCTGGCTCAAGGGGAGACCTCATGGCCTCGGGGAGTGTTAAGGCCTTGTCGAGCTGTTCCTGGAACTATAGACTCTCAGGGTTGGGAGGAACCCCAGGTTTCATCATGCCCCAGAACTTGAGCAGCAACAGGCAACTGTGGGAAAAAGGAGAAGAAGGGGGTGTCATTGTAAGTCAGTGACAATTGGCCTTGGTTTTCACATATTGAATGTATTTGAAGCAGAGCCTGCTTCTAAATCCCCTTCATGGATCACAGCCTTGTGTGGCGAAGGGGCTTGCGTAACTCAATGAAGCTATGAGCTATTCAAACCAGTCAATCCTAAAGGAAACCAACCCTGAATATTCATTGGAAGGACTGTTGCTGAAGCTCCAATACTTTGGCCCAAACTTGATGCAAAGAGCCGATTCATTGGAAAAGACCCTGAAACTGGGAAATATTGAAGGCAGGAGGAGAAGGGGGTGACAGAGGATCAGATGTTTGGATGGTATCACCGATTCAATGAATTTGAGCAAACTCCAGGAGATAGTGGAAGACAGAGGAGCCTGGCGTGCTGCAGTCCATGAGGTCACAG
Source organism: Bos mutus (assembly GCF_027580195.1). Lineage (NCBI taxonomy): Eukaryota > Metazoa > Chordata > Mammalia > Artiodactyla > Bovidae > Bos > Bos mutus. Next base: position 32,540,207 of record NC_091639.1, on the reverse strand, counting down.
AGAGTCAGATACAACTTAGTGACTGAAGAACGGTAACAACTACTAAATTCCTGTGACTCTTTTTCAGGTTTTCAGTTCCTGAGAATTGGCAAATAGGGGTGGAGAAACCCCACTCAGAGCTGAGGAGATGTGGTGCTGTGGGAGCAGTCTGCACACCCAGGAGCTCTGTCTTCCTGGGTGCAGGCTGGGCTTCTTCGGACGCGCCCTCACCAGCAGGATTAATGCTCATGGGGTCGGGGGAGCAACGGAGACAAGAGTCCTCAGAGCCCCCAACTGCAGCAGCGAGACGAAGGAATTGAACTCCCCATGAGCAGCTGGGGTGTGTGTGACCACGAGGCAGGTTACTCAGGCATATGGAGCGGGCAGCCAGAGAGCCCTGGTTCAAATCCCAGCTTCCCTGATTGTCAGCTATGAGAGGGCAAGTTACTTCATCTGTCTGAGACAGTTAGAGAAGACAGTAATTTAAGAACTGTTTGTCCCATCCTCCCTAAAGGGTCTCAGAGATTTGTAGCGCACAGAAATGGAGCCTTTCCCTATGGGCTGGCCTGCTTCAAGGCATAGTAGGGCATTTGCCCCCGGGCATATGGGGTGTTTGCACCTGGCATGGGGGGTGTTTGCACCTGGGCATGTGGGGTGTTTGCACCTGGCATGGGAGATGTTTGCATCTGGGCGTGGCGGGATGGCTGTCCTACGGACGGTGGACTCCTTTGTACACCAGCTGGATGTTCTTCCCTTGGCTCCAAAACACCTCATGCTTTCTGATTCTTTTGGCTGTAGCAATGCCATTCCCTGGGCCTTGAAAGCCCTTTCTCAAATACCTGTTTTGGCTGAGGCCCTGAACCCTCAGCTAACGTATTGCCTCTGAGGGTCAGGACTACATTTCAAAAGTGCCCGTTTCCCACCCACTTCGTGGTAGGTTCTCATTTAAATACTTACGGCATTGAGTTCTAGCACTTCTTTCACTGTCGAAGGGTAAGGGGCTCATGTCACTCTCTCCCCACAATCACCACCTCCTGAGAGCAGGACGACATTCCCCTAAGCACCTGATGCAGTGGCTGTTTAAATAACAAGTGTCGATTACTTGCAAGAATGAATGAATCCATGGGAGGCAAAGTGGACAGAAAGAACATGCTCTGAGAGTTCAGAAGGTGACATTGTTTCCCGTTAGGGAGAATCAGGGGAGATTTATTAGAGGGGCTAACTTGGGAGGTGGCCTTGAAAGGTGGAGTTGTGAGGAAGGGTTAGGAAGACACTTCCAGTAGGGGGATTGGCATATGCAAAGGCCCAGGGGCAGGAGGAAATTGGCCTCTTGGGGAAGCCCGATGGAGTTGGAGAGGCTCAGGAGGCAAGTGCAGAGGCTGACTTTGGTTGGTCACCCAGCTTCCTGTCCTTTCTTCTGGGCAGAGTTTTTCTCTTCCATTTCTGCCCTGCCTCCTCCAGGAGCCCAGAGGATTGATCTGCCCCTCTCAGTATTCCCCCTCCTATGGCTCAGCACCCTCACCGCTCTGTTCTGGGACCGTAAGCCACACCCAGGAGTTCTGCATCGGCTCCTCTGTTCTCTCCCCATCCCTTCTCTTCAGGCCCTGGCTCTGAGCCTGGGGGAGCTCAAGCTGTGAGTTCGAGTTTGGGCAGGAGCCCGCTCACCCTGCAATGACGTGTTGGGGCTGTCTGGGCCACAGGGAGCCAGACAGGAAAACCGCCAGTCCACAGAGCAGGGTGGCTGGCCGCAGTGCGCCAGCCTGGGGCCCGCCCTGCCCCTCCCACCCCTCCCTTCCCTGAGGGATGTCCCCAGTGGACTGGCCAGTGGCCCGTGGCTCTGGGGGGAACATGCTTTCTGCAGGCTGTGGCTAAAGAGGACTTGAACCGGCTGTCCTGCCAGCTCTGTGTGGGGAAGGGGAGGTGCCCCTTGCCAGCCTGCACCCCACAGGATGCCAGCCACAGGCAGAGTGGAAAGGCTCTGGCCTCTGTCCCCTACCCCACTGGTCATTTCCCCCTTGGGGCCCTTGGATGGGAAAGCCAGAGCTGCCAATACTGGGGTCAGTGACCCCCCCCAGGGGGGTGTTTATGAGCATGGGCTTGGGGAGCCTGAGAGAAGCCTGCACTGACCGGGACCACTGGTTCCTCAGCTGGCAGACTGTGGTGGGACACGGGGAGGGAATGCCTCCCCTGAGAGCTGGGCTCCCCGCCATTCCTACCACCTACCAATTGCCTGCTGGGTGCCAGGCTCCCATGGCTCTCAGAGGGCTCCCGGGGAGAAGAGGCCAGAAAGGTGCCAACAGAGGCCCTTCCCAGCCCTTGCCCCAGGCCTCCCGGGCCTGAGGCAGGCTCCTGAGGAAAAGGGGGCATTTACTGCTCCAGTGATGCAGAGAGGGGCCTCCTCTGAGAGGGGCCGGCCGTGGAGGAGTGGCCCCTGGGGGTGGGGAGGCTCTAGAGGGGTTGAGGAGTGTGGACATGGCTGGCTCCCTGGTGTGGAGGCAAATAAGAACCGGCAGTCCCCGCGGTGAGGGTCTCTGTCCCAGGCTGTTGGTTTTCTTCCAGGGCAACAAAGACAGTCAAGACAAGGATCCTGTTTCCTTCAGATTCACTTAGGGATTCAATCCGCCCTTCCTCAGTGCTTGCCCGGTTTACTTGTTCCTTCCTCCTTCAGTCTGTTCACTTCTTTGTTCATTCATTCAAGAAATATATCTGAGTACTTGACGAGTGCTCGGCCTTTTGCTGGGCTCTGGGGTCTAAAGAAAAGACCCTGATGCTGGGAAAGATTGAAGGCAGGAAGAGAAGGGGATGACAGAGGATGAGATGGTTGGGTGGCATCACTGACTTGATGGACATGATTTTGAGCAAACTCCGGGAGCTGGTGATGGACAGGAAGCCTGGCGTGCTGCAGTCCATGGGGTTGCAAAGAGTCGGACATGACTGAGCAGCTGAACTGAACTGAGGGTCTAAAGAAGTAGGGAATGAGAGTTCTTAACCTTTAGGGGAGCGAAAATCTTCTTGATGAGTGATAAGCAGTATATATCCCCTCTCCCAGAAAACTGCAAATGTCACCAACCTGAGTTAAAAATTCCTTAATGCTATCAGCCTTGCCAGGGAGGCAGACATGAAACCGGGAACACAGTGTGATAAATGCTAAGAGGGTCTGATTTCTAGCTTACTAAGTAAGTCTCTTACTTCTTTGAATCCTGGTTTCTTCACTTTTAAAAAGGGGATAATTATATCATCTCTAAGTGTCACTGTGAAGAATAAATGAAATGAACTCTAGAAGGGGCCTATGTATAACAGGTGCTCATGTATGTGAATTCTCTTTCCCTTCCCTACTTTTTCTTGAGGGATGCAAACTCCTTTGACATCTCTAAGCATGGAGAGCAAGCATGCCAGCAGAGTTCTGGAGGAAAGGTCATGTTTGAATGGGTTTTGAAGGATGACTAAGAGTTTCTGATAATGTCTCCCTCTCTTTCTCTCTCCCTTTCTTTGTTCTTTTAATGCAAAAGTTTTGGGTCCTTATTACCAGGGGCCAGAGACGCTGCTAGAAATGCTGCTTCTCAATAATGTTAAGTCTTGTCTGCTGCCCTCTTTGTGCCTTGCATTGTTCTAGGCACAATTATCTCATAACACTAGGAGATGGGTACTCTTATCATTCCACTTCACAGAAGAGAAAACTGAGGCACAGGTAAAGCAGTGTCACCCAGGTTATAAGTAGCAGAACTGGGATCTAAACCTACTTGGTCTGGCTCCAGAGTCCTTACTCTAAACCACTACCCTACACTGCTTTACGAGGGTAGCTGTGTTTTCTCTCCCAGATTTGAACTTCTAACTCCCTTTCATCTTCTTGCAGATGACTTCTTTTGGAACAAAGAATCCAGGAGGAGAAACGAAAGTCCTAAGGGAAATCTACTGCCTTTCCCAAAAACACAAGTTTCAAATTTAACCGGGAGGGAGAAGGAGGCCTCTAGTAGAATAGCTTTAAAGAGTGGTAGGAACATCAGCCTGGAGCCAGAGGAGACAGTTTGGGTTTTGTTTTTGCCATTAATTAACCAGTTTCCACAGGCCTCCATTTCCTCATCTGTGAAATGGCCATGTCAAGTCCACAGACTGGAGCAGAGTCTGTAAAAGCCCTTTGAGGCAGCTGCCCTGTGTGCCTCCCATGGCCTCACCAAGGGCCAGTCCCGTCCCAGGGCTTGATGTCTGCCTGCTCCACAGATTGTAAGTCCCTCCTGGGCAGGGCTGGGTCTGTGCTCTCCACCAGCTCTCTGTACCACCTCTGGCACACTGGCACTCTATAAACGCTTACTCGATGAAGAAGCCAAGAGGTGCCTCAAAAGTGCCAGACCTTACTTACACCAAGAGACCTCCTTCCTTTTCACAGACTGGAGGCCTGACTCGTCATTGTCCAGGGAGTTCCAGGAGAGAAGGCAGGGTTACTGGAGGTGCGCCTTTCCCAGGGTCCAGGAGGAGCCGCTCCCGCTAAGCCATGCTGTCCTCAGCCCAGCATCACCAACCTCCATTCCCCCAGTCTTCAGATGCCTAGCAATGCCCAAGCACACCCAAGCCAAACAGTGCTCTGCAGCCCCCAGGGCACAGACAGGTGGCTTAAGAAGGGCCAGGTCACCTTAATTCCACACAAAGAACCTGCCACAGTTCTCCTGTTAATACACTGGCCTTCTCCTCGTGGTCCCCCAGAGACCTGCCAGGAGGGCAGAAACAGGTGTGGCCAGCGCCACGGTCTGGAAACCAACCCCTGTCAGAATTTAATTTTGTAACTTGCATCCTATATATCAAGCCATAAGGTCACTGGCTATTTAAGAAATCTGTGGGACTTTCCTGGTGGTCCAGTAGTTAAGAATCCACCTGCCAATGCTGGGGACATGGGTTCGATCCCTGCTGTGGGAGGATTCCACATGCTTCAGGGCAACTAAGTCCATGAGCTGCAACTGCGAAGTCCACGCAGCCTAGCGCCTGGCTCTGCGACAGGAGAAGCCGCTGCAATGAGAAGCCTGCGCAACGCAACTAGAGGTAGCCCCTGCTCGCCACAGCTAGGGAGAGCCTGTGCACAGCAACAAAGACCCCATGCAGTCTATATAAATAAGTAAATAAATAGCTTAAAAATATTCTCAAAAAAGAAAAAAAGAGAGAGAGACTTGTGGTGAATCCCTTTGTAAAAGTAGAGAGAGAGTTCCTCAAGGGAATTCTTTGTATAAATCTAGGTTTGCTGAAAGGGGAGCAGAAGCTTGTACTTGGCTCCCCACTGTCAGACCAGGAGACCGAGATCCCGAGGGTCCCAGTGCTTTGCCCAGGAACTAGGAGTAGAATGTGAGCAGAGAGCAGGCCTGTCCCGCTAGGGAGGACTTGGGGAGGAGATGGACTCTAGGCCGGGGCAGGCAAGAGCAGGGGCTTGTCCTGCCAAGTGGGGTGCCGGCAGGGGTGAACAGGGCAACCTGAACCGGTGAACTTCACGCACGTGGACAAGACAGCACAGCCCTGTGCATCCGGGTCTGAGTCCAGAGCAATGCTTCCTGAGTGGGGCCCAGCCGGTCACCGCTGGATGAATACTCAGAACTAGAACGGATTCCGTTCCTCTCCTCAGCAGCCGGCCAGCTCTCAGCGGGGGAATAAGTCAGGTTTGCAAAACCCCACGGTTCCACAGACTTTTCTCGGTCACCTTCTGTGTGCTTAGGGCTCTAGGCTGCTGAAGGAGGGGTGCAGTGTGTGGATGGGAATAGAGAGTGGAATAAACAGGAACTACAGACAGTCCTCAGCCTGAGGGCCCCCTAATCTGCAGGAAGAGGCTGCCACAGCCCGAGCCCACAAGGAGAATTTGAGAAGAGCAAGCACAGAGGTGGGGAAAGCACAGAAAACCTGCAGCTCTAGATTGTACTTTTAAAAAAAAATTATTTACTTATCTGTTTGGCTGTGCCATGTCTTAGTTGCAGCATGCAGGATCTTTTGCTGCAGCATGCAAACTCTTAACTGCAGCATGCAGGATCTAATTCCCTGACTAGGGATCAAACCCGGGCCCAAGTATTGGGAGTGCAGAGTCTTAGCTACTGGACCACCAGGGATGTTGTAACTTGTTCATTTTTTAATTCATCTGTTCAACAACTATTAAGCACCTACTATGTGCCAGACATCATTCTAGGTTCTGGGGATACGGCAATGAACAAAACAGATTAAAAACCCCTCCTTCCTGGAGCTCATTCTGGTTGGTGAAGATAGCAAAAGAAAAAAAGAGATAAAAGTGGGTATACACATCAATAGGGGGCTTCCCAGGTGGCACTAGTGGTAAAGAATCTGCCTGCCAATGCAGGTAGATTCAAGACAAGGGGTCAATCCCTGGGTTGATCCCCTGGAGGAAGGCACGGCAACCCACTCCAGGATTCTTGCCTGGAGAATCCCATGGACAGAGGAGTATGGCCGGTGGGCTACCGTCCATGGGTTGCACAGAGTCAGACATGACTGAAGCAAATTTGCACGTGTGCTCACATACACATCAATAGCCATAATTGCTCCAAAGAAACATAAAGCAGGGCAAAGGGGGTGGAGAGTGGATAGGGGATGGGAGCCTATTTCATGAAAGAAGGGCAGGTTAAGTTTTCTCTGAAAAAGGGACATTTGAGCAGAGACCTGAGGAAGAGAATCAGTATGGATATATGGGGAAGAGCATTTTAGGCAGCAGAAGCAGTAAGTGCAAAGGCCCTGAGGCAGGCAGATGCTTATTCTAAAGGAATAATGCTGAGGGCAGGGAGGCTGGAGTAGAGGGAGAGGGCAAGTGGAGGGACTGAGGTCAGGGAGGTAGCAGGGAGCTAGTTCACGTGGGGACTTGTCGGTCATAGTACAGTCATGAGTGAGGTGAGCAGAGGAAAGACATGATCTGACCTAAGTGTAACAGGCGCACTCTGGCTGGTGTGCAGAGAACTATAAGGTGTGCAGAGACTATAAGGGACTAGTGAGGGTAGAAGCCAACCAGGTGGGAGATGATGGTGGCTCAAACAGGGTGAGTTGTAGACGGACAGTGGTTAGATTCCCTGCTCTGCTACTTTCTAGCTTGTGTACCTGGACAGATTACTTAACCTCTCTGAGCCTCTATTTTCTATCTGGAAAACAAGTTTGATAATAATACTCAGCTATTCATTTGTTACTCACCTGTATAAGACATAGTATAGTGCCTGGCCCATATTTGGTACTCACTCAATGCCAGCTCTTCAGTTCAGCTCAGTTTCTCAGTCATGTCCGACTCTTTGTGACCCCATGGACTGCAGCATGCCAGGCCTCCCTGTCCATCACCAGCTCCCAAGCTTGCTCAAACT